>NC_142466.1:12539432-12840318 GCF_049115385.1 Moschus berezovskii
TTCTGCTCCCACCTTCAATCTTTCCCAGCATGAGGGTCTTTTCAAATGAATCAGTTCTTTATATCAGGTGGCCAAATTATTGGAGTTTCAACTTCAGCATCAGTCCTTCAGTGAATATTCAGAACTGATTTCCTTTAGGATGGACTGGCTGGATCTCCTTGCTGTCCAAGGGACTCTCAAGAGTCTTTTCCAACACCACAGTTCAAAAGCGTCAATGCTTCGGCGCTCAGCTTTCTTTATAGTCCAACTCTGACATCCAAACATGACTACTGGAAAAACCATAGCCTTGACTAGACAGACCTTTGTTAGCAAAGCAATGTCTCTGCTTTTTAATACGCTGTCTAGGTTGGTCATAACTTTCCTTCCAAGGAGTAAGCGTCTTTTAATTTCATGGCTGCAGTCAGCATCTGCAGTGATTTTGGAGCCCCAAACAATAAAGTCTGACACTGTTTCTACTGTTTCTCAATCTATTTGCCATGAAGTGATGGGACCAGGCTTCAGCAGTATGTGAACCGTGAACTTCCAGATGTTCAAGCTGGTTTTAGAAAAGGCAGAGGTACCAGAGATCAAATTGCCAACATCCGCTGGATCATGGAGAAAGCAAGAGAGTTCCAGAAAAACATCTATTTCTGCTTCATTGACTATGCCAAAGCCTTTGACTGTGTGGATCACAATAAACTGTGGAACCTTCTGAAAGAGATGGGAATACCAGACCTGACCTGCCTCTGGAGAAACCTGTATGCAGGTCAGGAAGCAACAGTTAGAACTGGACATGGAACAACAGACTGGTTCCAAATAGGAAAAGGAGTACGTCAAGGCTGTATATTGTCACCTTGCTTATTTAACTTATATGCAGAGTACATCATGAGGAACGCTGGGCTGGAAGAAGCATGAGCTGGAATCAAGATTGCCAGGAGAAATATCAATAACCTCAGATATGCAGACGACACCACCCTTATGGCAGAAAGTGAAGAGGAACTCAAAGGCCTCTTGATGAAAGTGAAAGAGGAGAGTGAAAAGGTTGGCTTGAAGCTCTACATTCAGAAAACGAAGATCATGGCATCTGGTCCCATCACTTCATGGGAAATAGATGGATAAACAGTGGAAACAGTGTCAGACTTTATTTTTTTTGGCTCCAAAATCACTACGGATGCTGATTGCAGCCATGAAATTAAAAGACGCTTACTCCTTGGAAGGAAAGTTATGACCAACCTAGATAGCATATTAAAAAGCAGAGACATTACTTTGCCAACCAAGGTCCGTCTAGTCAAGGCTATGGTTTTTCCCGTGGTCATGTGTGGATGTGAGAGTTGGACTGTGAAGAAAGCTGATCGCCGAAAAATTGATGCTTTTGAACTGTGGTGCTGGAGAAGACTCTTGAGAGTCCCTTGGACTGCAAGGAGATCCAACCAGTCCATTCTAAAGGAGATCAATCCTGGGTGTTCATTGGAGGGTCTGATGCTGAAGCTGAAACTGCAATACTTTGGCCACCTCATGCGACGAGTTGACTCACTGGAAAAGAGTCTGATGCTAGGAGGGATTGGGGGCGGGAGGAGACGGGGACGACAGAGAATGAGATGGCTGGATGGCATCACCGACTCGATGGACATGAGTTTAAGTGAACTCCGGGAGTTGGTGATGGACAGGGAGGCCTGGTGTGCTGTGATTCATTGGGTCGCAAAGAGTCGGACACGACTGAGCGACTGAACTGAACTGAACTGAACTGATGGGACCAGGTTCCATGATCTTAGTTTTCTGAATGTTGAGCTTTCAGCCAACTTTTTCACTCTCCTCTTTCACTTTCATCAAGAAAAAGGGGGTCCCAAAACACCAGAATCTGACGCCTAATGATCCGATGTGGCGCTGATATAATAGTAATAATAGAAACAAAGTGCACAAAAAATGCAATACGCTGGAATCATCTCGAAACCATCCCCCTCTTCCTGGTCTGTGTAAAAATTACCTTGCACGAAACCCATCTTTGGTGACAAAAAGTTCAGGGACCACTGCTCTAGAGTCGTGAACAATTTTCAAATGCTTACAGCACAAACTACTTAAATAACTTAGCAAGCCAATCTGAGCCAAGCCTAAGGAGTCAGCTTAGTCTCAGAGGAGTCAGGTCAAATGTTATATTTTAGCCATTCTTCAGAGGACAGCTCTTCCAAAGGGAAAACCAAAGGCTGAAAAGCTAGTACAGTTTCATTTTAAGCAAACCCTTCCTGAAGAAACTGGGTCCAAGGCATTTTCAGCCAGCTTCGGTTGAACAGTCTGATCTCAAAATCAGACCTAAGTGCCAAATGAGGACTTGCATAAAAAACAGGGGTCTTTATCAGACAAACCTTTAAATGGAATCAGAATAAAGCCTGAGAGTTTTGAGAGGGTAACAGGCAGGAAGGCCATGGGTCTCCAAATGGAGGAAATAGGCTGCAAGTGTCAGACATTTTTTAACTCTTAAGCTGCCGCTGCTGCTAAGTTACTTCAGTTATGTCCAACTCTGTGCAACCCTATAGACAGCAGCCCACCAGGCTCCCCCGTCCCTGGGATTCTCCAGGCAAGAACACTGGAGTGGGTTGCCATTTCCTTCTCCCATGCATGAAGTGAAAATCTTTTTTTTTTTTTTTTTATAATTTTAATTTATTTTATTGGAGGCAAATTACCTTTCATTAATATATTGGTTGGTTTTGCGATTCATTGACATGAATCCGCCCCGGGTGTACATGTGCTCTCCCTCCCGAACCCCCCTCCCACCTCCCTCCTCCCCATATCCTCCCCCCATGTCATTCCCCTGCACCAGCCCCAGGCATCCTGCATCATGCGTCGAACCTGGACTGGTCACATATGCTAATATACATGCTACAATGCCATTCTCCCCAATCATCCCACCTTCACCCTCTCCCACAGAGTCCCAAAGACTGTTCTATATGTCTATGTCTCTTTTGCAGTCTCGTACACAGGTTTCAGGTTTCCATCTTTCTAAATTCCATATATATGCGTCAGTATACTATACTGATGTTTTTCTTTCTGGCTTACTTCACTCTGTATAATTGGCTCCAATTTCATCCACCTCATTAAAACTGATTCAAATGCATTTTTCTTGATGGCTGAAAAATACTCCATTGTGTATATGTACCAAAGCTTTCTTATCCATTCATCTGCAGATGGACATCTAGGTTGCTTCCATGCCCTGGCTATTATAAACAGTGCTGCAATGAACATTGGCGTACATGTGTCTCTTTCAATTCTGGTTTCCTCGGTGTGTATGCCCAGGAGTGCAATTGCTGGATCATATGGCAGTTCTATTTCCAGTTTTTTGAGGAATCTCCACACTGTTCTCCAAAGTGGCTGTACTAGTTTGCATTCCCACCAACAGTGTAAGAGGGTTCCTTTCTCTCCACACCCTCTCCAGCATTTATTGCATGTAGACTTTTGGATAGCAGCCATTCTGACTGGTGTGAAATGGTATCTCATTGTGGTTTTGATTTGCATTTCTCTGATGATGAGGGATGTTGAGCATTTTTTCATGTGTTTGTTAGCCATCTTAATGTCTTCTTTGGAGAAATGTCTGTTTAGTTCTTTGGCCCATTTTTTGATTGGGTCACTTAGTTTTCTGGAATTGAGCTGCAGGAGCTGCTTGTATATTTTGGAGATTAATCCTTTATCAGTTGCTTCATTTGCTATTATTTTCTCCCATTCTGAAGGCTGTCTTTTCACCTTGCTTAGAGTTTCTTTTGCTGTGCAGAAGCTTTTGATTTTAATTAGGTCCCATTTGTTTATTTTTGCTTTTATTTCCAATATTCTGGGAGGTGGGTCTTGGAGGATCCTGCTGTGATTTATGTCAGAGAGTGTTTTGCCTACGTTCTCCTCTAGGAGTTTTATAGTATCTGGCCTTACATTTAGCTCTCTAATCCATTTTGAGTTTATTTTTGTGTATGGTGTTAGGAAGTGTTCTAATTTCATTCTTTTACAAGTGGCTGACCAGTTTTCCCAGCACCACTTGTTAAAGAGACTGTCTTTTGTCCATTTTATATTCTTGCCTCCTTTGTCAAAGATAAGGTGTCCATAGGTGCGTGGGTTTATCTCTGGGCTTTCTATTTTGTTCCATTGATCTATATTTCTGTCTTTATGCCAGTACCATACTGTCTTGATGACTGTGGCTTTGTAGTAGAGCCTGAAGTCTGGCAGGTTAATTCCTCCAGTTCCATTTTTCTTCTTCAAGATTGCTTTGGCTATTCGAGGTTTTTTGTATTTCCATACAAACTGTGAGATTATTTGTTCTAATTCTGTGAAAAATATCGTTGGTAGCTTGATAGGGATTGCATTGAATGTATAAATTACTTTGGGTAGTATACTCATTTTCACAATATTTATTCTTCCAATCCACGAACACGGTATATTTCTCCATCTATTAGTGTCCTCTTTGATTACTTTCACTAGTGTTTTGTAGTTTTCTATGTACAAGTCTTTTGTTTCCTTAGGTAGATATATTCCTAAGTATTTAATTCTTTTCGTTGCAACAGTGAATGGAATAGTTTCTTTAATGTCTCTTTCTATTTTCTCATTATTAGTGTATAGGAATGCAAGGGATTTCTGTGTGTTGATTTTATATCCTGCAACTTTACTGTATTCATTGATTAGCTCTAGTAGTTTTCTGGTAGAGTCTTTAGGGTTTTCTGTGTAGAGGATCATGTCATCAGCGAACAGTGAAAGTTTTACTTCTTCTTTTCCAATTTGTATTCCTTTTATGTCTTTTTCTGCTCTGATTGCTGTAGCCAAAACTTCCAGAACTATGTTGTATAGTAGTGGTGAGAGTGGGCACCCTTGTCTTGTTCCTGACTTTAGGGGAAATGCTTTCAGTTTTTCACCATTGAGGATAATGTTTGCTATGGGTTTGTCGTATATAGCTTTTACTATGTTGAGATATGTCCCTTCTATTCCCACTTTCTGGAGAGTTTTTATCATAAATGGATGTTGTATTTTGTCAAAGGCTTTCTCTGCATCTATTGAGATAATCATATGATTTTTATTTTTCAGTTTGTTAATGTGGTGTATTACGTTGATTGATTTGCGGATATTGAAGAATCCTTGCATTCCTGGGATAAAGCCCACTTGGTCATGATGTATGATCTTTTTAATATGTTGTTGGATTCTGATTGCTAGAATTTTGTTAAGGATTTTTGCATCTATGTTCATCAGTGATATTGGCCTGTAGTTTTCTTTTTTTGTGGGATCTTTACCAGGTTTTGGGATTAGGGTGATAGTGGCCTCATAGAATGAGTTTGGAAGTTTTCCTTCCTCAGCAATTTTCTGAAAGAGTTTGAGTAGAATAGGTGTTAGCTCTTCACTAAATTTTTGGTAGAATTCAGCTGTGAAGCCGTCTGGACCTGGGCTTTTGTTTGCTGGAAGCTTTCCGATTACTTCCTCTATTTCCGTGCTTGTGATGGGTCTGTTCAGATTTTCTATTTCTTCCTGGTTCAGTTTTGGCAAGGTGTACTTTTCTAGGAATTTGTCCATTTCTTCCAAGTTATTCATTTTATTGCCATATAATTGCTGATAGTATTCTCTAATAATCCTTTGTATTTCTGTGTTGTCAGTTGTGATTTCTCCCTTTTCATTTCTAATTTTATTGATTTGGTTCTTCTCCCTTTCTTTCTTGATAAGTCTGGCTAGTGGTTTGTCAATTTTATTTACCTTCTCAAAGAACCAGCTTTTGGCTTTGTTGATTTTTGCTATGGTCTCTTTTGTTTCTTTTGCATTTATCTCTGCCCTAATTTTTATGATTTCTTTCCTTCTGCTAACCCTGGGGTTCTCCATTTCTTCCTTTTCTAGTTTCTTTAGATGTAGAGTTAGGTTATTTAGTTGACTTTTTTCTTGTTTCTTGAGGTGTGCCTGTATTGCTATGAACTTCCCCCTTAGCACTGCTTTTACAGTGTCCCAGAGGTTTTGGGTTGCTGTGTTTTCATTTTCATTCATTTCTATGCATATTTTAATTTCTCTTTTGATTTCTTCTATGATTTGTTCATTATTCAGCAGCGTGTTGTTCAGCCTCCATATGTTGGCATTTTTAATAGTTTTTCTCCCGTAATTGAGATCTAGTCTTACTGCATTGTGGTCAGAAAAGATGCTTGCAATGATTTCAATTTTTTTGAATTTACCAAGGCTGGATTTATGGCCCAGGATGTGATCTATCCTGGAAAAGGTTCCGTGTGCGCTTGAGAAAAAGGTGAAGTTCATTGTTTTGGGGTGAAATGTCCTATAGATATCTATTAGGTCTAACTGGTCTATTGTATCATTTAAAGTTTGTGTTTCTTTGTTAATTTTCTGTTTAGTTGATCTATCCATAGATGTAAGTGGGGTATTAAAATCTCCCACTATTATTGTGTTATTGTTAATTTCCCCTTTCATAATTGTTAGTAATTGTTTTACATATTGCGGTGCTCCAATGTTGGGTGCATAAATATTTAGAATTGTTATATCTTCATCTTGGATTGATCCTTTGATCATTATGTAGTTTCCTTCTTTGTCTCTTTTCACAGCCTTTGTTTTAAAATCAATTTTATCTGATATGAGTATTGCTACTCCTGCTTTCTTTTGGTCTCTATTTGCGTGGAATATCTTTTTCCAGCCCTTCACTTTCAGTCTGTATGTGTCCCTCGATTTGAGGTGGGTCTCTTGTAGACAACATATAAGGGGGTCTTGTTTTTGTATCCATTCAACCAGCCTTTGTCTTTTGGTTGGGGCATTCAACCCATTTACGTTTAAGGTGATTATTGATAAGTATGATCCTGTTGCCATTTTCATTATTGTTTGGGTTCAAGTTTATATACCCTTTCTGTGTTTCCAGTCTAGAGAAGATCCTTTAGTATTTGTTGGAGAGCTGGTTTGGTGATGCTGAATTCTCTCAGCTTTTGCTTGTCTGTAAAGCTTTTGATTTCTCCTTCACATTTGAATGAGATCCTTGCTGGGTATAGTAATCTGGGCTGTAGGTTATTTTCTTTCATCACTTTAAATATGTCTTGCCATTCCCTCCTGGCCTGAAGAGTTTCTGCTGAAAGATCAGCTGTTATCCTTATGGGGATCCCCTTGTGTGTTATTTGTTGTTTTTCCCTTGCTGCTTGTAATATTTTTTCTTTGTGTTAGATCTTCGTTAATTTGATTAATATGTGCCTTGGGGTATTTCGCCTTGGGTTTATCCTGTTAGGGACTCTCTGTGTTTCTTGGACTTGGGTGATTATTTCCTTCCCCATTTTAGGGAAATTTTCAACTATTATCTCCTCGAGTATTCTCTCATGGTCTTTCTTTTTGTCTTCTTCTTCTGGGACTCCTATGATTCGAATGTTGGGGCGTTTAATATTGTCCCATATGTCTCTAATATTGTGCTCATTTCTTTTAATTCTTTTTTCTTTTTCCATCTCTGTTTCATTTATTTCTACAATTCTATCTTCTAGCTCGCTTATCCTGTCTTCTGCCTCCGTTATTCTACTGTTTGTGCCCTCGAGAGTGTTTTTGATCTCGTCTATTGTATTATTCATTGTATATTGACTCTTTTTTATTTCCTCTAATTCTTTATTGAACATTTCTTCCATCTTCTCCATCCTTTTCTCCAGTTTATTTATCTGTAACTCCATTTTGCTTTCCAGATTTTGAATCATTTTCACAATTAAAATTCGAAATTCTTTATCGGGTAGGTTCCCTATATCTTCCTCTTTTGTTTGTGTTGGTGGGCATTTATCCTGTTCCTTTACTTGTTGGGTATTTCTCTGCCTCTTCATCTTGCTTATATTGCTGTGTTCGGGTGGCCTTTCTGTCTTCTGACAGTCTGTGGAGTTCTCTTTATTATGTAGTTGCCTCGTTATGTGTGGGGTTGGATGGGTGACTTGCCAAGGTTCCCTGGTTAGGGAAGCTTGAGTAGATGTTCTGGTGGGTGGAACTGGATTTCTTCTCTCTGGAGTGCAAGGAAGTGTCCAATAATGAGTTTGAGATGTCCGTGGGTTTGGGGTGGCTTTGGGCAGCCTGTATATTGAAGTTCAGTGCTATTCTCTTGTGTTGCTGGATAGCTTGCGTAGTATGTCTTTCACTGAAACTTGTTGACCCTTGGGTGGTGCCTGGTTTCAGTGTATGTATGGAGGCCTTTGATGAGTACCTATCAATTAATGTTCTCTGGAACCGGAGATCTCTGGTGTTCTCAGGATTTGGCCTTAAGCCTCTGCCTCTGGTTTTCAGTCTTATTCTTGCAGGAGGCTCAAGGCTTCTCCCTCTTCTGTTTTCTGGTCTCCTCAGTGTCTAATTACCGTCCTGACTCCAGGATGCAGTGGTGGACACATTTTTTTTTTTTTCCCCAGGCTCTCCTATTCAGTCCTGCTGTAGGGAGGGAGGAACAACTAACAAATACCCCTGGCGTCTGTGGGGAGTGCTCGCGGTGTCTCGGCTACACTGGGAATGCTCCCGCTCGAGGCGTGTGTGCTTTCCCTGTTTATGCTGCCTAGGCTTTAGTTTGCTCTGCTGCAAGCTGTCCGCGGCTGGCGCTGGGTTGCATGCACTTCCCAGGTCTGATTGGCTCAGGTTCAGGTCCTCGGGTACTCGACAAAGGCAGACTTGGCTGGGCCTGCGTTTTGTGCCTTCCCCGGTCCTAGCAGCTCAGGTGACCAGGCGTTTGGCGAGCGCAGTCGCTGCGACTTATCGCCTTCCCGGTCCCCGCCGCTCGGTTTCCTGGGAGTACAACCGGTGCAGTTTCTCAGGTGGATATCGACCAGCCCGAACCCAAGAAGTCCTGGCCAGCAAGGAAGCTTGCCTGCAGCTTGGCACGGAAAGCCTCTCTGGGGCCGCGGCTGCCCCCGCCCCGGCGCTGGCTGCCCTCCCCGCCCGCGTCGGCGGGGGCTGGGGCGCCCAAGCCCGGTTCTCCCTCCAAGCGCGGGCGCCGGCTCTCCCTCTATGCGCGGGCGCCAGCTCTCCCTCCAAGCGCGGGCGCCGGCTCTCCCTCTACGCGCGGGCGCCGGCTCTCCCTCCACGCGCGGGCGCCTGCTCTCCCTCTAAGCACCGCCGCCGCTGGCTCTCCCTCTGAGCGCTGCTGCCAGCACCTCCCTGCCCAGCCCCCGCCTGCTAGTGAGGGGCGCGGGAGTCTGCGCCGCTTCTCCGCTGAGAGTTTCCTCTGGGCACTTAGTCTGTGAGTTTTAATTATTTATGTCTTTTGTCTCCCAGTTATGCGGCCCTCTGAGGATCCACTCGCCAGTGTTTCCAGGTGTTAGGAAACTTCTCTCTCTCTTTTTTTTTTTTAAGCCTCCCTTCCCGGGAGGGAGCTCCGTCCCTCCCTCTTTTGTCTCTCTTTTTATCTTTTTATCTATTTCCTACCTCCTTTCGACGACTATGGGCTGCTTTTCTGAGTGCCTGATGTCCTCTGCCGGTATTCAGAAGATTTTTTGTGGGATTTACTCAGCGTTCAAATGTTCTTTTGTTGATTTTGTTGGGGGGAAAGTGGCCGCCCTGTCCTATTCCTCCGCCATCTTCCCGTCGACGTCCTGAAGTGAAAATCTTAAGTGGCAGGAGGAAACAACTAGTGTTATATTTTTTTCCCCTTCTCTATACAAAGAGGTTTCTCTTAAAATGACACCTGGTTCCACCTGAACTTTTCTCAAACCTTGAGTTAACCAATGCATTTTTCTTATGGAAATGTTTGTCTTAAGCTATGTTAATGTACTGTGTATTTACCCTAGACTCTGTCTTCAAGTCAGACATGACTTGACAAACCAGTATGTTATACTCATACATTGTTCTCCTAATCTATGTTAATAAACTCGATATTTGTATGAAAATCTGCCTTTCTTCAAGATTCATGTCAATTGTTTTATGGCCTGGGATGACTCACCTGGTGCCAATGTTATCTCAAAATGCATGCTGTGGGTGAGAGGCCTGGTGCCATTCTCTGAGTTTTGAGACATTTCCTTTCTTTAATTAGCAGACAGTCATTAGCTATATAACATCCAGCTAAACACTAGCAGGGGGGTACTCTTTCTGCCCCCTTCTGATGTCTGTGTCAGAAGCTTTCTCTATCTCTTTTATACTTTAATAAAACTTTATTACACAAAAGCTCTGAGCGATCAAGCCTCGTCTCTGGCCCCGGATTGAATTCGTCTCTTCTGGAGGCCAAGAATCCTGGAGTCTTTTGTGGTTCAGCAACAACCTTTCAGCTTCAAAAGCAGAGAAGTTGTGAGCTCTGAGATCCAAGAGAAAGATACACCTTCAAATTCCAGGATGGCAGGAAAAGCAGTGAGCAACCGTGGGCTCAACTTGTAGTACCACACCTGTTGGTTCACTGTCAGAGTCTTCTCTGGGTCCCATTAAAGGAGGAAACAGACAGAACAAGCTCCATCTTGAAAGCAGGACTCCATCTTGGGCTGGACTGTGGACTTTGAGCTCTATGCCCAGTATCTATGGAAACGACATACCAACTGGAAAACCAGACCCCCGCCCCATGGAAGATCCCCAGGGCTCATACCTAACTCTCCATAGCCTAAAAGAATACCCTAATTATCTGTGTACCAAATAGAATCATAAATTCTATTGTGCTTATTGGGGTATGACCACAGGCCTATTGATAATTGTCCACTATTAACTACCTAGGCTTAAGGCATATGAATCAAGGGTTAACTTTGATTATATCTTTCTTTTCCTTGGTTCAGACTAGTTTCAGGGAATCTGGGGAGGTGGGTTTGGGCATGTATATTTAGGGTATATAAGGGTTTCGCAAAAAGTGGTCAGGGTCCTTGGCTAAGAGGAGACTCTGCCTTGGGCCCACCGGTGTAACAAACTGCACTTCACTATCTGCATCATCCTTCTGAGAGAGTTTGTTTCCCGGAACGCGTGGCTGCAACACCATAAGTGCCACCAAAATGTTTACCTGAAACAAACAGACTGCCAGATATTTCCCCAGGAAAGATGAGTATATGAGAGATTAGCAGAGAATTGAAGTTTGGGGTCTGTAACCATGATGAACTACATTCAAGTCCCCACACAGCAAGGGAAGGACAAGACTTTTACAAAGAGGAAAAGGAAGTGGAGAGAGCTACAGTTAACAAAGAGCCCTTGTCTTCTTAGTGAGCCTTTGCCAGCGAAGAGACGTCTCTCTTCCTGTTGGGCTCTGCTATGTAGCAGGACAGGAGAGCACCCCCTTCTGGTCTCCCAACTCTATTTAATTGAGGTTTCTGTTCATTAATTTTTTTATAGGTCTTTAAATCTAGAAGTTTAAATGCCCATATGCAATTAGACGTGATGCTGGCCAGAAGTAAGAAGATCCGATCTACATCCCCAGCTCTACACAGTATCTCACAGTGCAGCACAGGACAAGCCTTCTATTGCTCTGATCTTTCATGCTGTCTACAATAAAACAGAATTAATCGTCTTTATGACCCTTTGTTCCTCTTCAGAATGACATGATATGTAATGAGATATGGTTAGTAGATATGCCTGATTATTGCAAAATGGTTGAAAAGGGATAACTTCAGTAGAAACTAATCTTTAAAGTTTTTAACTATGGTTTCCAAATTGTTGTGAATATACTATGAGGTTCGATCAAGATTCTTGCCTCATCAAGAGGCCACACTTTGCCCCACATGTTCCTGCTGTCTGGCCATGTGTAACTGGATCAAAGTCCAGGGTAAACTCAAATACAGTGAATCCTCTAAATGTGAAACACGTGGAGATTTTTGTAGACAATAAGGAAGCACAGAAGTAGACAGGCACAGAAGCAGGAAATAGTAAACAGAAACTGGCAGCATTCCAGAAAGAGTAAGTAGGAAAAATAAGATGAACTCTATGATATCAGAGGCTAGGCTGGATTTCCATTTAAATTTTGGTATCTGCTTAACAACATTTGTTTCTATCCCAGCATTATTCTAATAGGAAAGAAAGGGTATGAGAGACTTAGGATTCAAAAAGGCAACTAAGTGAAATAAGATGGGTTCATTTCAAAAGAAACTTTTTAACTGCCAGTGCACTCACTTGAAAGATTAGAGCTTTCATCTTTAGTCACAACAGTCTCTCAGGGTACTGATACTAATTCCTTTTCTATTACAGTTCTTTAGTGATGAACTTGCAATTTGCAAGTATACTCAAATCATGCATTTTCAGCAAAATGGATCAGTATAGTTTCAAATTAATGATTTAATTGAAATTATTTTTGCCCCCAGTGATTTCCATCCCTGCAAACATGGAGAACCTATGCATTGGGAGACCTTATCAATTGACCTGGAATACTTACTAAATGAGGACACATTTCCCAAAATTTAATTTTAAGAACTTGTACATTAATAAAACAGATTCCACACTTCTCTTGACAATAGAAAAAATAATATAAGAATACAGGTCCATGGTGTGCTTGTAATTTTAAATTAGTGTCTTTCCCAGAGCTAACTCTTAAGAAATAATTACATGCTGTAGCACTTTTTCTTCTTTTTGACAAAAGCTATTGTCAAGGACATCAGCATCCACTGAAGATCTTCTTGTTTACAAACAACTGGCGGTGTTTAAGTGCCTCCATTGCATAAATATGAAACTATCTTAACATCTTTTTACTGGAACAGCACAGACGTTTCTCAGTCTTTAAGTCTTCTCCTTCCTACAATCTGTCCACAAGTGCTGACTTTCAACACAAGAATTCACAGTCTAATCAAAATAACTGGGTTACTGTTGCAAATGGATAATTCTGCCTAGTAAAGAGATACACAGAGCAAAGAACATGACTGAATGTAATACATCACCAAAGATCACAATTAGGAAGAAATCATTGTGATATTCATTTTTAAAGTACAATTATTCACATAAACTTAAACTTATAAATTCTCTGATTTGTGACAACAAAGAGGAGTCCCCAGATCAAATATTACTGCTGTGTGTCTCTTTATATCTAGGAATTCTCCTCAAGTATCATATTTTTGTTCTTATTTTCAATTCATAACATGTAATTACATAGGTAACTTAACATTTATAAAATACAGAAATATGGAAAGTCTCTTGCCACAGCATATATTTTTGAATAAAGCATGACTTTTGTAATAAAACAGCATTGCTTAATTCCTGATAACATCCCATCTTTATATTTCTCAATAGTTACAAAAGGTAGAAAGATGATCAACAGCTATAAAATGCCCCTGTCCAACTAGTGTAATAGATCCAAGGTAGAATTTCCCTTTTAATCAAATCAGAGCACAAAATTTTAATATAATCAAGTTTTTTGTTTTTCATATTTTTACTACAGATTTGCATTTTGTGATTCCTTTCCCACTTTATAATTTTTGCCAGAATTTTTAAATTTTATTTATTTATGTAAAGAAACTAATGCTCCTCTCAAGTTGGGTGGATCTCTTGTTTATATGATTAACTGTTAAGCTCAGGAAGTTATACAATTCTTACGCATCTCGAGAACACATCTCTTACACATCTGCTAGAATAGAAATTGTAAGCACTAACATATACACAATGGAGTATTTTTCAGCCATCAAAAAGAATGCGTTTGAATCAGTGCTAATGAGGTGGATGAAATTGGAGCCTATTTTACAGAGTGAAGTAAGCCAGAAAGAAAAACATCAATACAGTATACTAAGGCATATATACGGAATTTAGAAAGATGGTAACCTTAACCCTGCATGCTGCTGCTGCTGCTGCTCAGTCACTTCAGTCGTGTCCGACTCTGTGTGACCCCACAGACGGAAGCCCACCAGGCTCCCCCGTCCCTGGGATTCTCCAGGCAAGAACACTGGAGTGGGTTGCCATTTCTTTCTCCAATGTGTGAAAAGTGAAAGTGAAGTCGCTCAGTCGAGTCCGACCCTTAGCGACCCAGCAAAAGAGACATAGGTATATAGAACAGTCTTTGGGACTCTGTGGGAGAGGGTGAAGGTGGGATGATTTGGGAGAATGGCATTGAAGCATGTATATTATCATATGTGAAACGAATCACCAGTCCAGGTTCGACACATGATACAGGATGCTCGGGGCTGGTGCACGGGGATGACCTGAAGGGAGGATATGGGGAGGAGGGAGGTGGGAGGGGGGTTCAAGAAGGGGACCACATGTACACCTGGGGTGGATTCATGTCAATGTATCGCAAAACCAACCAATATATTATTGTAAAGTAAAAAAAATAAATAAACTACACTCCAGTATAGTGGCCCCTGCCCCGCCCCGCCCCGCCCCCTCCCCCCTGCCGCGCGCCCGCCCTCCTCCAGCCACCGCTGCCGCCAGAGCTCTGTAGTATGGCTTCGAGGAGAATGGAGACCAAACCTGTGATAACCTGTCTCAAAACCCTCCTCATCATCTGCTCCTTCGTCTTCTGGATCACTGGGGTGATCCTGCTGGCCGTTGGAGTCTGGGGCAAACTTACTCTGGGCACCTACATCTCCCTTATCGCCGAGAACTCCACAAATGCCCCCTATGTGCTCATCGGCACTGGCACCGCCATCGTCGTGTTTGGCCTGTTTGGATGCTTTGCCACATGCCGTGGTAGCCCATGGATGCTGAAACTGTACGCCATGTTTCTGTCCCTGGTGTTTCTGGCTGAGCTCGTGGCTGGCATTTCAGGGTTCGTGTTTCGTCATGAGATCAAGGACACCTTCCTGAGGACTTACACGGACGCCATGCAGAATTACAATGGCAACGACGAGAGGAGCCGGGCGGTGGACCACGTGCAGCGCAGCCTGAGCTGCTGCGGTGTGCAGAACTATACCACCTGGAGCGCCAGCCCCTACTTCCTGGAGCACGGCGTCCCCCTGAGCTGCTGCATGAATGACACCGATTGCAACCCCCAGGATCTGCACAACCTGACTGTTGCCGCCACTAAAGTGAACCAGAAGGGTTGTTATGATCTGGTGACCAGTTTCATGGAGACCAACATGGGAATCATCGCTGGAGTGGCTTTTGGGATTGCATTCTCCCAGCTGATTGGCATGCTGCTGGCCTGCTGTTTGTCTCGGTTCATCACGGCCAACCAGTATGAGATGGTATAAGGAGTCTTTCAAGAATGACGGAATAAGAGACCTGTTTTCAAAAGGAACTGCAGCAATCTTTGAAAGACTTCCAAAGAATGTTAGAGCACAGTACATAATACACCTGTCCTAACCCCCACCCCACCCCGCGTGCAACTGCAACTGACACTCCCACACAGCCTCTGCTCCACCTTTCAGCCTGCATCATGCGTAGCGTTCCATTTTGTGAAGCCCTGTTGTGCCAGAGTGTAGCCAGGTTCCCTGCATCTAGTCCTAGGGGACCCCACCTAAGGCCCTGTGTGTGCCAGCTCCTCCATCTGTACTTGGTCCAACTGCAGCTCATTGTAGGTGACTGGTTCTCCACACCATCACTGGCCCTGCTGAGCCCTGCATGTAGTGTGGGAGGCTCCTGTTAGCCCTTGATCATGATTGATAAACGCTGCACACCCCCTAGATATAGATAAGCAGATAGCTATCTGTTCTTTTGGCTTAATCTCCTTTGGTTGGGTTTTCCCTTTTACTAAGGCTCTTTCCTACCTTCTTCAGGCTGCCTAGGGCATGTAATACTTTGTAATTGTCCTTGAGGAGAAAAGGGCATGTGTCATGCACGAAGGAGATTATCAAGCTTTGGGTGGCCTCCTTGCTCCTTGCTGTTACATGCCTGGGAACGTATAGAGGGTTTAGTGCGCCTGTATAACCCTGTTACAAAGCTGTATTGTTGCTTCCTGTGAAGTAAATAATTACTTCTGTTTTTCCCCAGTTAATTGCTATTGTGTTATTTTATTTCTTTCTATATTTTTTCTTTGCATTGACATTACAGACATCGAGGACCTCATCAAAATCAATTTAAAAATGAGTGTGAAGGGGGGACAAAAGTCAAGATATTTCTAAAAGATCTTAAAAAATGCCTCTGTCTCGCATGCCAACAAGAATGCATTGATATTGTGAACATTTGTGATACATGTATTAATAAACAGTCATTACAAAAAAAATAAAAATTTTTTTTTTTAAATCTCCATTTCTAATAAGATTTTCATTTTCATGCTGAATACCTTAGGCCTGTTGAAGTTTCCTTGTAAACTCACAAATTAAACAGTCTACCATGGAGCTTATGTTGTCATTGTGTGTTCATACATACATTTGCATCATTCTAGCAGTGAGTATTCAATGAAAATATGAATAAACTAGATGAATAAATTTTTCCACTGCCATTTGCTGTGTGATGTTCTAGAAATAGTAAAGTATTCACCCAAAAATTCTCTGAGTTTCAATTTTGCTGTTTTCACTTTTGGAGGTAAGTTCTTTGCCATTCTTGTTTAAACACAGTTTTGACTTTCTAAAAGTATACAAAATATTTCAGAAATAAATTACATTTACTTGTAGCCATTTCATGCTACAAGAATAGCTCTAATTATTTCTTCTCTGGTAGTTAAAAATCCTTTCAACAGCTGGCTGAGAAAAATCAATTGCATGTTGATCTCAATGTTTCATTCTGGTATCCATTTATGGATTTACATTTCAAAAGAATGTGATCATAATGAAGAAAAACCATGCCAGTGTCTAAATTTATTCTTTCAGCTGATAGTTAATTAAGCAAAACAAAGTCAATATTCATATATTTTCATCAGTGAGGAAGAAAAACAATTATAAAACAGCCCAGAGGAGAAAGCATGATTCTGTATACATCAATGTCATCTCTGCACTACTTAGTTGTTTAATATCTGGCAAATATACACTTCTTCTAAACTTTAGTTCATCTGTAAAGAAAGTCATGCTGGACTGTATCTTTTCGAAAAAAAACAGAAAAACTTCTTAGTTAAATACCTTGTATTTTAAGTCAGAAAACTGAAGAGCATAAACCCAATTTGAACACTCTGAAAACATGTCATATAAAATAAGCCTGAACACCCTGATCCACTGCAAATGATTCAATTTACATAATGAGGCAGGGAAAGTAACTCTGGAGGCTTAGTCACACATTGTTTATTTACATGGAGATCAAGGATTTCCTGCTGCCCTTTGAAGAAGTGGAAAGAGATTGCTGGTTATGAAATTCTGTAAGAAAATTCTATAAATCTTTCTTGATTCAACAGGTGGTTTTATACATAGCTAAAGTAAAATCAATTTATGAAGTATATGTTTAGCAATGTCTGGACAGGTAACTTAGGTGTCTGGGCTACAGGAATACATGTCTAACTTTACTGTCTTTCCCCTGACTTCCTGATCTCAATGAAAAGATATGAGTTTTCAGTGTGTTTTTCAATGGTAGCATCCTGAGACAAAGCCCTCCTTCTCATACACTCTGATCTTCCTCCAAGACTTTAGAATGTCAATCTGAAACAGGTAATTCTGAGCTTTCAGTCAGTTAGCTGTCCACTACAAATCCCTACTCTCCTTCAGCAGAGTAGGGCTATGTCTACAAAGTGACTGCTCAGCCCATCTGCATTTCCAAGCTCCTCTTCTGGGGGAATTGTATTGTGGCCACATAACTAAATCTGGCCAGTGGATGGTGAATCCAGTTACATGTTCCACTTCTGACATGATTAAGAAGAGTGCCTCATCCATCCTCTGTTTTCTTTTTTCCAGCTAAGAGCAAAGGACTGCAATGTTCCAGGAGATGCATGAGAGAGAAAGAAGCTGACTTTCTGAACTACCATGTGAAAGGCAGACCCTACATATCCCAGAGGACTATCATATGAGAAATTAAGAACTACTGTATTAAGCCAAGAACAGGCAGAGTGCTGGGCCTTTTTTTTTTAACAATATTTAAAAAGATCAGTCTTCATTCCAATCCCAAAGAAAGGGAATGCCAAAGAATGCTCAAACTACAACACAATTGCACTCATCTCACACGCTAGTAAAGTCATGCTCAAAATTCTCCAAGCCAGGCTTCAGCAATATGTGAACCATGAACTCCCAGATGTTCAAGCAGGTTTTAGAAAAGGCAGAGGCACCAGAGATCAAATTGCCAACATCCACTGGATCATGGAGAAAGCAAGAGAGTTCCAGAAGAGCATCTATTTCTGCTTCATTGACTATGCCAAAGCCTTTGACTGTGTGGATCACAATAAACTGTGGAAAATTCTGAAAGAGATGGGAATACCAGACCATCTGATCTGCCTCTTGAGAAACCTGTATGCAGGTCAGGAAGCAACAGTTAGAACTGGACACGGAACAACAGACTGGTTCCAAATAGGAAAAGGAGTGCGTCAAGGCTGTATATTGTCACCTTGCTTATTTAACTTATATGCAGAGTACATCATGAGGAATGCTGGGCTGGAATAAGCACAAGCTGGAATCAAGATTGCCGGGAGAAATATCAATAACCTCAGATAAGCAGATGACACTACCCTTATGGCAGAAAGTGAAGAGGAACTCAAAAGCCTCTTGATGAAAGTGAAAGAGGAGAGTGAAAAGGTTGGCTTGAAGCTCAACATTCAGAAAACAAAGATCATGGCATCTGGTCCCATCACTTCATGGGAAATAGATGGAGAAACAGTGGAAACAGTGTCAGACTTTATTTTGGGGGGCTCCAAAATCACTGCAGATGCTGATTGCAGCCATGAAATTAAAAGAAGCTTACTCCTTGGAAGGAAAGTTATGACCAACCTTGATCATATATTAAAAAGCAGAGACATTACTTTGCCAACCAAGTTCCGTCTAGTCAAGGCTATGTTTTTTCCCGTGGTCATGCATGGATGTGAGAGTTGGACTGTGAAGAAAGCTGATCGCCGAAGAATTGATGCTTTTGAACTGTGGTGTTGGAGAAGACTCTTGAGAGTCCCTTGTACCACAAGGAGATCCAACCAGTCCATTCTAAGGGAGATCAATCCTGGGTGTTCATTGGAAGGACTGATGCTAAAGCTGAAACTGCAATACTTTGGCCACCTCATGCGACGAGTTGACTCACTGGAAAAGACTCTGATGATGGGAGGGGTTGGGGGCGGGAGGAGAAGGGAACGACGGAGAATGAGATGGCTGGATGGCATCACCGACTCTGTGGACATGAGTTTGAGTGAACTCCGGGAGTTGGTGATGGACAGGGAGGCCTGGCGTGCTGTGATTCGTGGGGTCGCGGAGAGTCGGACACGACTGAGCGACTGAACTGAACTGAACTGAACTGAAGACCTCCTTGATTCAAACATTATAGGCAAAGACACTTAAGGATACACTTCTCTTGTTAAAAGAAACCCCAATTGATATTTTCATTTTGTACATAAGTTATCCTATATAGATCTTCCTTATATAACACTAATTAAAGAATGTAAAAATGCCAGCTCTGTCCTCCTGTTGAAATGTATTTATTCAATATTATACCTATGGCTGTCGCCATTGCTTAATTTGTTATGTTCAGTTGAGCCATGATGGCTCTGTACAGGGATAACACCTTGGACAGAAATAAAATTAACTTTGAAAAATTCATGCTCCATTTCTGTTAAGTCTACCCTTCAGGCAGCCAGTTTTCTCCCTTTTCATCTTAATGACTTCCCTGATTTTCATAGTGTGGTGGGAGGTATTCCTAGTGGAGTAGCTCTTGCTGAAGCAATTCTTCAGTATCTCCAGAAAAATTTCTGGTGAGGAGTGGGCATGAAAATCAGTGTTTATCAAAATGTGCGTTTACTTTTTAATTTATTCTCACATCTCAAAGCAAGATCTAAGTATTATACAGCTAAGCACTGCAGGAATTGTTTGTCTAAATTTTGGTGTATATATTGTTAAGAGGGGTTCCCAGGTGGTAAAGAATCGGCCTGACAGATCAGGAGTTGCACGAGACACAGGTTTGATCCCTGGGTTGGGAAGAGCCCCTGGAGGAGGGCATGGAAACTCACCCCAGTATTGCTGCCTAGGAAATGCCATGGACAGAGAAACCTGACAGCTACAGTCCATGGGGTCACAAAGAATCACACACAACTGAGCACGCACGTGAGTGTAGTTAAGAGACTTCTTCAGGGAACTTAACCAGTCATTACAACGGCAAAATCGACAACAAAAATCCCAACTTAAGATTATTCCCTTCAGTTGCATCAGATTCTCCATTCAGATGGAAAACACAGCTGTGCATTATCATTAACATTTCACCCAAAAGCACAAAAATAAATTGCGGGAAAGTCATTTACAAAGTTATAAAAGTAGTTTCTTTTTTTCCCCACCTCTACTGTATCTGTTACTGTTAAACAGCTACAGCCAGCTTTTAGTAATGCATACAGTACAAGAATATCTTGCTTTACTCTGAAAACTGACATTTTTTCCCTTTTGATAATCCAAGCAAAGCACTTAGCCTCTTTCTGACTGCCAGAAATCTTAGTGCCAGCGTTTACATTTGATCACAGCAACTGTGGTGCCCTTCACCATTGCTTCACATGTTCTCTTACGCACTCTTAACTGTTTTTCTTTTCCCATTTCTGTCTCTCTGAAAACTCTGTATGAACTTATTTCAAAAGAGAAAAGACACGTGGATTTAATTTTAAATAGATTTATTTGCAGCTTTTCATAAGAATTATACAAAATCCCCTAGATACGTAACTTGGTCCTTTTATGGCTGATTGTCTTATTGTTCTGTTATCAGATGTCATTAATCATTAAACTAAAGAAACATTTTAAGCATGTATGCCTCACCAAACCCCAGGCTAATGCCAGGGAGAGGGGAAGTAAATGACAATTATGGACCTACTGCTCATACAATTTACAGGATCAAGTACAGCTTGCAAGCCATGTGTTTAGCAACTTTACTGTTATCAGTCAGAACAACTAAGTGAATATTTAAATTGAGATCTCAGTCAAGGTTACTTTAAATTGATGCTGACTATTAAATACTTTGGGCTTCCCTGGTGGCTCATATGGTAAAAAATCCACCCGCAATACAGGAGACCTGGGTTCAATCCTTGGGTTGGGAAGATCCCCTGGAGAAGGGCATGGCAACCCACTCCAGTTTTCTTACCTGAAGAATCCTCATGGACAGAGGAGCCTGACAGGCTACAGTCCATAGGGCTGCAAAAAGTCAGACATGACTGAGAGACTAAACATACACACTAAATACTTGAAAAATAAAAATGAAAGATTTTTTTTCCCCTGATAATATCAGAAGGTAGAGCACTGACTTTTGTCATGATTTTTCCTTCTATCTTGATTTTAACTTTGGTCTCATGAATGCTAATGATTAGGGTTAGCTTTTGTGAACTCACATCTTTATTAATATTCAATACCATATTTTTCCAAAGATAAAAGCTGGAAACTGTACTCACTGAAAGGATTTTAAGAGAACTATCTGAGCTGGTGGTCTACACAGGGACAGCATTCCCTGTGTGCCTTGTTACTTGAAATGTACCCTGAACTAGGGTGAATTATACCTAAAAAGTGTAATTTGTTCTCCAGAGTAATAAAATGCTATTGTTTGAAAATAGGGCAGTAAATATAAAATGGAATGAGTATACATAAATAAAAATGCGAGTGTTAAAAAAAAACTAAGGTTAATCCAGAACCCAAATAAACGGATAATACAGTGAGCCAGAAGTTGGGTCTTAACATTGTATAATGATGGCATTTTCAGTATGCAGCAAAATACTCAGGTTTCTTTGGATATACCAAGCAAAGATTAAATTGGGCTCATTAAAGAGCTGTAATAAACACTTCTGAGAAAGTTTCAAAAGTCTATTTTTTGTTGAAAGTTGATAATTCTGAAGTTCCAATACTTTGGCCACTTGATGCGAAGAACTGACTCATTGGAAAAGACCCTGATACTGGGAAAGATTGAAGGCAGGAGGAGAAAGGGATGACAGAGGATGAGATGGTTGGATGGCATCACCAACTCGATGGACATGAGTCTGAGCAAGCTCTGGGAGTTGGTGATGGACAGGGAAGACTGGCATACTACAGTCCATGAGGTCGCAAAGAGTTGGACATGACTGAATGACTGAACTGAACTGAACTGATCTGAATTCGTGTGATAAATATTTTTCAATAAGCAAGAATAACAGTTCCATATGCTATCTCTTTTTTTACAGTCATTGCAACAATATCTACCTAAACATATTCAGAAAATCCATTGTTTTCTTTTTAGTATTAGCCTTCTTTTTAATTATAGTGAACACAGACATTTCTAAATAGAGGAGGGAAATTACTTCAAGGGAGATTAGGCAAATGTTCCACCACAGCTTCTTAGAAAGCAGCACATCCTCTGGCCTTCTTGTTACCTCTGGATTTTGCTCAGGAGAGACAGTATCTACTCAGTGGTTTCCAGATTGCTGAGGAGTGTGCTTACACAAGTTTGGAGGAGAACAAAGCTTCTGCACTCTCTCAACTCAGGGTTAGTATCAATGCTTTGCGGCTTGAATAGGAAACTGCAGTGCACATTGAACTGGGGGAAGGGAATGTGTTCCATTCCTAAAAAGAGACGGAGCATGCACAACGCCCTGTCCGGTGGAGAGAAGAGCATAAGGCCGAGGAGGTGACTGAGTTTGTTTTTAGGCCCTGCTCTGCTGCGGAAAATTATGTGACTATCCATCATATAGAATGTCTTGCCTACATTACAAAACTGGTAGAAAAATGAGATGTGATAAACAGATAAGGAAAGGTCTTAAAGATGCAAATTCCTCTGTAAAAGCTGACCAAAACATCCCATGGAACGTCATCCTTCACATAAGGATGGCTTAGAAAATCCACACTTTCCTAATGAGTTCTCCCTCCTTCATCCTACCTTCCCTAGATAAATCCTCAAACTGATTTGCCTTGAAGGTTTAGACACACTCATCGTCTGAGCCCTTTCTCTCCTTTTCACAAACTCTACCATGTCTTTTCACCTGTCACTACTATATTCCAGATACTATAAAGACCCAAGACATGCCCGTTGAGTCAGAATAGTATAGATGTTGACTTCAATTTAGTTTTTATTATTTTCCAATAATTTAATAATTTGTTTTTGTCAGCCTAAGAATTCTTTAGAGTGAAAAAACAGTCAGCTCCCAATTACTTACTGCCCTTTTATGCTAACCAAGTGGTTGTCAATGAGGTTTCCTTTCTTAGTGACAGGTAAAGCTTTATAAGATAGATGGTCTCATAAGACTAAAATGCTTGAAAACATCTGTCTTTTCCTAACTAACAGGCAGTTCATCATTTTTAAGCAATATAATAGATACCATCAGAGATTCAATATGAAGACTGCCTGCCTGAGTTAATACTAATTAGTTTTCACATTTCAATACTGAGGAATGGGGTTCTCGGGGATTATACTTGGCCAAACATAGACAAATAAACAATTGTTACTAACATTGCTCTATTTAAACATTTTCACTCATTATCCTTTATTTTTCACTTAAACAAATTATACTGAATATATCTCAAATTCTCAGAGCCTCAGTAAAAAGGGTAGAAAAATGTTGTACAAAGACATCCAGACAGCAATTGTCACACTGATGACCTCAGAAGAAGCCTAACTCACACTCTCCCAGGGAACTGAGACCACTGCTTCCAGGGTGAAGTTCTCCTTTTAACAGCATACTGAGGCAGAGTAGTTCCTCTGCTGCCTTTTTCTGTCACTGCCTCTCCCACGGGAGAGTCATGCTCCCTTCACCTGACTGCTACAATTATATCTTCAGATGCTACCAGGTCTCACCTGTGGAATCAGTATATCCTGAGAGCATTACGCTACTAGGTACCATGTCAGGAGAGGAGGTAAGAAAAAGAAAAAGGAAAGGAGCTGGTATATTAAAAAAGCTTTCCTTCACACAAGATTAAGTTCAGGTATGACCAGGAACACGAAGATTTCAGTGTATTCAAACTGATAGACCTTTCAATGTAGCATTTTTAGTCTGCTAATAACTGACCAAATTATCTTAATGAAAAACAAAGGAGCATTTTCACTTAATAAGTCAAATCTGTTGTATTTGTGAAATTTCCAGATAGTTAATCATGCCTAGATTTAGCTATGCTCTTTTAAATATTGTATGCACAGTAACATAAAATTAGCAGAAGGCAAATAATTCAGCCAGCAAATTCATGAGCTCTATCCAGATGCTGCTCTTTTATATTGAAAATTACATTGAAGAAAATTACGGCAGAAACATTGATCCAGGAAATAATATTTTATAGAAGATTATGTATGGATTAAAATCCATGTTGGATTACTTAAACCCAAATCATTTGTGTCAGTACAGTATTTATATTAGTATAATATACAGTCAGGCAAAAGATTGTTTTGTCTAAACTATCAGTTTCACACTGAAGTGTGGCCATATGTAAAATCATTATTTGAGCTTCCAAAACTGTCTCTCTCTTTTCCCTCAAGTTCCAAATGCTCCCTATCTCCTGTATGCATGCTTCAACATTCCTGCCTCGCAATATGATCACTACTATCCCATCAAATTATACCTCACATCACATTTGAAGTACATTTGATA
Organism: Moschus berezovskii; assembly: GCF_049115385.1. Taxonomy (NCBI): domain Eukaryota; kingdom Metazoa; phylum Chordata; class Mammalia; order Artiodactyla; family Moschidae; genus Moschus; species Moschus berezovskii. The sequence continues at coordinate 12,563,794 of NC_142466.1, forward strand.
AAATGTACTTTTGTAATTAAAATTTTCATGTCATTTCATATTAACAAAACAAAAGCAGGAAAAATAAGTTATCTTTTCAAATTACTTAATCAAGAAAACATGCCCCATTTACCTGCTGAAAAGTATAAATACAGAAACCACATCCAAATTCAAAACCTCTCAACAATGCTGCTACCTGCACCCTTGCTTTCTTCATAGCTTATGAGCATTCACGGATGAGGAATGGATGGTACTCTGATGAGTGAAGAGCATTAGCTCGCAGAGAACAAAATATATATTAAAATATATTTTTATTAAAAGCTGTTGAGGAAAGCAGAACAGGAACAATGAAGAAAATATGTTATTTAGAAGGGATTCAGTTCAGTTCAGTCGCTCAGTCATGTCCAACTCTCCGCGACCCCATGAACCACAGCACGCCAGGCCTCCCTGTCCATCACCAACTCCCGGAGTTCACTCAAACTCATGTCCATCGAGTCGGTGATGCCATCCAGTCATCTCATTCTCTGTCGTCCCCGTCTCCTCCTGCCCCCAATCCCACCCAGCATCAGACTCTTTTCCAATGAGTCAACTTGTCGCATGAGGAGGCCAAAGTATTGCAGTTTCAGCTTTAGCATCAGTCCTTCCAATGAACACCCAGGATTGATCTCCTCTAAAATGGACGTTGGATCTCCTTGCAGTATAAGGGACTCTCAAGAGTCTTCACCAGCACCACAGTTCAAAACCATCAATTCTTCGGCGATCAGCTTTCTTCACAGTACAACTCTCACATCCATACATGACCACGGGAAAAACCATAGCCTTGACTAGACGGATCTCGGTTGGCAAAGTAATGTCTCTGCTTTTTAATATGCTGTCTAGGCTGGTCATAACTTTCCTTCCAAGGAGTAAGCGTCTTTTAATTTCATGGCTGCAATCAGCATCCGCAGTGATTTTGGAGCCCAAAAAAATAAAGTCTGACACGGTTTCCACTGTTTCCCCATCTATTTCCCAAGAAGTGATGGGACCAGATGCCATAATCTTCATTTTCTGAATGTTGAGCTTCAAGCCAACCTTTTCACTCTCCTCTTTCACTTTCATCAAGAGGCCTTTGAGTTCCTCTTCACTTTCTGCCATAAGGGTGGTGTCATCTGCATATCTGAGGTGATTGATATTACTCCCGGCAATCTTGATTCCAGCTCATGCTTCTTCCAGCCCAGCGTTCCTCATGATGTACTCTGCATAGAGTTAAATAAGCAGGGTGACAATATACAGCCTTGACGTACTCCTTTTCCTATTTGGAACCAGTCTGTTATTCCATGTCCAGTTCTAACTGTTGCTTCCTGACCTGCATACAGGTTTCTCAAGAGGCAGGTCAGGTGGTCTGGTATTCCCATCTCTTTCAGAAGGTTCCACAGTTTATTGTGATCCACACAGTCAAAGTCCTTGGCATAGTCAATGAAGCAGAAATAGATGTTTTTCTGGAAATCTCTTGCTTTCTCCATGATCCAGCGGATGTTGGCAATTTGATCTCTGGTGCCTCTGCCTTTTCTAAAACCTGCTTGAACATCTGGAAGTTCACGATTCACATATTGCTGAAGCCTAGCTTGGAGAATTTTGAGCATGACTTTACTAGCGTGTGAGATGACTGCAATTGTGCGGTAGTTTGAGCATTCTTTGGCATTGCCTTTCTTTGGGATTGGAATGAAGACCGACCTTTTCCAATCCTGTGGCCATTGCTGAGTTTTCCATATTTGCTGGCATATTGAGTGCAGCACTTTCACAGCATCATCTTTCAGGATTTGAAATAGCTCAATTGGAATTCCATCACCTCCACTAGCTTTGTTCGTCGTGATGCTCTCTAAGGCCCACTTGACTTCACATTCCAAGATGTCTGGTTCCAGGTGAGTGATCATGCCATCGTGATTATCTTCGTCGTGAAGATCTTTTTTGTACAGTTCTTCTGTGTATTCTTGCCACCTCTTCTTAATATCTTCTGCTTCTGTTAGGTCCATACCATCTCTGTCCTTTATCGAGCCCATCTTTGCATGAAATGTTCCCTTGATATCTCTAATTTTCTTGAAAAGATCTCTTGTTTTTCCTATTCTGTTGTTTTCCTCTATTTCTTTGCATTGATCGCTGAGGAAGGCTTTCTTATCTCTCCTTGCTCTTCTTTGGAACTCTGCATTCAGATGCTTATATCTTTCCTTTCTTCCTTTACTTTTCGCTTCTCTTCTTTTCACAGCTATTTGTAAGGCCTCCTCAGACAGCCATTTCGCTTTTTTGCATTTCTTTTCCATGGGGATGGTCTTGGTCCCTGTCTCCTGTACAATGTCACAAAACTCTGTCCAGAGTTCATCAGGCACTCTATCTATCAGATCTAGACCCTTAAATCAACTTCTTATTTCCATTCTATAATCATAAGGGATTTGATTTGGGTCATATCTAAATGGTCTAGTGGTTTTCCCTACTTTCTTCAATTTAAGTCTGAATTTGGCAATAAGGAGTTCATGATCTGAGCCACAGTCAGCTCCTGGTGTTGTTTTTGCTAACTGTATAGAGCCTCTCCATCTTTGGCTGCAAAGAATATAATCAATCTGATTTCAGTGTTGACCATCTGGTGATGTCCATGTGTAGAGTCTTCTCTTGTGTTGTTGGAAGAGGGTGTTTGCTATGACCAGTACGTTTTCTTGGCAAAACTCTATTAGCTTTTGCCCTGCTTCATTTCGTGCTCCAAGGCCAAATTTGCCTGTTACTCCAGGTGTTTCTTGACTTCCTCCTTTTGCATTCCAGTCCCCTATAATGAAAAGGACATCTTTCTTGGGTGTTGGTTCTAAAAGGTCTTGTAGGTCTTCATAGAACTGTTCAACTTCGGCTTTTTCAGCGTTACTGGTTGGGGCATAGACTTGGATTGCTGTAATATTGAATGTTTTTGGAAACGAACAGAAATCATTCTGTCATTTTTAAGACTGCATCCAAGTACTGCATTTCGGACTCTTTTGTTGACCATGATGGCTACTCCATTTCTTCTAAGGGATTCCTGCGCACAGTAGTAGATATAATGGTCATCTGAGTTAAATTCACCCATTCCAGTCCATTTTAGTTCACTGATTCCTAGAATGTCGACGTTCACTCTTGCCATCTCCTGTTTGATCACTTCCAATTTGCCTTGATTCATGAACCTAACATTCCAGGTTCCTATGCAATATTGCTCTTTACAGCATTGGACCTTGCTTCTAGCATCAGTCACATCCACAACTGGGTAGTTGTTTTGCTTTTGCTCCATCCGTTTATTATTTCTGGAGTTATTTCTCCACTGATCTCCAGCAGCACACTGGGCACCTACCGACCTAGGGAATTCCTCATTCACTATCCTATCATTTTGCCTTTTGATACTGTTCATGGGGTTCTCAAGGCAAGTATACTGAAGTGGTATGCCATTCCCTTCTCCAGTGGACCACCTTCTGTCAGACCTCTCCACCATGACCCGTCTGTCTTGGGTGGCACCACACGGCATGGCTTAGCTTCATTGAGTTAGACAGGACTGTGGTCCACATGATCAGATCAACTAGTTTTTTGTGATTATGATTTCAATGCGTCTGCCCTCTAATGCCCTCTCCCAATACCTATCCTCTTATTTGGGTTTCACTTACCTTGGTCGTGGAGTATCTCTTCACAGCTGCTCCAGCAAAGTGCAGCTGCTGTACCTTACCTTGGACTAGGGGTATCTCCTCAAGGCTGCCCCTCCTGACCTTGAGTGTGGAGTAGCTCCTCTCGGCCCTCCTGTGCCCAAGCAGCCACCTCCTCTTGGACGTGGGACAGCTCCTCTCGGCCACCGCCCTAAACTTGGGCGTGGGGTAGCTCCTCTTGGCCACGATTCTGCACGTGGTTGGTTGCGCCGGGGCCGGCGCCGCTGGGGCCGGCGTCCCTTGCGTCTGCGCCGCCGGGGCCGGCGGATTAAATTTCATCAAATTTCTTGGTTATCACATATAAATAACTAAATCCGTTTTATATAAATCAAAGTCCAATCTGAAATAAGCTTCCCATCCAGAGTCTATCATATATTGTCAAGAACACCCAAACAGGAGATGACATGGTTAGATTCTTGGTTACCCTGTACTGTCTAAGCAGCTCATGGACTGTAGGGTAGATGTCATGACTGAATGCAGAGGTAATCACTTGGGCTTAGTACTCAAGTCCTTACTATGGAGAAAGTGGCTTTGTTTATTAGTTTGTTTTTGCAATTATTTAAAGGTTTAATGTGACTGATAATTTTTACTTTTTTCACATCATGAGTAAATGCTTTTAGATTCTCTATCGTAGTGCTGCTGCTGCTTCAGTCGCTTCAGTCGTGTCCAACTCTGTGTGACCCCATAGATGGCAGCCCACTAGGCTCCCTCGTCCCTGGGATTCTCCAGGCAAGAGTACTGGAGTGGGGTGCCATTGCCTTCTCCGCCATCGTAGTGCATTTCATGGTAATATTGATATGCTGGCATTCACCAGTCCTGTGTTTTACCATTTTCCTTTGTGCCCTGTTTTCTAAGGATTCAGGAATGCAGAAGGTAATTAAAACCAAGGAAGCAGCCAGATTTATGTATTAAAATAATCAAAGCCTTCAATATTTCAATCCCTTGAAAGCACTGTGATCCCACGCTTTTCTATGAACTGCTTACAGATAAATAAGCCCAACAAGATTTTTTAAATATTCTGAATTTCAGTTATTATTTACCAACTCAAAGGTATGAAATGAAGTTCCTGCTTCAGAATCATGAATTTAATAACCTCAGCATATCTTAGAATGCCATCCAGGAAAAAACCTAGTGTGCGTTGCATCCTGAAAACCAAGTAGTGTCTCTCAATGCTCTGGTTAGAGAAAGCCAAATTCAATTTCCAAAATCCAAGTTAGCTATGCTTGGTATAAGCCTGCCAAATCTCTTAATCTTCACAATGATCATAGAGGATATTTGTTGATAAATAGGGAATTAGAGAGACAATGTCTGAATTGGTACAAATCCTTCCCATAATTCAAAAAAATAGCTGAAAGCAAATAACATCAATGGTAAGTGGGCCAGTGATGCTAATTTTGATTATGAAGGCCTATAAATAAAAACTATTTTGCAAATATTTTCCTTTTATTGAGGAAGAAAATTAAATCTCTGTTTGTTGAAGTTACTGCAACCTGTATTTCAATGTGAAGACTATGGATCTGATTTAGTAGCATGTACACAAACATTTTTGGGCCAGGATAATGATTTATTTCAGTGTGTATCCAGCTAACTCATTTTCTTTCCCTTGGCAAATTACAATTATGCATTGACTTTCTGTGAGCTGGGATGCAAAAATTAGTGTTTATTTGGGTGGTAAATTGACTGTCACTCTGGCTCAGGTGGCAAAGAATCTGCCTGCAATGAGGGAAACCTGGGTTCTATCCCTGGGTTGGGAAGAACCCCTGGAGAAGGAAATGGCAATCCACTATAGTATTCTTTCCTGGGGAATTCCATAGACAGAGTAGACTAGTGGGCTCTAGTTCATGTGGTTGCAAAAAGTTGGACATGACTGAGCAACTTTCTTTTCTTTCTAAAAAAACAGCCTTCTTTTCTTGTTAAAGTCTTCACAAAACTATCCAATAAAATGTGCTTATAGATCACTAAGTGGATGGTAGATTCCCTGAGAAATCTCAGAGTTAAAAAAGTGACTTTTTTCAAAATAAGTGCTAAAGTTATATAAGTTGAAAAAAGATACACACTTTTTTCTTTTTTTCAAATTTTTATTGGCATATAGTTGATTCCCAGTGTTGTGTTAGTTTCTGCTGTACAACAAAATGAATCAGTTATACATATACATATAACCACTCTTTTTCAGATTTTTTGCCCATATAGGTCATTGCAGAGTATTAAGAAGAATTCCCTGTGCTATATAGTAGATCCTTATTAGTTATCTGTTTTACATATAGCACTGTGTATCTGTCAATCTCAATCTCCCTATTTATCCCTCCCTTTCTCTTTCCCCCACCTCCCCAGGCAACCACAACTTTGTTTTCTACATCTGTGACTCTACTTCTGTTTTGTAAATAAAGTTCATTTGTACAATTCTTTTTAGATTCCACATATAAGGGATATATGATATTTGTCTTTCTCTGTCTTACTTCACTCAGTATGACAATCTCTAGGTCCATCCATGTTGTTGCAAATGATATTATTCTGCTTCTTTTCATGGATGAGTAATATTCCATTATATATAAGTACCACATCTTTATCTATTCATCTACCATTGGATACTTAGGTTGCGTCCATGTCTTGGCGAATGTAAATAGTGCTGCAATGAATACTGGGGTCATGTATCTTTTGAAATTATGGGGGGTTTTTTGGATATATGCCCAGGACTGGAATTGCATGATCATATGATAGCTCGAATTTTAGTTTCTTAAGGAAATTCCACACTGTTTTCCATAGTTCAGTTCAATTCAGTTCAGTTCAGTCGATCAGTCGTGTCCGACTCTCCGCGACCCCATGAATCACAGCACGCCAGGCCTCCCTGTCCATCACCAACTCCCGGAATTCACTCAAACTCATGTCCACAGAGTCAGTGATGCCATGCAGCCATCTCATTCTCTGTCGTCCCCTTCTCCTCCCACCCCCAACCTTTCCCAGCATCAGAGTCTGATGCTGGGAAATCAGCCAGTCTTTTCCAGTGAGTCAACTCATAGTTGTACCAATTTGAATTCCCACCAAAAGTATAGGAGGGTTCTCTTTTCTCCATGCCCTCTTGAGCACTTTGTCAACAAAGATCTGTCCAGTCAAGGCTGTGGCTTTTCCAGTAGTCATGTACGGATGTGAGAGTTGGACTATAAAGAAAGCAGAGCACAGAAGAATTTACGCTTTTGAAACTGTGGTGTTGGAGAACACTCTTGGACAGCAAGGAGATCCAACCAGTCCATCCTAAAGGAAATCAGTCCTGGGTGTTCATTGGAAGGATTGATATTGAAGCTGAAACTCCAATATTTTGGCCACCTGATGCGAAGACATGACTCATTTGAAAAGACCCTGATGCTGGGAAAGATTGAATGCAGGAGGAGAAGGGGACGACAGAGGATAAGATGGTTGGATGGCATCACCGACTCAATGGACATGAGTTTGGGTAAACTCCAGGAGTTGGTGATGGACAGGGAGGCCTGGCGTGCTGTGGTTCATGGGGTCTCAAAGAGCCGGACACAACTGAGCAACTGAACTGAACTGAACTGAGTGCTACTTCAGCACCAGAGCTCACAGGAAAATAGAAAAGGAAGGCAAGGAGAAAAAGAAGGAAATCAAGGCCAAATCACTGAAGATGATTCAAATTAAACCTCTAGGTTTCTACTCTATGAGAATTAATCTAGCAGAAAGACAGAGAGAAGGAAGCCAAATGTACTTACTGGTAACACAGAGACAGGTTGGTTTATTAAGAAACACATCAGGCAAAGGTGAGGGCTTCTGTTGTAATCTGATTTTTCCTTACTGATGTCAGCAATTTTGGACAAGCTGCTCAAACTCTCTGAGTCTCAATGGCCTAATTTGTAAAAAAAAGGGGTATATGTGCATATAAAATGTGGTCATTCAGTTCAGTTCAGTTGCTCAGTCTTGTCCGACTCTTTGTGACCCCATGAATCACAGCATGCCAGGCCTCCCTGTCCATCACCAACTCCCGGAGTTCACTCAAACTCATGTCCATCGAGTCGGTGATGCCATCCAGCCATCTCATTCTCTGTCAACCCCTTCTCCTCCTGCCCCCAATCCCTCCCAGCATCAGAAACTTTTCCAGTGAGTCAACTCTTCACATGAGGTACCCAAAGTATTGGAGTTTCAGCTTTAGCATCAGTCCTTCCAATGAACACCCAGGACTGATCTCCTTTAGAATGGACTGGTTGGATCTCCTGGCAGTCCAAGGGACTCTCAAGAGTCTTCTCCAACACCACAGTTCAAAAGCATCAATTCTTCTACGATCAGCTTTCTTCACAGTCCAACTCTCACATCCATACATGACCACTGGAAAAACCACAGCCTTGACTAGATGGACCTTGGTTGGCAAAGTAATGTCTCTGTTTTTTAATATGCTATCTATGTTGGTCATAACTTTCGTTCCAAGGAGTAAGCGTCTTTTAATTTCATGGCTGCAATTAGCATCTGCAGTGATGTTGGAGCCCCCAAAAATAAAGTCTGACACTGTTTCCACTGTTTCCCCATCTATTTCCCAAGAAGTGATGGGACCAGATGCCATGATCTTCGTTTTCTGAATGTTGAGCTTCAAGCCAACCTTTTCACTCTCCTCTTTCACTTTCATCAAGAAGCCTTTTAGTTCCTCTTCACTTTCTGCCATAAGGGTGGTGTCATCTGCATATCTGAGGTTATTGATATTTCTCCCAGCAGTCTTGATTCCAGCTTGTGCTTCTTCCAGCCCAGCGTTCCTCATGATGTACTCTGCATACATAAGTTAAATAAGCAGGTTAGAGGATGCCAACAGGATTGTTACTAGGTTTGAGTTAGAAAGCACAAAAAGAGCTGGAGAACGTTCCTGACTCTTTTTAATACCATCAACAGTTAAACTCCTCTTCTCTCGTTTCCCTCTTTGCTGGTGAGAAGCTTCTTTCATTTCCTTTGGTTCCTGTTTCTCAGTTTACACCTCCCATACATGTGATGCTCTCATGTTAACAACATTCACTTTCTCTCCATTTTAGCCACCATTGCTTAAAACTGTCAGTCTTTCTAAAGCTGTATGGAATCAAGATTGCTGGGAGAAATATCAATAACCTCAGATATGCAGATGACACTACCCTTATGGCAGAAAGTGAAGAGGAACTAAAAAGCCTCTTGATGAAAGTGAAAGAGGAGAGTGAAAAGGTTGGCTTGAAGCTCAACATTCAGAAAACAAAGATCATGGCATCTGGTCCCATCACTTCATGGGAAATAGATGGAAAAACAGTGGAAACAGTGTCAGACTTTATTTTTCTGGGCTCCAAAATCACTGCAGATGCTGATTGCAGCCATGAAATTAAAAGACGCTTGCTCCTTGGAAGGAAAGTTATGACCAACCTTGATAGTATATTAAAAAGCAGAGACATTACTTTGCCAACCAAGGTCCATCTAGTCAAGGCTATGGTTTTTCCCGTGGTCATGTATGGATGTGAGAGTTGGACTGTGAAGAAAGCTGATCGCCGAAGAATCGATGCTTTTGAACTGTGGTGTTGGAGAAGACCCTTGAGAGTCCCTTATACTGCAAGGAGATCCAACCAGTCCATTCTAAAGGAGATCAATCCTGGATGTTCATTGGAGGGACTGATGCTGAAGCTGAAACTGCAATACTTTGGCCACCTCATGCGACGAGTTGACTCACTGGAAAAGACTCTGATGTTGGGAAAGGTTGGGGGCAGGAGGAGAAGGGGACGACCAAGAATGAGATGGCTGGATGGCATCACCGACTCTGTGGACATGAGTTTGAGTGAGCTCCGGGAGTTGGTGATGGACAGGGAGGTCTGGCGTGCTGTGATTCATGGGGTCGCAGAGAGTCGGACACGACTGAGCGACTGAACTGAACTGAACTGAACTGAATCATGACTTTTGACAGCAGAATCACCCAGATGTTTGCTTTCAGTGGGTATTTATGTGTTCATCCCCAAATGACTGAATCTAACTCTCTGAGGGTGGGACTGAGAAACATGCTTCATAACAAATCCTGAGGTTATTTTTACTGTAGCTTAGAAACCAAACTTCTCTCTCCTACCTGTCCTTTGACCTACCTGACCTCGTCTGACCTCATCACCTGTTCTTTCTTCACTTTGAATAACTATTCAAAATAAAAGTCTTTTTCACCTTTTGTTGGAAATTCTAGCACATAGACTGCTCTTCACCCTTTTTATAGTCAGCTCATGAGGAATCCAATTCCTGGCCAGAAGAGCTGTGTGACTTTTCAGGCCTGAACATAGGCAGTTGCAGAAGATTTCCTGACAGGCCTCACAGAGGAGAGATGCCCTCCACCCACCAGGCTCCCTGCACAGCCTGTGCACTGCAGGCGCTGGAGGGAGTGGCAGGCCTCCTTGGCTGGCCTTGTGCTTCTGCAAATCTTCATTCCTAGCCCAGTGTCTGTTTGAGGGCCTCTTTATTTGGGGTCTTCCACAGAGGCCTTGCTTAGACACTGTTGTGAAAATCTCCTTACAGGGGAAGGGGGAAAACTTGAAGACACTTCTCTCTATTCTACCTCACATCTCAGCACTGCTAACACTATCCCCTCTCTCCCTTGGGCCTTCACAGTAAGAAAACCTCTGGAACCTTTTGTTTGAGGCTCCCTCATCAGTGTGATGATCCTTACTTTTATGCTCACTTACCTGCCCTGAGGTTCTTCCCCAGTGGCTCAGTGGTAAAGAAGCTGCCTGTGATGCAGGAGACCCAGATTTGATCCCTGGATTGGAAAAATCCCCTGGAGGAGGGCATGGAAACTCACTCCAGTATTCTTGCCTAGAGAATCCCATGGACTGAGGAGCCTGGCAGGCTACAAAGGTTTATAGGATCAAAGGTACATAGGTTCAAAGGTACATAGGGTTGCAAAAAGTCAGACATGACTGAAGAGACTAGCATGCATACACGCACCTGCCCTAAACCAGGGACCCTCAAATACGGGGAAAAGGGAGCAGAGTGGGAGTCAAAGCTTTCTCTGGCTTAGCCTCTTGCTTACACTGTCAGAGTAAATGACTAAAGTCTTGACTGTTACCTTCATTTGTTGGCTTACTTTTAATTGGCTACTCTGATACCTGGCAGCTCACCTCTCCAGCTCAACAGAGCTCCTGATAATATTAGGCTCCAATTCTGAAGCACTTTCAACATGTTGTAGGAACAATGTGGACTTTCTTGAGTTTTACACATTCATAAGTAAATGGTCTATATCTTGTGCCTTTGTTGGTTTTCTGTGAGCTGTAGTTTCTGGGAAGTGAGCAGCTCTCATTCCTGTAACTCTTGTAATCCAGTCATTCGTGTGCCTCCTTCATGTGGATTAAGTACGGCTGTGGTGCTGTTATCCCTCTGATAGGAACTCTAATTCGGTGTAAAGCCCCAAAGGTCTGTTACTTATTTTTATTTTATATTGTATTATATTTTATTTACAGTGTTGTGTTTGTTTCAGGTGTATAGCAAAGTGATACAGTCATATATATATACATATATATATATCAGTTCAGTTCAGTTCAGTTCAGTCGCTTAGTCGTGTCTGACTCTCCACGACCCCATGAATCACAGCACGCCAGGCCTCCCTGTCCATCACCAACTCCCGGAGTACACTCAAACTCATGTCCACAGAGTCGGTGATGCCATCCAGCCATCTCATTCTCTGTCATCCCCTTCTCCTCCCGCCCCCAACCTTTCCCAGCATCAGAGTTTTTTCCAGTGAGTCAACTCGTTGCATGAGGTGGCCAAAGTATTGCAGCTTCAGCTTTAGCATCAGTCCCTCCAATGAACATCCAGGATTGATCTCCTCTAGAATGGACTGGTTGGATCTCCTTGCAGTATAAGGGACTCTCAAGATATGTATGAATTAACAAAAGCAGTTCCCATCTTTTGATGGGGTGCTCATGGTTTATAACATAAATGGCATTATTTTGAGAGACGGATAACTTAGGTATGGCATTGGGTTTTGTTTCTTTTTGCAGGAGGCAGTTGCAAAATAACTTAATGTAGCTTTTTACAACTGTGTATTCTATAGCATTTTTTCATTTGGTGAAATTTTAACTGTTAATGTTTTTGGCATTGTGCTTTGTACCATTAAATTTATTAAAAAAAAAAAACTTTAGGCTCCAACTCTTTTGTAATCCTCCCCAAATCTGTTATTTAAGTATTAGAAAACATCTGGGAAAAGCAAAACTTTAAAAAAGAATTAATCCTGAAATCCAACTGTTTTCCTCCCCAGAGCCTGTACAGGGCTGCTGACAGCTTCAGAAAAAGCACACCACTGTCCAGACCTTTGCAACTATAACTTGATTATAACCAGCCTCAGCCAGGCCATCAGCATCACCAGCAACCCTGCTACTTCCTCCTTAGTCCTGCTATTTCAGCCATCATCACCTGGTTTATATTTTCCTTCATATCCAACTTCTGACCTCACTGCTTCCCCTGTGGGGCCCAGAAGACTCTGACTCAAAGCTGACAAAGAAAATAGGAACCAAAGGACAAAAACTTCCTCAACTTACTCTCACTGATTTTAAAATTCATCTTTCCCACCTTTCCCTGTTTACAGTGAAGTTCCCCTTCTATTTTTGAACACCTAATATCTTTATCTGTGCTCTATTCATTACTTTTCACCTTCTCAAAAATTTTATTATATTGGTTTTTCTCCCTCTTTCCTGTGTTAAATAACCTCTTGCACTCTACAAGCTGCTTCACATTAACCTTTAAAATCCTCAAATTTCCTCCCACTTTAAAAAGAAAAGTAAAAGATAAGCAGCCCTACATCTTCCCCTAGCTAGAAGTGATTTTTTTCAATTAGTTTGAAATTCTAGCCTATATATAGCTCTACTTTCTTGTTGTTTAGCACTTGAAATGTAGTTTCTAGTGCAACTAAGAAACTGATTTTTTAATATTTAATTTGATTAATTTCTGTTTCAGTTTAAATAGACATAAGTGGTTAGTGGCTGTCATATGGGACAGACAGAGCCAGATAAATACTGAAACTTAAATTTCAAAGCTTATCATGATAGCATAACTAGCAGTGACAATAATGCCTCCGTATAAACAGAAGTCATGTTTTAAGACCTTAGTTATGATTTGAAAAAGACATAAAATGAGAAACTGACACTAACACAGTAATTGTAGGGGACTATTATTGAAAAAAAAAGTCAGGAAACATTGGTCTTAAATAATACCAAATGGACTTACTTGATTTTTATGCATTCCAGCCAAAAGCAACAGAATACACATTCTTTCCAAGTATACATGGAACATTCTCCATGATAGATCACATACTAGGCCACAAAGCAAGCCTCAGTTAAATTAGGAAAACTGTCAGTAAAATTAGGAAAAGTGAAATCATATAAAGCATTTTTTCTTACCACAACACTATGAGACTATTACACACTACTTTTTAAAAAACTGAAAGGAATAATAATTACATGAATGCTGATCTCAACTCCACTTTATCTACACGAACTTACACTCAACTCATATGAAACTATAAAAATGTACATTTGATAATAGTTAAGATTGAAGACACTGTCATAGAAATAATTTTAATTTAAAATGTACTCATTGTATCTCTTCAGTTCAGTTCAGTTCAGTCGCTCAGTCGTGTCCGACTCTCCGCGACCCCATGAATCACAGCACGCCAGGCCTCCCTGTCCATCACCAACTCCCGGAGTACACTCAAACTCATGTCCACAGAGTCGGTGATGCCATCCAGCCATCTCATTCTCCGTCGTCCCCTTCTCCTCCCGCCCCCAACCCTTCCCAGCATCAGAGTCTTTTCCAGTGAGTCAACTCGTCGCATGAGGTGGCCAAAGTATTGCAGTTTCAGCTTCAGCATCAGTCCCTCCAATGAACATCCAGGATTGATCTCCTTTAGAATGGACTGGTTGGATCTCCTTGCAGTATAAGGGACTCTCAAGAGTCTTCTCCAACACAGGATTTGGGAAATAAAGTTATTTAAAAATTATATAAAATATGTTAAACTGAAAATCATTTTAGATAACAACTTTTCTTCTTTCAGATGAAATAATGAGATTAACTAAAAAATATACACTTTGTTCATCTATAAATCAAGTTTCTCCCGACATTCCATTTATTCCATTACTTTCTGAACAGACTTATCTCAGCTTAAGGAATAGAATTTATACTATTAAAAAAAATGAAAATGCCATGAAAGAAAGCTTTCATAAATTATATACAAAAGAATTAACAAAAATGTTGGTACATTTTCTATTTTGACAGATATGCAATATTTGAATATTGCCTCTGTGCTATGTTTTTTTAACATAGTCCAAGGATAACACGAACAAAGCTAGTGGAGGTGATGGAATTCCAGTTGAGCTATTTCAAATCCTGAAAGATGATGCTGTAAAAGTGCTGCACTCAATATGCCAGCAAATTTGGAAAACTCAGCAGTGGCCACAGGACTGGAAAAGGTCAGTCTTCATTCCAATCCCAAAGAAAGGCAATGCCAAAGAATGCTCAAACTACCACACAGTTGCACTCATCTCACATGCTAGTAAAGTCATGCTCAAAATTCTCTAAACAAGCTTCAGCAATACGTGAACCATGAACTTCCAGATGTTCAAGCAGGTTTTAGAAAAGGCAGAGGCACCAGAAATCAACTTGCCAACATCCGCTGGATCATGGAGAAAGCAAGAGAGTTCCAGAAAAACATCTATTTCTGCTTCATTGACTATGCCAAAGCCTTTGACTGGGTGGATCACAATAAACTGTGGAAAATTCTGAAAGAGATGGGAATGCCAGACCACCTGACCTGCCTCTTGAGAAACCTGTATGCAGGTTAGGAAGCAACAGTTAGAACTGGACATTGAACAATAGACTGATTCCAAATAGGAAAAGGAGTACATCAAGGTTGTATATTGTCACCCTGTTTATTTAACTTATATGCAGAGTACATCATGAGGAACACTGGGCTGGAAGAAGCACAAGCTGGAATCAAGATTTCCGGGAGAAATATCAATAACCTCAGATATGTGGATGATACCACCCTTATGGCAGAAAGTGAAGAGGAACTCAAAGGCTTCTTGATGAAAGTGAAAGAGGAGAGTGAAAATGTTGGCTTGAAGCTCAACATTCAGAAAACAAAGATCATGGCATCTGGTCCCATCACTTCTTGGGAAATAGATGGGGAAATAGTGGAAACAGTGTCAGACTTTATTTTTTTTGGCTCCAAAATCACTTTGGATGCTGATTGCAGCCATGAAATTAAAAGACGCCTACTCCTTGGAAGGAAAGTTATGACCAACCTAGATATTATATTAAAAAGCAGAGACATTACTTTGCCAACCAAGGTCCGTCTAGTCAAGTTTATGGTTTTTCCCATGGTCATGTATGGATGTGAGAGTTGGACTGTGAAGAAAGCTGATCGCCAAAGAATTATGCTTTTGAACTGTGGTGTTGGAGAAGACTCTTGAGCGTCTCTTGGACTGCAAGGAGATCCAACCAGTCCATTTTAGAGGAGATCAATCCTGGGTGTTCATTGGAAGGACTGATGCTAAAGCTGAAACTCCAATACTTTGGCCACCTCATGCAACGAGTTGACTCACTGGAAAAGATTCTGATGCTGGGAGGGATTGGGGGCGGGAATAGAAGGGGACAACATAGAATGAGATGGCTGGATAGCATCACCGACTCGATGGAGATGAGTCTGAGTGAACTCCAGGAGTTGGTAATGGACAGGGAGGCCTGGGGTGCTGTGATTCATGGGGTCGCAAAGAGTCGGACACAACTGAGCAACTGAACTGAAGGATAACACTTTTAAAGCTAGAACCATGATGCATTAGCTTTAATAGGGAAAAAGTAGTGAAAATCATATTATGGTTTTATATTTTAAGTCAGTAGATCTCCCCAGTCCAATTCTCCTAAGCTGATACTCAGCAAAATAAAGGTTTAGATTGTCTTTCTATTGCTTTAAGATGTAATAGCAATAGCTGTGGACCATTTTTAGGCTGGCATTAAATTTTACAGTTGTCCCCTAGTTATACCAATAAAGATGGAGAGAAAGGTAAAACAAAAAGCTGACCATCTTTAGCAGAGTTGATTCTGGGGTTACTGATCTTTGTAATTATAATTATCTGATGTGATACAAAACCACATGCAGTTTTCTGTCTACTTGGGATATTTTATGTCAATCAATGACACCATCACTGATGGCTTACTTTCCCACATAAATACTGTAAAATTTTATGTAGTTGTGCCTTCCTCAATACTCATATTATTCACCAGTAAACCTTTTTAGATGAGAGAAATTGTGTGCTCTCCAACTATATATTCAAGCTAGATAGTTGACAACATCATAATGATTCTACTGTACTAAATTTCTTACCAGTTGTTTACTCCTTCTTTTTAACTTTGGCATTTGGCAGTGTTGATCATCAACACTTGTTGCTATTGTTTTCTGATATTTTTCCACAGCATAAAGCTTTGTTCAGAATGAATACATTTGTACCAAGAAACCTGAAAATGTCTTGAGCCACAGCTTTCTAAATGTCAAAAATGTGCATTGAATTTCTGACACAAAAAGTTTCCCCTCATCCCCTAAAACTTAAAAAATTAAATCACAAGAGGAAAAAATAAGATGAGAGATGATCCATCTTTCATTCTATTTGCATGTTTATTCACTTATTCAGTAAATATTTATTGAGTGCCTGCTACACACCAAACACTGGACTAGGTATATCAGGGATCTGGTGCTGAACTAAATGCAACAGAAGTTGCCATCTGATTAGACACATGCACTAAATCACTAACTCTTCAAACCAAATATATAATTTAAAATGATGGATATATTCTAAGAAGAAAAATACAGTGTCCCACATGTTTTGGGTTGTTGTGTTTTCATTTCATTCATTTCTATTCAAAACTTCCAAAACACGCTGCTGAATAACCAACAAATCATAGAAGAAATCAAAAAAGTAATCAAAATATGCATAGAAATGAATGAAAATGAAAACAAAACAACCCAAAACCTGTGGGACACTGTAAAAGCAGTGCTAAGGGGAAGGTTCATAGCAATACAGGCATACCTCAAGAAACAAGAAAAAAGCCAACTGAATAACCTAACTCTATACCTAAAGCAACTAGAAAAGGAAGAAATGAAGAACCCTAGGGTCAGTAGAAGGAAAGAGATTTTAAAAATTGGGGCAGAAATAAATACAAAAGAAACAAAAGAGACCATAGCAAAAATCAACAAAGCCAAAAGCTGGTTCTTTGAGAGGGTAAATAAAATTGACAAACCACTAGCCAGACTGATCAAGAAACAAAGGGAGAAAAACCAAATCAATAAAATTAGAAATGAAAAGGGAGAGATCACAACAGACAATACAGAAATACAAAGGATCATAAAAGACTATTATCATCAGCAAAAAAAAAAAGAAGAAGAAAAATAAATTACAATAAAATAAAATGGTACAGTTTAAATTTAGGGTTCAGGGAAAGCTTCACACAAACAGGTAATTCCTACCCACGTTGCAGGTCTCTATGTACATATCTGTGTGTGTATATATAAAGATACATAGAGATCATATATATAAGTATGTATATTTATATTTATGTACACACATAGATACCTTAACACAAGTAAAAGTTGGATGAGCACAGGTGGAGAGAGGAGAGGGGAAGAAAGATACAGGATATGAAAGAGGCCTCAGGTTAGAAAGAATTGACAGAGGCCGGTGTGGCTGCAGCACAGAAGGAGCCCACAGTGGGTGAGCCCACAGTGGGTAATCCCAAAATGGAGTACAAGGCCAGATTATGCAGAACCAGATTGGCTGTATTAGTGATTTTAAATTTTATGTTAATGTAATGGGAAGGCTCTGAAGGATCTTAAAATAGTGGAGCAGCAGGTTCCCTGTGGTAGTAATGTATTAAATTGTTAAAGTGGGTCTGGGAGGTAATTATGCAAGTGGGAAAAACCAAGTAGAAAATAGTAGAGATGAAATCTCCTGGGAGATGGCCAAGTTTTTTATACAGAAGAGGTGAGTATTTCCAGTTTCTTGAGGAATCTCCACACTCTTCTCCATAGTGGCTGTACTAGTTTGCATTCCCACCAACAGTGTAAGAGGGTTCCCTTTTCTCCACACCCTCTCCAGCATTTATTGGTTGTAGACGTTTGGATAGGAGCCATTCTGACTGGTGTGAAATGGTATCTCATTGTGGTTTTGATTTGCATTTCTCTGATTATGAGGGATGTTGAGCATTTTTTCATGTGTTTTTTAGCCATCTTTATGTCTTCTTTGGAGAAATGTCTGTTTAGTTCTTTGGCCCATTTTTTGATTGGGTCACTTAGATTCCTCAAAAATCTGGAAATAGAACTGCCATATGATCCAGCAATCGCACTCCTGGGCATACACACCGAGGAAACCAGAATTGAAAGAGACACATGTACTCCAATGTTCATTGCAGCACTGTTTATAATAGCCAGGACATGGAAGCAACCTAGATGTCCATCTGCAGATGAATGGATAAGAAAGCTTCGGTACATATACACAATGGAGTATTTTTCAGCCATCAAAAAGAATGCATTTGAATCAGTTTTAATGAGGTGGATGAAATTGGAGCCAATTATACAGAGTGAAGTAAGCCAGAAAGAAAAGCATCAATACAGTATACTAACGCATATATATGGAATTTAGAAAGATGGTAACCTGAACCCTGTATACGAGACTGCAAAAGAGACATAGGCATATAGAACAGTCTTTGGGACTCTGTGGGAGAGGGTGAAGGTGGGATGATTGGGGAGAATGGCATTGTAGCATGTATATTATCATAAGTGCCCAGTCCAGGTTTGACGCATGATACAGGATGCTTGGGGCTGGTGCACGGGGATGACATGGAAGGAGGATATGGGGAAGAGGGAGGTGGGAGGGGGGTTCAAGAAAGAGAACACATGTACACCCGGGCAGATTCATGTCAATGTATGGCAAAACCAACCAATATATTAATGTAAGGTAATTTGCCTCCAATAAAATAAATTTAAAATAAAATAATGTGGCAGAAAAAAAAAAGAAGTGAGTAGAAGCCAGAACTTTTTGAGGTGAAGACAGGAAACAGCTGTGGATTGGTGGGAGGTGGAAGAAAATTTTCTGGCAAGAGCAAGTGGATGTGTGCATAATTGAGGAAGGACATTGGAGAAGGCAACAATTTGCAGGGGCATCATGATGACTTGAGTGCATCTCTGTTTATTAATCTGAGATTCCTGTGAGCCATCCAGCCATCCAGAGCTGTCGAGGGAGAACTAAATATCTAAGTCAAAAGTTCAAAAGTGAGGCTTGTGGGTTCCTGTGGCATACTGATGATGTTTTAAGTTGGGAAATGGATAAGATTGCCAAAGCTAAGAGTACTGACTGCAAGAGAAGACCCAATATCAGCTATAAGGGAACTTAACAAATAGAATAAGGTTCCCAGTTTTTTCTGTTATAAAATTTCCCTGGGGTATTTCATAAAATACAGTCCCAGTCCCACTCACAGAAACTCTGGTTCAGTAGTTCTGGAATGGAACTCAGAAATATCTATTTTTTTAATATTTCTTATAATTCTGAGGTACCTGTTGCATTGTTTTCGTCTTGAAAAAACAAGAGGTTAAAAAAAAAATTCCTGCACAGTTCTATGTGGAATCTTTATACTCAAAAAATGAAAAACTTAAAGTCCGTAAGCCTAAAACATGGAGAAAAGTGACCCAAAAATGAGGTTGGAGAAACATGCAAGGACCAAATCATGCTGTGTCTTGGAAGCTATATAAAGAATCTGGGACCTTTTCTTTAGGATCAGGGGCAGACATAAAAGGCTTCAGACATAATTGATATGAGCAGATACATGTTTTGAAGAAAAAAATAACTAGCTGCAGAGATTGGTCCTCATGAAGAAAACTGAATGGAGGGTCCAACTAATAGTTGTAATTGTCTTGGAAATTAGAACTAGGATGGTGATATTGTAAATGAAAAGAATGTAGGTTTGAGGAAAGTGTAGAAAGAAAAATGACCAGCACTTAATGACGCATATGATAAGAACGGGGTAAAAGGGAAATGTCAAGGTCTGCTCAACAAACCCAGTTTTGGCTTATCTATGTGTATGGAAGATGGAACCTGTCACAGCCACAGGGAATGCTGGAAGAGAAACTGTCTCTGGGGATGTCAGGGGAAGGAGGGAGGATCGTGTGTGTTGTAAAAGCTTGAATGAGACGCTAACAGAAGGATGTTAAATGGGCGCTAGAGTGGAGACACATAAATAAATAGACAGGCAAACAGCAAAGCTGTAGGGGGGTGTGAGACCACCTGAGAAGAAGAAATGGCACAATGAGAATCACTCTCTGAAAAAGAAACGGATTCATTCCTGTGGGGTCACAGGCAAAAACACTACCTCCCTGACAAATACCTACTACGTTAGACTTATCTGTTTAGGAAACTGGGAAGCATTAAAAAGGACAGCCACAGAAATCCTCGACTATAAACAATGGACATGACAATGATGTGAATTAACACCAGAATCATTCAAAACCAGCTAGAAGAAGCTGAAGAAGCTGAAGTTGAACAGTTCTATGAAGACCCACAAGCCATTCTAGAACTAACACCCAAAACAGATGTCCTTTTCATTATAGGGGACTGGAATGCAAAAGTAGGAAGTCAAGAAACACCTGGAGCAACAGGCAAATTTGGCCTTGGAGTTCAGAGTGAAGCAGGGCAAAGGCTTATAGAGTCTTGCCAAGAGAATGCACTGGTCATAGCAAACACCCTCTGCCAACAACACAAGAGAAGACTCTATACATGGACATCACCAGATGGTCAATACTGAAATCAGATTGATTATATTCTTTGTATCCAAAGATGAAGAAGCTCTACCCAGTCAGCAGAAACAAGACCAGGAGCTGACTGTGGCTCAGATCATGAACTCCTTATTGCCAAATTCAGACTGAAATTGAAGAAAGTAGGGAAAACCACTAGACCTTTCAGGTATGACCTACATCAAATCCCTTATGATTATACAGTGGAAGTGAGAAATAGATTCAAGGGATTAGATCTGATGGACAGAGTGCCGAAGAACTATGGATGGAGGTCGTGACATTGCACAGGAGAGAGAGATCAAGACCATCCCCAAGAAAAAGAAATGCAAAAAATGGTCTGAGGAGGCCTTGCAAATAGCTGTGAAAAGAAGAGAAGTGAAAAGCAAAGGAGAAAAGGAAAGATATACCCATCTGAATGCAGGGTTCCAAAGAATAGCAAGGAGAGATAAGAAAGCCTTCCTCAGTGATCAGTGCAAAGAAATAGAGGAAAATAATAAAATGGGAAAGACTAGAGATCTCTTCAAGAAAATTAGAGATTCCAAGGGAACATTTCATGCAAAAATGGTCACAATAAAACACAGAAATGGTATGGACCGAACAGAAGCAGAAGATATTAAGAAGAGATGGCAAGAACACACAGAAGAACTGTACAAAAAAGATTTTCACAACCCAGATAATCACAACGATGTGATAATTCACCTAGAGCCAGACATCCTGGAATGCAAAGCCAAGTGGGCCTTAGGAAGCATCACTATGAACAAAGCTAGTGCAGGTGATAGAATTCCAGTTGAGCTATTTCAAATCCTACAAGATGATGCTGTGAAAGTGCTGTACTCAATATGCCAGTAAATTTGGAAAACTCAGCAGTGGCCACAGGACTGGAAAAGGTCAGTTTTCATTCCAATCCCAAAGAAAGGCAATGCCAAAGAATGCTCAAACTACTGCACAATTGCACTCATTCATCTCACACACTAGTAAAGTAATGTTCAAAATTCTCTAAGCCAGGCTTCAACAGTACATGAACTGTGAACTTCCAGATGTTCAAGCTGGATTTAGAAAAGGCAGAGGAACCAGAGACTAAATTGCCAAAATCCGTTGGATCATCTAAAAAGCAAGAAAGTTCCAGAAAAACATCTACTTCTGCTTTATTGACTATGCAAAAGCCTTTGACTCTGTGGATCACAACAAGCTGCGGAAAATTCTTCAAGAGATGCGAATACCAGACCATCTGCCTCTTGAGAAATGTTTCTTAAGTCACATTAATTGACAAGAGAAACATTAGAGTTTAAAAACACTATTATTTCTCACCTACTTTAATGTCTATTTATCTGAAGTGCCTAACTCTATAAATAAATTGGGTTTATAGTGACTTCACAGATCACCATAAAACATTCTAAGTACATATTACATTTTATTACAGTTTATCAACCCTTTAGAGGTAACTTGTGTGCCAGTGTATCTCCACAAATCCTGTACCAAGAGCTAGATTATTTGGTTCTTTGAATCTTTTTTAAATACTTGGTTCAGTTCTGATTACATAAGTAATATTCAGTAATTTTTATTAGTTTCTAAATAAAAACTATTAGAATTCTTACTGCACTAAATGGAAACTGATATTAACTTCTCTTTTGACTTAATTTTATAAATTTAAGAAACTAATGGCCAAATTATCTCCTATTATTAAAGAGAGAAAGCCAATGTAAAGTTGAACAGCGGGATACTTCTGAATAATAAATTGAAAAATTTGCTTCTTTAACTTGAAACTGTAACTTAAAAAATCAGAAAGAACTATCTCTGCTAAAAAAGGGAGAAACATTTTATTGATTAAATACATTTATTTTTGGTTAAATTTAATACATGACAGGTGCCATCAACAATTGCTAAAGAATTATACTTTTCAAGAAAAAAAATGGAAAAGCCTTTCTTTATCTCTAGATAGAAAAAAGAAAATCTCTAAAGGCACACATTAAAACACAACCATACACACTATTTTAGGCTATGCATTTCCTATTTGAGTTTTAAAATCACTGAACAAATAAGTGTATCTCTCAAGACACAGAGACAATAATCAAGTTATGGGGGTTTTCAGGATCCTAGAATAGCTCCCTCTTAATTCAATTTATTATTTAGAGTCTCGAAGAATAAGGTAAAAAATACAAAAGTCAGAAACATAGAATTTTCTACCTCACAGGAATTCCAAGAACAAATAGCCATGGAAGAAAGGAAATATTTTTAAAAAAGAAAGAAAGTTGGAAGAAAACAGAAAAGGTAGAAAGGAAAGAAGGAAGGAATGGAAGAAGGATTGGAAGAGGAAGTGGGGAGGAAGGGAGAGAAGGGAGGAGGAAGGAAGCTGTGCCTCTAGATCCCGCCCACCCCTCACAGAGAAGGCTTAAAGCTCAACATTCAGAAAAGTAAGATCATGGCATCCGGTCCCATCATTTCATGGCAAATAGATGGAGAAACAATGGAAACAGTGGCAGACTTTATTTGGGGGGGCTCCAAAATCACTGCAGATGGTGACTGCAGCCAGGAAATCAAAAGACGCTTGCTCCTTGGAAGAAAAGTTATGACCAACCCAGACAGCATATTAAAAAAACAGAGACATTACTTTGCCAACGGAGGTCCATCCAGTCAAAGCTATGGTTTTTCCAGTGGTCATATATGGATGTGAGAGTTGGACCATAAGAAAAGCTGAGCGCCAAAGAATTGATGCTTTTGAACTGTGGTGTTGGAAAAGACTCTTGAGAGTCTCTTGGACTGCAAAGAGATCAAACCAGTCAATCCTAAAGGAAATCAGTCCTGAATATTCTTTGGAAAGACTGATGCTCAAGCTGAAACTCTAATACTTTGGCCACCTGATGTGAAGAACTGACTCATTTGAAAAGACCCTGATGCTGGGAAAGATTGAAGGCAGGAGGAGAAGGGGACAACAGAGGATGAGATGGTTGGATGGTATCACTGACTCAATGGACATGAGTTTGAGTAAGCTCCAGGAGTTGGTGATGGACAGGGAGGCCTGGCATGCTGCAGTCTATGGGGTTGCAGAGTCAGACACGACTGAGTGACTGAACTAAACTGAACTGAACCACTGGTGCTGGTCCTCTGTAAACTCCAGGTAAGGAACTCCATCCACATGTGGCTTTCTTGGCTCTCTCCTTCCTAATAATTCACTATCCCTACTTCCTCAATCAAGCAGAGAGGAGGAAAACAGAAATTACAGAAAGCTATAGTTATGTCTGAGTCCCTTATAGCTAGTTAAAGAGACAGAACATAGTAACCAGGGGAAAGCTAACCTTTGTAAAGAAAACAAAATAGAAAAATCCTGCCCCACAGTGTATGTTGAAATGGTCGCTTTTATGTTTCCCCCATGTCAGTTCTCTCCTAGAGCTGTAAAGCATTACTAGGTGGCTCAGACTAGTTGAGAATTTCTAAGCACAGCAGCTGCTCTTAACATTCTTCAAAGAAATCCTAGCATAACATTAAGTTTAAAGCTCACAGTCCCTTGTGCACCATAGCCAACAATGCAGTTTCATCGTCAGAGCTTGTTTGACCTTTGGGAGAATCCATAACACAAGGAAAGAGTAATATATGTTGACTACAAATTGACAGCAATCAAAGTTGCAGCTTACAAAGTTCAAGGGGGAAAAATCAGTTCTTTCCCAAAAGGTCAGTGCAAGAAAAAAGCTAAAGAACATGTGTTTCCATGTTCTCTTTTTAAAGATAAGGAAAAGTTTCAGGGAGATTAAATGCACAAGCTCAGTTGACAAGTTGAGACCACAACAGTGAAGGCCTCCTGTGATTCTCAAGTTAATATACTTTCCATTGTATCACACTTCTCCAAACCTAATTTTATATATTATCATAAAGGAACTGCAGAAGAGACTGTTGTCTTCTATTAATATTATCATCATCATTATTGTGTTAAATATGGGTTGAGAAAAAATATTAAAGAAAGTTATTTGTTAATTTCCTACTAGTTGCTAGATGCTAGATTAGACTTTTGGAGGAGGGGTGGGTGGGAAGAGCATTAAAATCACTAGACCATTTTCTATAGTCTCCTCAACTGAAGTTCAGAGAGGACAGAAATCACTGTGGTTGGAATTGTCTTGAAGGACTTCATGGACAGGTTGAGATCTCTATAGTCTGGAAGAGTGGAGATTTGATTAAACAGTGGTAAACATGGCTTTATGAGTAAGAATGATAATGATACATTCAGAGACTCTTATTAAGCTTTCTAAAACACTGGCACTAGTGGATTTGGCCATGTATGTCAAATGACAATGTAGAAGTGAAACTTATTAAATATTGTAGTTCCTATCTATATAAAATACAAATATGGGCTTCCCTGGTGACCCAGTGGTTAGGAATTCGCTTTCCAATGCAGGAGACACAGGTTTGATCCCTGGTTGGGGAACTAAGATTCCACATTCTATGGGGCAACTGAGCCCACGTGCCTTAGCTAGAAAGCCAGCACACTGCAAGCCTGTGCTCTGCCAAGAGTGTACCATAACTAGAGGAAAGCCCACGAGGTACAACAAAGACGTACAGAAGCCAAAAATAAAATTAAATTTAAATTAAAAATAAATAAAATAAGAAGCCTATTATTTTTTAAAAAAAGAGTACAGAGGATATTTTTAGACTGGATAAAGTCAGAATTTCATAGAATGCTGCCCCTGAGAAAGAGAGAAACTTTTATGTGAATATACTGAAAAGCTCTAGACAGTGACACCGGGTATTCATATCAACTTGAGAAAGGATGTCTAGAGAAGAGGCCCTTTCTGTTCCCTTGATCTGATTAAGCAAGTAACGGAGGAATTTTTTTGTACATTAGGAGAAAGGGCATTATGGTGGCTTCAGAAATAGGTGGGAATTAAGTTTTGTTGTTTTTTTTTTCTCAAAATGACTAAAGACATTGCCCAAAGCAAAATAAAAATAAAACCAGCTGCCCTCTTTTTACCTTTGGAAAGCAAAGGAGCTTGCAATCTCTCTTGATCTCACACTCCAGTTTCTCCTCTGTTCCTTCGAATTTCCCTTTCATTTTTCTTTCTTTTCTCATAATTCAGGGATATTATGAAACAATGGGAATTACATATTTAGGATGATGTTACCATCAAGATAAATGCAGAGAGAAGAAAAGAGTATAACATAATACGGTAGCAATAGCAGAGGCATTAGTTGCAGATAAGTCTGAATGCCTATTCCCATCCACCAACATTCAATTTTTGTAACTTTAGACTAGTTAATTAATTTTCCTGTGTTTTCTACTCAGTGTCTGCAAAATAGAAATAATAAATCTCTCACATAGGGGGTTGCTGCTGCTGCTGCTAAGTCACTTCAGTCGTGTCCGACTCTGTGTGACCCCATAGACAGAAGCCCACCAGGCTCCCCCATCCCTGGGATTCTCCAGGCAAGAACACTGGAGTGGGTTGCCATTTCCTTCTCCACACATAGCAGGTTACCAGACGCCTAATGCAGTTCTAGGCTAGTATAGTAACAAAAAATTTTAATTCTTATTCTTACCTCCTTATGAGAAGTCAATAAATATTTCACATTTTTCTCTATAATAAAAGTAGATATATGTGAAATTTTGCTATATATCAGGTGTATACATACATACATACATACATACATATATATATATATCCATTCACTCTACCCAGACAATCAAAAAGAAATAAATAAAGCAAGTCATAATTTCAAACAAAGAAATTAACATTAAAATGGGGAATAACAATGCTGTAGGTTTGCTGCTTTTTATCTGGATTCAGAAATCCATGAATTGAATAGATGAAATTTTCTAACAAAATGAAATCAATCACATTTCTTGTTCGTCCTTAAATAAATTCTGTCACAAAATTTAGAAGTGTCATATGCTAACCCAAATCACACTTTGGTTTAAGCTTTAAGGTATTACATATCTTTCTAGAGTATTAAAACCTGAGTCTGCAACTACATGAGAACAAAAATCAAATGACACAATAAAATATATCAGAATAATACTGTTTTTACAAAGTCCTTATTTCACTGTATTTGTATACGCCCTAGAGGTAAGGTACACAGAAGTGGCCTGTAACATAAAAAGCAATGTAATGATATTAACCATCATCTAGGCCATATGTTCTTTCTGTTTTACACTCCTTAATTTTCTTCTCTGTTTTTCTTTCTCTCTCTCCCTTTTCTTATTCATTCAGCACTTGCTGAATACCTACCTCCGGGCAGAGAACAGGTGACCAGCTGTGCATTTTGCCTTTAGAGATTTATTTGGGCATTATACATATTTTCTCCTACTGCAAGACTTCTGGACTTGTCCCCCAGGATACTTTATGAACCTTACAAGGAATGACATTGATAACTTCAGTTTGATCAAGATCTTATCCTCTAACTTGATTCTATGTGTTTTTTGGATACTTCAAAAATTTAGACGCATCTTAAAAGCAGGCATTTTCCAACTTAGAAAATAGTAAAGGTAATGTACAACATATTTGGAATACAGTTCTATGTGAGTAATTCATAAAAACAGAAGTATAAATGTGTTGTTCAAATGACTGATGTTGTGTACTGAATAATTACATCTCCATAAATTATATCTTATGCCTTTGATGACCTACGCCTTTCTCAAATAGAGGAAAACACTAGCAGTAATTATGTAGGGATATATTACCATGTTTCTTTTTTAATTAAGTATCTTCAAATTCTCCCAAACCTGGCTCATTCAAGCAGGGGGCCTCAGAAACTCACCATTTCTCTTTGTTCTTCTTGACCTCGTCATCTTTTTTTTCCATCAGCTGCCGCCATTATACTGTTCCTTGTTCCCAGACTGTATCTGCTTTTCACGTAGAAGCCATCCAGACTACCTGGGGCAGGACAGGGGGAGGAGAAAGAATAAATCTTCAGAGCTGCTGCTTTGCCACTTTCTCCCACCTGGCTCACTTCTCCAGGTATCCAAAAATACCCATCCCACAGACCTTTTCCAGTTATTCAACACACAGTCCTCACCTCAGCCTCACAAACCACAGTCCAGGCTGTGAAGAGTGTGAGCCTTGGTTCCCTCTCTGTGCTACAACTTCATCTGCCTTGTTTCCCCTCCTCCTAAAGCACTCATTGCTCTGCTTGCCAATACCTTAAACCATGGACTTGAAGGATTGCAGGACTACATTTTTGTTGTTATTTATCATTGCTTTTATCTTTAAAAGTAATTATTTTTCAGTTAAATATGGTTAACCTACAAACAGCTTTGAATAGTCACTCATTCAAAAAATTCATTGAAATGCCACGAGTCTTTATAAAAAATAAAATTAAGTCCAAATCAATATTGGAAGACCTAGAAAGCTGCAATGCAGCTGCAACAATCCTGCAAGGGGATGGAGCAACTAGAGGTGAAAAAGAAGTAGGTCAAGGGTAGTCCAGTAGGCAAATACAATCATCAGCGGCACTCCAATTGCCCAAAGCCACACCCCCAGGAGAAGACTGGCTCTGTCCTTCAGTTAAAATCAGAGGAATAAACCTTTCACCAGTGGGTTCTCTGCTGCAGAAGACTAAGAAGTTGAGCTTTGTGGAAAGCTTGCCAAAAGACCAGAAAACCTATGGTGACAATAAGAAATGAGAAGATGCCTGCATGCCCGAAAGAAAGCCTTAGCTCTTTTCCAACACCTCAAATCAGTAAGACAATGTACACTGAATAAAAGCTGAGAGGTAAAGAGTATGAAAAAGAACTTTACCAGAAAGTTGCAAGTAAAAATAAGAGGGATACTTCAACAAGTAAACAAGTACATAAAATCATAATTACTACTACTATTCTTTAGTTTAAATTTACATTTAGAATTTCTAAGTGCCAGACATTGTACTGGGCTTCCCTGATAGGTCAGTTGGTAAAGAATCCACCTGCAATGCAGGAGACCCTGGTTCAATTCTGGGGTCAGAAGATCCACTGGAGAAGGGAAAATCTACCCACTCCAGTATTCTGGCCTGGAGAATCCCATGGACTGTATAGTCCATGGGGTTGCAAAAAGTCAGACACGACTGAGCGACTTTCACATTCAGATATGGTACTAAGTATATTATACGCATTAATTCATATAATTATCACAACAATCATAAGTAGCATCCCCATTTTATAGATGAAGAAAATGAGGTCTAGAAAATTCTAATTTGTTCATCAATTTCTTATAGCGAATACTTGAAAGAGCCACAGTTTGGGCCAGTTCTGCAGGCCTCTTGCATATTTGTTTTTCATGAATAAAGTCACTTCTACATTAATATCTGAAACGCAACAGTTTCTAGACTCTAGTTGCTCTAGGAAGCAACTCCATTGCTAAATCTCTGCTTAACAAACATCTCTGCTAGCTAGCAAGAATTCTCATATGTGACTTAAGTCAGTGCCTGAGTCTGAGCTTTATAAACTTCCTCCAATGGCTCTCCTAATGGGGGCCCTGAACTCCCCTTCATAAGGCAACCTACCATACTTGACAATGTATGTGTATGGATCCTGAGTTTTGAATAGGGTTGGGTATTTTAATTTCCAGGTTGTCTTAGTCTGCTCAAGACTGTCATAACAAACTATCATAGTCTGGGTAGCTTAAACAACAGAAATTTGTTTTCTCAAAGTTCTGGAAACTGGTAAATTCAGGGTCAAGGTGCTGACCCAGTGCAGTTCCTAGTGAGAGTTCCCTTCATAGCTTGAAGCTTAATGTGTCCTCATATGGCAGAGAGAGCAAGCTCTGGTGTCTCTCCCTTTTCTTATAAGGGCATTAGTCCAAGTGTATTAGGGCACATCCTATGACCTCATATTATTTTATCACCTCCTCACAAACTCTATCTCCAAATATAGCTGCATCGGGCTTTAAGGCTTCAACATATGAATTTGGAGGGAACATATTCAGTCGATAACACAGACCCCAAATTAAAGAGGCGAACAGAAAATCTCAAGGATATGTATTACTGCCAGCTTCAGCCTGGGTGACACTCCTGACTAAAGAAACACAGCCTTTAGGTTCAGTATTATGGCCATGACTGCTGCAGATTTGCCTCCACTTCTGTGTCTTCCAATTCAAAATGGATGGAAAGATAAAAAATATCAGGAATATACTCAAAATGTTCATTGCTCTGAGATGCAGTGGAATTCCTTGACTTTCTCCTTTTTTATTTTTCCAAGTAAACATAAACTCTTAGATCACGGGAAATTGGTTTTTAGATATTTCTTAGAATTTTCTGACATTTTTCTTGCTCAATTAGTGATCCAATATGCATAATTGTTTTTACACAAAAATGACTCTAAAATCTACCCAAAGGATTGAATTTAAGCAATTAATACATGATTTTTTATCCATTTGTTACCTTGTTTACAAAATAATGTGGTTTTCCCAAATTCAACCAGTTTTGTTTTATTATTTAATTTGCTTGCTTGTTTCACCACTGCGTATACAGAAATAAGACAAAAAAATTAAAAAGAGAAGAATAAAATCCATTTTAAATGCCCTAGACTTTTCCCAGAGGCTCTAAAGGATTTGAGTATAGGAGAGAGAAGTTGTATTTGTATTGCCTGTAAGTAGTTGCAATGGCAAATTTAAGAAAAATAAGTCATTCTCTGTCTCTTCTCATTATGTGAAAACAAAAGAAATTTTTCTAAAAAAAAAAGACATATCTCATAAAGAAGAGTCTTTCCTTTTCTCTCTCCTCATTATTTTAACCAGAGATATCATTTTCTCATGGTGACTGTGGGAGTGTGACCATGTGTCACCTACCACTCCTCATTATATTTTAGCCTAATAGGAACAGGGGTAATTTCAGCCTTGCTATTAGGTGATTGCAAATGTGCTTATTATCTGTGTCTCCTCTGAATCTGCAGGAGCACAATATGTTCCATCTCTGGTTTTGTTTGCCATTGGAAAAAAATATTTTTTCATGGTCCCTGTTTATGCTAAGTTCTAATGGGGTGAGAATGCCAGATCTTACTACAAAAAAACAGGATGTATTAAAGATTAAATATGTCCTCCACATTAATAAATTTGTAAAGCTTTCTTAACAGCGTGTGTCAAGTACATTAGTATTTTCTTTAACTCCAGAATTAAGGAGGTATACACTTGATTCATTGCAAATATGCTTTTACTCCTTATGTTATTTGCCAAGTTATTTATCTATAAAATGATCATTTAAAGCATTTTTCTAGGCTTTGTGAATTATAAATATCTTTTAGAATTCACATCACTTCTTACACATCAAAACAGAAGCTAACTTACTACCATATATATGTAAAGCACCCTGTTTTAGAATCTCCCTTACTTAAGTTGTAAGGAAGCTAGTGTTCCCTAATGAAGATTAGTAATCTTCGTTTGTTCTGAACTGAGTATAAGTCCAAATTCTGGATTAGATGTATACTCTTCTAGACGTTTAGTAAATTTCAGATGCAATCAGAAATTTCAATCTGTGATCTATTGTAGTAACTGCCATATCTTCAGTCCAGAGCACAGCGTTTGGCATCCAAAAAATATTTACTGAATAAATAAATGAATGAATGAGAGGGCCTTCCATTGTTCTCCCCTGATTTTACTCAGCATTGATCAGCACTAACAAAAGCACCAGGGAAATTTTAAGCAGGATGAAAACAATCTGCTGCTGCTGCTGCTAAGTCACTTCAGTCATGTCCGACTCTGTGTGACCCCACAGACGACAGCCAACCAGGCTCCCCCGCCCCTGGGATTCTCCAGGCAAGAACACTGGAGTGGGTTGCCATTTCCTTCTCCAATGTGTGAAAGTGAAAAGTGAAAGTGAAGTCGCTCAGTCGTGTCCGACCCTTAGCGACCCCACGGACTGCAGCCTACCAGGCTCCTCCATCCATGGGATTTTCTAGGCAACAGTACTGGAGTGGCTTGCCATTGCCTTCTCCGTGAAAACAATCTAGTGGTCACCAAATGCTGAAGGAATTTAGAATCAGGTAGGTCAAGATAAACCTTGAAGAAGACAAATTCTTAGCAAACTCAGTGACACAGACATTAACAGATATGCAAACTTTAAAAGAAGATATGTATTTCAGTCATTGTGATTTTAAATAAAAATGCATTTCCACAAGCAAATAGTCACCATTTTAGCTTCATGATGAAGCAGTATTTCTAAATTTTTACACAAATTATTTTTCTTATTCTGTCTGCTCTTTTGCCAAAAAACACTTTTCCCTCATTGAAAACTCACAGTATAGTGTTCACCCAGGAAAATGGCCTCAGCACTGCTTACATTTTACAACTGTGAATTTTCTTTCATCAGATTAGTTTTAATCTATTCAGACAAGATACATGTTACTGTATAGGAATAGGGAGGGAGGCCACCCAGAACAAAAACCACGTCACATGGAAGCTTCAGCTTCCTCTACAAAAAAAAGCCACTTCACTGCCCTGTTTTTGCACCCATTCATCTGTGGTCCATACTCACATTTGGTTTATTGCTTTGTTTCCCAGTTCATTCTTTGCCCATTATTTTATGCCTTGAAGTCTCAGTCCATTTATACGAGTGAACTGAGGGCCCACAGATCTGCTGCTGACTCCCTCTTGTGTATTTTCCATTTCACTTATTGCATGTGTCTGCTCTGATTGGTTCTTTTTAATATTTTCTCTTTGTTGATGTTTTCACTGGTTCTTCCATTGTTCTCTCAAGTTCACTGAGCATAAAAGACCATTGCTTTTAACTTTATCAGATAAGTAAGGTAAGGTGAAGTCACTCAGTCGTGTCATACTGTTTGCGACCCCACAGACTGTAGCCTACCAGGCTGTTCCATCCATGGGATTTTCCAGGCAAGAGTACTGGAGTGGGTTGCCATTTCCTTCTCCAGAGGATCTTCCCGACCCAGGGATCAAACCCAGGAATTCCACATTGTATGCAGACGCTTTACCGTCTGAACCACCAGGGAAGTACTTATCTCCATTTTATTGAGGTTTTCCCTGGAGTTTTATTGTTCTTTCTTTGGCACAAATTCTTTTGTCTTCTAATTTTGATTGACTTTCTGTTTATCTCTGTGAATTAGGCAATACAGTTACCTCTCCCAGTCTTGAAGGCATGGTCTTGTGCAGGTGCATCCTTGTGTGGACTGCACATGTCCAGGGGTTTTGACTAGAGGACTGGAGCTGGAGCCCAACTTGGGTCAGGACTTTTCCTGGGGCACAGGAGGGGCTGCCACCTTGACAGAAGAGCTAGAACAAGTGCCAGGTGTGGGCCAGTGGGGCATGCTAGGGTGGTCATGGCAGGCTGGCTAGAATGTCAGTTTCTTTTCCATCTGCTGCCTCTGAGCTGGGACTCAGAGCAAGTGAGTTTGTACATAAGCCCATAAGAGTAGAGTCTCAATTTCCTCTACCCCTGTGACTCTCTCCACAAGCCTTGCTTGTTTGCAGAGTCAGTTATGGGGGCTCAACTTTTCTAATGCTGGTTCCCAGGGCTGGGGGTACTTACGCAATGTGGGGCTTGAACTCCCTGCCCCTTGGAGAAGACCTCCAAGTCTGTAATATCAGCCACTGCTTGTGAGCCGCTGTGCCATGAGTGTGTGTACTGACTAACTCCCGTCTCTGCCCCTCCTACACATCTCAATGTGGTTTTGTCTTTATATCCTTAATTGTAAAAGAGCCGTTAAGCTAGTCTTCAAGCCAGAGAAAGTTGTTCTGCATGTAATTAAGGTCTGGGTATGTGTGGGGGATAAAGTGAACTCAGAATCTTTCTACTCTGCCATCCTACCTACCTGGGGAAATACTTCTCATTAAAGCCATCCAAGTTCAAAGGTTTAAATTTCAAAAGACAGAGTAAAAAACACTGTCAAGGCACTGCTGCTTAGACTGTAGAACTGTTCAGTCTAAACACTGGCACTGAGTCAGCCATCTGGGGACTGACTGGACATCATGTGTGTCCTGGTCATCAGGCATATCTGCCCGTGTGCCTTTGCTGAACTTTAACATTTGTAGCAAGGAGCACTTCCAACATACACAGAAATCTATAGCAGGAAACAAAGAGTTCATTCGTACAAATCATAGGCTCTACAGCATATGAAAATAAGGTCAACAAGACCAGTTTCTTTCCCAAGTGATTTTTAAATGTTTCGTAATAATAATAGTCACTATTTGCTCAGCATGAATAGGCAGACCTTAGAGATACTGCAGGTTCTGCTCCAGATCACCACAATAAAGTGAATATTGCAATAGAGGAGGTCACACAAATTGTTTTGTTTTCCCAGTGCATATAAAATTCATGTTTACACTATACTGTAGTCTATTAAGTGTGCAATATCATTTTGTGCAAATATGCACAAACTTTAATTTTAAAATGCTTTGTTACTAAAAAAAAGAAAAAAAGTGCTAACCATCATCTGAGCCCTCAGTGGGTTGTCATTTTTTTTACAATAGTAACATCAAAGGTCACTTATGACAGATCACCAAAACAAATACAATAATAATGAGAAAGTTTGAAACAATGTGAGAACTACTAAAATGTGACACAGAGACACAAAGTGAGCAAATGCTGTTGGAAAAATGGCACCAAGAGACTTGCTTAATGCAAGATCGCCACAAACCTTCAATTCGTAAACAACATGGTATCTGTGAAGCTCAATAAAACAACAATAAAATGAAGTATGCCTCTATTTTGTGCAATGTCTGAATTACTTTATATGTATTAAGATATTCAGTCTTTATCATAACCCTATGAGATAGGTACTTTTATACCATCTATTATTTGTACTTGGGAAAATGGAGAGAAGACGAGATTAGTAAACATTTCCAGGACATGGGAGCCAATATTCAAACCCAGAAAATACGACACCCGAGTCTATGATCGCAACCACTAGACCAAGAGTCAAGAGTATGCTTGACTTAATCAAGAGGAATTAGACTTCAGCAGAATGAAGTTCAAAACTGTCACAACAATTAAAAATCACCTGTTATTATGTAACCTCATTTACACAAAAGCTAATAAAAGCAGAGCTGTCAGATGACACAGGACATGTGCTGTAATTTCTAACAGTGCGCATCTAGATCAGTGCATGCAAAATGCAAAGAGATGTGGCTTGCTTTCAGTGGACAATTCACTTTTTAGCAAATCAATAATAACCATGCGACACTGAAGAGAAATCTGTGATGCTCCAACGGACTCCCATGCCCTTCTTGTCACTGAGCACCACGAGGAATCCTTGTGAACACAAGGGACTCTCTTGTGTCCCTGGATGAATGGACCAGAGATTACAGCCCAGGCCATAAGCAGGAATCCATAGGGTAGACAAAGGTTTTTAAGATTGCCTGGGCAATAATCTTGCCTCCTAAGAAAAATAACCAATACTCAGGTATTACTCAGATAGCTCCCCTTAGGGACCCTGAATGTGAGATAATGAAAAAATAAAAGTAGTTATTTGGTATGAAAGTAAAAGAAGCTATTTTAAGAAAATTATATTAGTTTCTCACTGCCGCTGTAACAAATTACCACAAACTTAATGGTAAAACAACACAAATTTATTCTCTTACAGTTCTGGGGGGAGAAGTCCAAAATGGGGTTCACTGGTCTAAGATCGAGGTGTTGACAGCACTGGTTCATTCCTTAGGCTCCAAGGAAAGGATTTATACAAGGAATAAATTTCCAGCTTCTAGAAGCCACTTGAGTTTCTTATCTATGTCCTTTCAGACATAGCATTGTTCTGACCCGTTTCCCTCCTCACACCTCTAACTTTTCTGCTTCCCTCCTCATCATTTAAGGACACTTGTCAGCAGGCCCACCCATATAATCCAGGGTTATTGCTTCATTTCAAAATCCATAATTATTTCTGTGAAGTCTGTTGCTACTTGAGGTAAATATATTCATAGATTGGAGGGAACTAGGACGTGGACTTCTTTGGGGTTCCAGCATCCTGCTTATCACAAGTAGAGTGCAGGAGGTGAGAGTTAAGCTCTGCAACCCAGTGGAATCCCACTTCCACCATGGACCAGCTGTGTTAGCTGGCAAACTATCTAACTTCTATCACTTTTCTCCTCTTGAAAAAGGGAATCATGATAGTACCTACCTTATAAGTTTGAGATTAAATGGACTCATATGAAAAATTTAGAACAGTGCTTGGCATATAGTTATCACTGTATAAATGATCTTTAAGACAATAAAAATTTATATTTAATATTCTCTTTAAGACAAGGGACATACAGGGAGAATCTAAGGGATGGTTGACTTCTAATATTTCTTAAAATGCTACTAGTGCAATCTTCTCGGAGAAGGCAATGCCAAGCCACTCCAGTACTCTTGCCTAGAAAATTGCATGAACAGAGAAGCCTGGTGGGCTGCAGTCCATGGGGTCACTACTAGTCAGACACGACTGAGCAACTTCACTTTCACTTTTCACTTTCACACATTGGAGAAGGAAATGGCAACCCACTCCAGTGTTCTTGCCTGGAGAATCCCAGGGACGGCGGAGCCTGGTCGGCTGCCGCCTATGGGGTCGCACAGAGTCGGACACGACTGAAGCAACTTAGCAGCAGCAGCCGCAGCAGTACAGCCTTCTATATTCCCCTGCTAGATCACCAGGAAAAAAAAAAAAAAATCTTCTTCATTCTTCAAGTTCTAACACAAGTGCATTACCCTTCCAAAGCCATTTCTGATTCCTTATTCTGTACTAGACTTTCCTTCTGTTGTGCTCCCAGATGAACTCTGGTCATACTGGTATTTGCTCTTTAATGTTGACCATCTCCCCAGCAGACTATTATTCTGATGTCTCAAGGGCCTTTTGTAGGATGGATGGATGACAGAGGTGGGTGAAATCAATGGATAAAAAAAATTGGCCATCAACATCTGAGTCTTTCAAACCCTTATATATGTTTCACTACAAGACACTCAACAAATTTTTAAGTATTTCAAGAGAAATTTGAATCCTTAAAGATAGTGCCATTTTCTCTGCATCCTGATCCCAGTTTTATAGAAGTTCACTTGAATGACAGAAATGCATCTCACAATGAGCTTTCCTGATAACAATTTAAGTTTAAGGACCTGTGGACACAAAATGTATATGAGATTCATCACCACACTTAACATCTTCAGCACATTGCTAGACTGAAACTGTAACTTAGAAGCTCAGTTATGCCTTTTAAGTCATGCCTTCAAGTAAGATCTTCAGTAGAAAATAAGCAAGACATTTTCTAGTCTTTTATTATACAGGTATATTTGATCACAGAAGCAGTTGTATTACATAACTGTTTATTGTCTCAAGAAGCGTCTTGTCTTTATCCAGAAAGATTTACTAGTGAATCTAAGGGGATTTTGTTTGGTTTTTTCATATTGTTCTTTTGTGAACTCATTTTTCCATGAGTTTCAGCACAAAAACTGGTTACATTTGAGAGCAACGGAGTTAGATGAATGTAATTTTTTGTTGATAGTACTGAGGGCAAGAATCACCAAATCCCAGTAAAAGGCGACTGCTGGGGCATCACTGTGAAAGGCAAGGACTCAAGCAAGAGAGGAGCCTTTCAAAGTCTCTCCACAGAAACCACTTGTCATTAATAACTGTAGCATTCCTAGTGGAACCCTAAATGATAAAACAGAAGGAGCAGTAATTCTCTCCTGGTCACCAAATATTTGGAATAGAATCATTTTGCATGTTAAGACCTATTGAAATCATGAAAAGATTTTTCTTAACGATCAGCTAAGACAATATTTTATTCCAAAGGTTTCTATGTCCAATGTTAATGTCTTTATACTTTTCAAAACCAGATAATATTGTGTTTCTTTTAAGTTACTAAAGTTGCATACACACTGTTCTATCTGGGGCACCTCACAAAAGGACTGGCCTCACTAAAGAATACTTTATTCTTTATCTGGTCCCATCACTTCATGGGAAATAGATGGGGAAACAGTGGAAAGAGTCTCTTGATGAAAGTGAAAGAGGAGAGTGAAAAGGTTGGCTTGAAGCTCAACATTCAGAAAACAAAGATCATGGCATCTGGTCCCATCACTTTATGGCAAATAGGGAAACAGTGGAAAGAGTGTCAGACTTTATTTTTTGGGGCTTCAAAATCACTGCAGATGCTGATTGCAGCCATGAAATGAAAAGACGCTTACTCCTTGGAAGGAAAGTTATGACCAACCTAGACAGCATATTAAAAAGCAGAGACATTACTTTGCCAACAAAGGTCCGTCTAGTCAAGGCTATGGTTTTTCCCATGGTCATGTATGGATGTGAGAGTTGGACTGTGAAGAAAGCTGAGCGCCGAAGAATTGATGCTTTTGAACTGTGGTGTTGGAGAAGACTCTTGAGAGTCCCATGGACTGCAAGGAGATCCAACCAGTCCATTCTAAAGGAGATCAGTCCTGGGTATTCATTGGAAGGACTGATGCTAAAGCTGAAACTCCAATACTTTGGCCACCTCATGCGATGAGTTGACTCACTGGAAAAGAGTCTGATGCTGGGAAGGATTGGGGGTGGGAGGAGAAGGGGACAACAGAGAATGAGATGGCTGGATGGCATCATCAACTCGATGGAGATGAGTTTGAGTGAACTCCGGGAGTTGGTGATGGACAGGGAGGCCTGGCATGCTGTGATTCATGGGGTCGTAAAGAGTCGGACACGCCTGAGCGACTGAACTGAACTGAAAGAATACTTGCTACTTGCCGCTGTTGTTAGTTCTTGGCCTGTTTAATACTTCCTAAGCATACCCTTTCTTGTATATCTTTATGGAAAATAAAACTAGTGGATTAATGATCATAATTAAATTTAATAATAACAACTAGTTCTCTGTTGAATGCCTATTAGTGACAGGGTTAAATTGAATATATTATCTAATTTAATTCCAATGAGAATTTTGAAGTATATATCAGCTTCTATTCTATTTTGTGGATGAACTTTTCTGAAATTTTCATACAGTAAACAATTTGTTCAAGGAGATAAATCCAATAAATCAGTTCAGTTCAGTTCAGTTCAGTCGCTCAGTCGTGTCCGACTCTCCGCGACCCCATGAATCACAGCACGCCAGGCCTCCCTGTCCATCACCAACTCCCGGAGTACACTCAAACTCATGTCCACAGAGTCGGTAATGCCATCCAGCCATCTCATTCTCCGTCGTCCCCTACTCCTCCCGCCCCCAACCTTTCCCAGCATCAGAGTCTTTTCCAGTGAGTCAACTCGTCGCATGAGGTGGCCAAAGTATTGCAGTTTCAGCTTTAGCATCAGTCCCTCCAATGAACATCCAGGATTGATCTCCTTTAGAATGGACTGGTTGGATCTCCTTGCAGTATAAGGGACTCTCAAGAGTCTTCTCCAACACCACAGTTCAAAAGCATCGATTCTTCGGTGATCAGCTTTCTTCACAGTCCAACTCTCACATCCATACATGACCACGGGAAAAACCATTGCCTTGACTAGACGGACCTTGGTCGGCAAGGTAATGTCTCTGCTTTTTAATATACTATCAAGGTTGGTCATAACTTTCCTTCCAAGGAGCAAGCGTCTTTTAATTTCATGGCTGCAATCAGCATCTGCAGTGATTTTGGAGCCCAAAAAAACAAAGTCTGACACTGTTTCCACTGTTTTTCCATCTATTTCCCATGAAGTGATGGGACCAGATGCCATGATCTTTGTTTTCTGAATGTTGAGCTTCAAGCCAACCTTTTCACTCTCCTCTTTCACTTTCATCAAGAGGCTTTTGAGTTCCTCTTCACTTTCTGCCATAAGGGTAGTGTCATCTGCATATCTATAGCAGAATATAAATTATGAGACCTAAACCATGGTATTATCTGATTTCAGAGCACTATTTCTCAACTATCGCCCTCTACCCTCCCCTCAAAACACATTCTCTTATGACCAATCCATCAAACATTCTTCTTGCAAACATCGATTATATATAAGGCATTGATCAAGGAGCTGAGATTCTTTTTTTTTTTTTAAAGGAAACCAGTATTAGATTGTTCTTTAAAGACGGGATGTACTTTT
This sequence comes from Moschus berezovskii, assembly GCF_049115385.1. NCBI lineage: Eukaryota > Metazoa > Chordata > Mammalia > Artiodactyla > Moschidae > Moschus > Moschus berezovskii. The sequence goes on from NC_142466.1 coordinate 12,603,188, forward strand.
CCCAGCCATCAAATGCCATTAACAGAAAAAGATGTTGTTTTAAGTGAGGCAATGTGCTCAAGGATCATACGAAATAAAGAAGACACTTCTGATTCAGGAGAAATCTAGAAAAACCACCAAAGGGAAGCACAATTTGAGCTGACCTTTAAGGATAAAAGAATTTTGACACAAATAGTTTTACTTGTTAATTTGTTTAGGAGTAGTACAATTCCAGCGTGTTAGTAAAGACACTATTCTTCAGAGGCTGTAATGGAAAATAATAGTAAGCAAATAAACAGAAAACCAAATCAGTCTGTGTCATAAAGAGCAGGAAAACTATCTGAATAAACTCTACCAACGAGATACCATTCAGATGACTGTGAAATAACAGACTTCCCCAAGGTCTCTTAATAAATAGATTCAATGAAAAGTAAATCCTATATAAAGACAGAGGCTTCCCACATACACCGCCCTGCCTTACCATCAATCCACAAATGCTGCTCTCATGAGAGCTGCAGGGAATAAAGTCTGCAGCTATTAAGGAACAGGTTGAGTCAGAACAGGATGAAGGGGAAAGGCTATTAATGTGGGAGCAACTTGCAGAGCTGACCCCAGAGGATAATTGCTAGAGAAGGTTCTTCCTCTCTGATAACCTTCATGCTCCAAGATCATCCCCAGCTGATGCTGAAGAAGAAAACTGTATCACATTTTTAAAAATAGGATCTTGTAGATACAACCCAACATAGGTCCAGTTTCCCTGTCAGAGTCAAATGTACATATTTAGATTCAAAAATACAATATGCACTTCCATGAGTACAGTGTTATTTCTTATGTTTGATCTTGTAAGGGTTTCTGGCTCTCTCTCACTACTACTAGGTACAGATGGATAACTAATGAAAACCTACCGTGCAGCACAGGGAACTCTACTCAATGCTCTGTGGTGACCTACATGGGAAGGAAGTTCAAAAAAGAGTGGATATACGTACACATTATAGCTTATTCGCTTTGCTTTTCAACAGAAGCTATCACAACACTGTAAAGCAACTATACTCCAATAAAAAGTTTTTTTAAAAAAAGATCAGATCATATTCATTTTTGACATTTAGCTTTGCCTACACTAAAAACAAGTAGTCAGTATAAGGAAACAATTCTCATTTATTTTCATTTGCATTCTTGTTCTTTTGCAATCCCAACACAAGTTGAAATATCGAGTTAATTTTAGTCACTGCCAGCACTGTAGCCGAGCTCCCCTCAGGCCCTCCACAGAACTTCGCTTTATTCTATCGATTCTTCTTGCTCTAGTGGTGAGCAGCTTCTGCTTTCAAGGGGGCTTCTCATAGCGGAGGTTTTGGAAGCCCTTATCTATTCCACAGCGCTCACCTTGCCATTACCATCAACATTTGGAAAGAGAGGCAGCATCTGGTGGGAAAGACCATGCTGATTCATCTAATCTAGTCTCCATGGCTCCTTCCTTTGTCCCTACTCATAATGACGCCCTGGAGTATTTTCCTCACAAGCTTAATTTCCTATCCCCACAGTATGACTTTCTTTACGACCTCATCTGTTCAAGCGTGAATCCCATTGTGGATCAGGGTAAAGTCCCTCAAAGCTCCTTTGTGCTTAGTCATGTCCAGCTCTTTGCAACCTTATGGAGCCACCAGGCTCCTCTGTCCATGGGGATTTCCCAGGCAAGAATACTGGAGTGGGTTGCCATACCCTCCTCCAGGGGATCTTCCCATCCCAGGGATGGAACCCAGGAATCAAACCCAGGTCTCCCGGATGGCAGGCAGATTCTTTACCAACTGAGCCATCAGGGAAGCCCCTTCAAAGCTCCTTTAAGCTCTTTCAAATTAGGACATGTGTTGGGGCCTCTGTATTTGAAAATTTGAACTTTTCATAATAGCTAAACACATTTTTAGAACATACTCAGATATGAAGCTCATCCACAATCTGCTGTCCTCTAAGACACCTGTCAATTAATAACTTAGCTTGACACAGACCAGCAAATCAAACCTGCAGAGGATGGAATATTCCTGCTGAACCCTTATGAAAATGGCAAATTCAAGTTTAGAAACTACGTGTAAAGATAAAACAATAAGACTCTAATAATCAGTTCAGTTCAGTTCAGTTCAGTCGCTCAGTTGTGTCCGACTCTCCGCGACCCCATGAATCACAGCACGCCAGGCCTCCTTGTCCATCACCAACTCCCAAAGTTCACTCAAACTCATGTCCACAGAGTTGGTGATGCCATCCAGCCATCTCATTCTCTGTTGTCCCCTTCTCCTCCCGCCCCCAACTTTTCTCGGCATCAGAGTCTTTTCCAGTGAGTCAACTCATCGCATGAGGTGGCCAAAGTATTGCAGTTTCAGCTTTAGCATCAGGCCTTCCAATGAACACCCAGGATTGATCTCCTTTAGAATGGACTGGTTGGATCTCCTTGCAGTCCAAGGGACTCTCAAGAGTCTTCTCCAACACCACAGTTCAAAAGCATCAATTCTTCGGCGATCAGCTTTCTTCACAGTCCAACTCTCACATCCATACATGACCACTGGAAAAACCATAGCCTTGACTAGACGGACCTTGGTTGGCAAAGCAATGTCTCTGCTTTTTAATATACTATCAAGGTTGGTCATAACTTTCCTTCCAAGGAGTAAGCTTCTTTTAATTTCCGGGCTGCAATCAGCATCCACAGTGATTTTGGAGCTCAAAAAAATAAAGTCTGACACTGTTTCCACTGTTTATCCATCTATTTCCCATGAAGTGATGGGACCAGATGCCATGATCTTTATTTTCTGAATGTTGAGCTTCAAGCCAACCTTTTCACTCTCCTCTTTCACTTTCAACAAGAGGATTTGAGTTCCTCTTCACTTTCTGCCATAAGGGTAGTATCATCTGCATATCTGAGGTTATTGATATTTCTCCCGGCAATCTTGATTCCAGCTTGTGCTTCTTCCAGCCCAGCGTTCCTCATGATGTACTCTGCATATAAGTTAAATAAGCAAGGTGACAATATACAGCCTTGATGTACTCCTTTTCCTATTTGGAACCAGTCTGTTGTTCCAGGTCCAGTTCTGATTGTTGATTCCTGACCTGCATACAGGTTTCTCAAGAGGCAGGTCAGGTGGTCTGGTATTCCCATCTCTTTCAGAATGTTCCACAGTTTACTGTGATCCACACAGTCAAAGGCTTTGGCATAGTCAATGAAGCAGAAATAGATGTTTTTCTGGAACTCTCTTGCTTTCTCCATGATCCAGCCGATGTTGGCAAGTTGATCTCTGATGCCTCTGCCTTTTCTAAAACCTACTTGAACATCTGGGAGTTCACGGTTCACATATTGCTGAAGCCTGGCTTGGAGAATTTTGAGCATGACTTTACTAGCGTGTGAGATGAGTGCAATTGTGCTATAGTTTGAGCATTCTTTAGCATTGCCTTTCTTTGGGATTGGGATGAAGACACCTTTTCCAGTCCTGTGGCCACTGCTGAGTTTTCCAAATCTGCTGGCATATTGAGTGCAGTACTTTCACAGCATCATCTTTCAAGACTTGAAATAGCTCAACTGGAATTCCATCACCTCCACTAGCTTTCTTCGTAGTGATGCTTTCTAAGGCCCACTGGACTTCACATTCCAAGATGTCTGGCTCTAGGTCAGTGATCACATTATCGTGACTATCTTGGTCGTGAAGATCTTTTCTGTACAGTTCTTCTGTGTATTCTTGCCACCTCTTCTTAATATCTTCTGCTTCTGTTAGGTCCATACCATTCCTGTCCTTTATCGAGCCCATCTTTGCATGAAATGTTCCCTTGGAATCTCTAATTTTCTTGAAGAGATCTCTTGTTTTTCCTATTCTGTTGTTTTCCTCTATTTCTTTGCATTGATCACTGAGGAAGGCTTTCTGACCTCTCCTTGCTATTCTTTGGAACTCTGCATTCAGATGCTTATATTTTTCCTTTTCTCCTTTGCTTTTCCCTTCTCTTCTTTTCACAGCTATTTGTAAGACCTCCTCAGACAGCCATTTCACTTTTTTGCATTTCTTTTCCATGGGGATGGTCTTGGTCCCTGTCTCCTGTACAATGTCACGAACCTCTGTCCAGAGTTCATCAGGCACTCTATCTATCAGATCTAGTCCCTTAAATCTATTTCTCACTTCCACAGTATAATCATAAGGGATTTGATTTAGGTCATATCTGAATGGTCTAGTGGTTTTCCCTACTTTCTTCAATTTCAGTCTGAATTTGGCAATTAGGAGTTCATGATCTTAGCCACAATCAGCTCCTGGTCTTGTTTTTGCTGACTGTATAGAGCTTCTCCATCTTTGGCTGCAAAGAATATAATCAATCTGATTTCGGTGTTGACCATCTGGTGATGTCCATGTGTAGAGTCTTCTCTTGTGTTGTTGGAAGAGGGTGTTTGCTATGACCAGTGCGTTCTCTCGACAAAACTCTATTAGCCTTTGCCCTGCTTCATTTCGTGCTCCAAGGCCAAATTTGCCTGTTACTCCAGGTGTTTCTTGACTTCCTCCTTTTGCATTCCAGTCCCCTATAATGAAAAGGACATCTTTTTTGGGTGTTAGTTCTAAAAGGTCTTGTAGGTCTTCATAGAACCGTTCAACTTCATCTTCTTCAGCGTTACTGGTTGGGGCATAGGCCTGGATTACTGTAATATTGAATGGTTTGCCTTGGAAACGAACAGAAATCATTCTGTCGTTTTTAAGATTGCATCCAAGTACTGCATTTCGGACTCTTTTGTTGACCATGATGGCTACTCCATTTCTTCTAAGGGATTCCTGCCCACAGTAGTAGATATAATGGTCATCTGAGTTAAACTCACCCATTCCAGTCCATTTTAATTCACTGATTCCTAGAATGTCTATGTTCACTCTTACCATCTCCTGTTTGACCACTTCCAATTTGCCTTGATTCATGGACCTAACATTCCAGGTTCCTATGCAATATTGCTCTTTACAGCATCAGACCTTGCTTCTATCACCGGTCACATCCACAACTGGGCATTGGTTTTGCTTTTGCTCCATCCCTTTATTCCTTCTAGTAATAATTCCCTCTAATTCATCAGCAAAGAGTTTTGCAATTACCAATTCTTCCAACCCAAGTCTGACCCCTTTAGCAGCAGTTACATCTTAGGCTAAAAATGCCATGGTATGCAGGAGAAAACGAAGAAACCAAAACTCGATTAGGTCAACAAGGTGTGCTGGCAGCTCAAACCAATCTAAAAGCACCCAATAAAATTCAGCATGTAGTTTTTTAGTTTTGTACTTCCTCTTGTGTTTAAAATGATACAAATTTTCTATAAATAATAAACTTTATATAAATATAATAGTATAAATAAAAACTCCGTCTATTAGAGTATCACCCTACACTGATACTTGCCTATCTCTAGCCAAAGGTACCCTATTTTTCTAAACAGTTTTGTGTGGGTAATTCCTGTGTGCTTAACTCTTTGACTTTTGTTTAAACTGATTTTAATGAACTGAACTGTATAACTGTATTTTCCTTCCTTTGATTGAACTTACTGAGCATCCACTGTTACACACTGGGCACTGGAGATACCGTATTGAAAATACAGACATTGCAAATGCCCTCAATATTTCCCACCTAGCAAAGAACACTGATAAGCAGCATGTAGTTGTTAATAATTGCTGTAACTGAAGACATGGTTGACTCAGAGCATGACACAGAGCATGAGATTAGGAACATGCATATGTTAAATCTAATTTAATTCCTTATGCCTACATAATTCAATTCATGAATCCTGGATTTACTTGTGGCTTTATTATGAAAAATAAAAATTCATCTTATGAATAAAAGTCATAAGCAATGTGCATTAACCTTTCTTAAAAAATCCTTACTTACTAGGATAAGTTCGGTTGGATTTTTGTTCTAGATATTCACTGAACCAGAGTAAATAACTACATATTGAATTGAGGCAGCATTGACAAAACAATTGAGATAGATTTTCTTTCCAAGAAATTTCAATATTTTTGCATTCCAATGTTTACTTTTTCACATATGCAAACATAGCTATTGTTGCCAAAGTGTATTAATAAGCACTCTGTTCAAAATCTTACAAAACTGAAAATGAAAGGCATAAAAAGCAAGCATGCATTATTTTAATAGTACTTTTAGAGCTACTCTCTGGAACGAAAATATCAAATTCAGAATGCATCCTCACCTTGCAAAAAGAATAAGTGAAAAGAAATGACATGAATGAAATTCATAAAATGAATGTGAAAATAGTCTTTGAGTTTTTAGCAGTCAGATGTTTGTTTATAAGGTAATGTTCAGTGATCCGGAAAAGCCTGGCTGGAAGCTAATCCCCTGGGCTGCACTCACCTCTCTTCACCCTATCTAGAAACAGCTCAATAGGCTAAAATTATTCCCTTTTTGAAGATGCTGAGAAAGAACAGTGTTAAGCAGCAAAGCAGAGTCTCAACAATGAATGAAATAATTAACTATAAAAATGTATTAAATATTACTTACTAAAGTGTAACTGACAAGAATAGTCATTTCAGGAGATGATGGACTGGATGGCATTGTTTAGAAAAGTTCAATAACTGAGCTGAAAGAGACCTTTCTGACATAAACATTCTAGAGATGTAAATCACAACCTATGAAGAATATTTTGAAAGTCTCAAAGCTAAATATCAACTATTTGCAACAAATTTGTTTGAGATTAAAAAAAACCAAGACTTTAGAATTGAAAGTTCTCCATCACATAAATTTGGTGGAAAATCTGTAATATCTTAATTATAATTGTAAATACATAAAGGTATACATATGAATATAAATATTTTTATTTAACTATAGAAATAAGTCAGGGAAATTATACATGATTATGTTAATAATAGAAAAATATCATCTTGCACAGGAAACAGCTAAAATAATTAAATGTAGAGGTTTTTTTTACCATATATCATAAAAAAGGTAAAACTCTTTAATAACCAATTGTGGCAAAATAATGGTGAAAATATTATTCTTCTACATTTATTCTTTCCTTTACTGAGTTCAGTCAGTTCAGTTCAGTCACTCAGTCATATCCAACTCTTTGCGACCACATGGACTGCAGCACGCCAGGCCCCCCTGTCCATCACCAGCTCCCAGAGTTGACTCACACTCATGTCGATTCAGTCGGTGATGCCATCCAACCATCTCATCCTCTGTCGTCCCCTTTTCCTCCCGCCTTCAATCTTTCCCAACATCAGGGTCTTTTCAAATGAGTCAGTTCTTCGCATCAGGTGGCCAAATGATTGGAGTTTCAGCTTCAGCATCAGTCCTTCCAAAGAATATTCAGGACTGATTTCCATTAGGACGGACATGGTGGATCTCCTTGCAGTCCAAGGGACTCTCAAGAGTCTTCTCCAACACCACAGCTCAAAAGCATCAATTCTTCGGCACTCAGCTTTCTTTATAGTCCAACCTTCACATCCTGACATGATTACTGCAAAAACCATAGCTTTGACTAGATGGACCTTTGTTGGCAAAGTAATGTCTCTGCTTTTTAATATGCTGTCTAGGTTGGTCGTAACTTTTCTTCCAAGGAGCAAGTGCCTTTTAATTTCCTGGTTGCAGTTACCATCTATAGTGGTTTTGAAGCTCCAAAAATTAAAGTCTGACACTGTTTCCACTGTTTCCCCAACTATTTGCCATGAAGTGATGGGACCAGATGCCATGATCTTTGTTTTCTGAATGTTGAGCTTCAAGCCAACTTTTTCACTCTCCTTTTTCACTTTCACAAAAAGGCTCTTTGTTCTTCTTCACTTTCTGCGATAATGGTGGTGTCATCTGCATATCTGAGGATATTGATATTTCTCCCAGCAATCTTGATTCCAGCTTGTGCTTCATCCAGCCCAGCACTTCTCATGATGTAATCTGCATATAAGTTAAAGAAGCAGTGACAATATACCGCTTTGACAGAATCCTTTACCTATTTGAAACCAGTCTGTTGTTCCATGTCCAGTTCTAACTGTTGCTTCTTGGCCTGCAAAAACGAATTCCAGGAAGCAGGTTAGGTGGTCTGGTATTCCCATCTCTTGAAGAATTTTCCACAGTTTGCTGTTATCTACATAATCAGAGGCTTTGGCATAGTCAATAAAGCAGTAGATGTTTTTTGGGAACTCTCTTCCTTTTTTGATGATCCAACGGATGTTGGCAATTTGATATCGGGTTCCTCTGCCTTTTCTAAAACCTGCTTGAACATCTGGGAGTTCACGGTTCACATATTGCTGAAGCCTGGCTTGGAGAATTTTGAGCATGACTTTACTAGCGTGTGAGATGAGTACAATTGTGCGGTAGTTTGAGCATTCTTTGGCACTGCCTTTCTTTGGGATTGGAAAGGAAACTGAACTTTTCCAGTCCTGTGGCCACTGCTAAGTTTTCCAAATTTGCTGGCATATTGAGTGCAGCACTTTCACAACATCATCTTTTAGGATTTGAAATAGATCAACTGGAATTCCATCACCTCCACTAGCTTTGTTTGTATTGATTCTTCCTAAGGCCCACTTGACTTCACATTTCAGCATATCTGGCCCTAGGTGAGTGATCACACCATCATGATTATCTGGGTCTTGAAATTCTCTTTTGTATAGTTCTCCTGTGTATTCTTGCCACCTCTTCTTAATATCTTCTGCTTCTGTTAGGTCCATACCATTTCCATCCTTTATTGTGCCCATTTTTGCATGAAAATTTCCCTTGGTATCTCTAATTTTCTTGAAGAGATCTCTAGGCTTTCCCATTCTATTGTTTTCCTCTATTTCTTTGCATTGATCACTGTGGAAGGCTTTCCTATCTCTCTTTGGTATTCTTTGGAACTCTGCATTCAGATGAGTTTATCTTTCATCCTTTGCCTTTAGCTTCTTTTCTTTTCATAGCTATTTGTAAGGCCTCCTGAGACAACCATTTTGCCTTTTTGTATTTCTTTTTCTTGGAGACGTCCATGCTCCCTGTCTCCTGCACAATGTCACTAACCTCTGAGCATAGCTCTCCAGGCACTCTATCAGATCTAATCCTTTGTATCTATTTCTCACTTCCACTGTATAATCGTAAGGGATTTGACTTAGGTCATACCTGATTGGTCTAGTGGTTTTCCCCTCCTTTGTTCAATTTAAGTCTGAATTTGGCAATAAGGAGCTCATGATCTGAGCCACAGTCAGCTCCTGGTCTTGTTTTTGCTAACTGTATAGAGCTTTTCCATCTTTGGCTGCAAAGAATATAATCAACCTGATTTCTGTATTGACCATCTGGTGGGGTCCATGTATAGTCTTCTTCTGTGTTGTTGGCAGAGGGTGTTTGCTATGACCAGTGCATTCTCTTGGCAGAACTCTATTTGCCTTTGCCCTGCTTCATTGAACTCCAAGGCCAAATTTGCCTGTTATTCCAGGTGTTTCTTGACTTCTTACTTTTTCATTCCAGTCCCCTATAATGAAAAGGATATCTTTTTTGGGTGTTAGTTCTAGAAGGGCTTGTATTTCTTCATAGAACCGTTCAACTTCAACTTCTTCAGCATTACTGGTCAGGGCATAGACATGGAGGCAATCTCAAAAACAACAGAATGATCTCTGTTCATTTCCAAGGCAAACCATTCAATATCACAGTAACCCAAGTCTATGCCCTGACCAGTAACGATGAAGAAGATGAAGTTGAACGGTTCTATGAAGACCTACAAGCCATTCTAGAACTAACATCCAAAAATGAAGCAGAAGGATAAGAGGCTTATGGAAGCTTCCTGATGGGACAGACGCACTGAGGGGGAAGCTGGGTCTTGTTTTGATGGGTAGGGCCATGCTTAGTAAATCTTTAATCCAATTTTCTGCTGAAGGGTGGAGCTGTGATCCCTCCATTCTTTGACCAGAGGGCCAAACTGTGGTGGAGGTAATGAAGATGATGGCGACCGCCTTCAAAAGGCCTCATGGACGCACTGCTGCACTCAGTGCCCCAGCCCTGCAGCAGGCCACCGAAGCCCACACCTCTGCCAGAGACTCCTGCACGCTCCCGGGCAAGGCTGGGTCACTACTCCTTTCTCTTGGGTCCTGGTGTGCAGAAGTTTCTGTGTGTGCCTCTAAGAGTCTATTTCCCCAGTACTGTGCAAGTTCTGGCAGCTCTATGGTGGAGTTAATAGCGACCTCCTACAGAAGGGCTTCTGCCGTACCCAGGTCTGCTGCACCCAGAGTCCCTGCCCCTGTGGCAGTCCACTGCTGACCCAGACCTCCACAGGAGACGCTCAAACACAGCTCTGTCTCAGCCTCTGTGGGGTTCCTGGGTTCTGGTGCGCACAAGGTTCGTTTGAGGCTCCGAGCATCTCTGGAGGGTATGGAGTTTGATTCTAAACTTGAATTCACCCCTCCTAGTGTCTTGCTGGGGCTTCTCTGCCCTTGGACGTGGGGTATCTCCTCACAAAACAGTTCAGTTCAGTTCAGTTCAGTCGCTCAGTCATTTCCGACTCTTTGCAACCCCATGAATCACAGCACGCCAGGCCTCCCTGTCCATCACCAACTCCTGGAGTTCACTCAAACCCAGGTCCATCGAGTCGGTGATGCCATCCAGCCATCTCATTCTCTGTCGTCCCCTTCTCCTCCCGCCCCCAATCCCTCCCAGCATCAGAATCTTTTCCAGTGAGTCAACTCGTCACATGAGGTGGCCAAAGTATTGCAGTTTCAGCTTTGGCATCAGTCCTTCCAATGAACACCCAGGATTGATCTCCTTTAGAATGGACTTGTTGGATCTCCTTGCAGTCCAAGGGACTCTCAAGAGTCTTCACCAGCACCACAGTTCAAAAGCATCAATTCTTCGGCGATCAGATTTCTTTACAGTCCAACTCTCACATCCATACATGACCACTGGAAAAACCATAGCCTTGACTAGACGGAACCAGTCTGTTGTTCCATGACCGGTTCTAACTGTTGCTTCCTGACCTGCATACAGGTTTCTCAAGAGGCAGGTCAGGTGGTCTGGGATTCCCATCTCTTTCAGAATGTTCCACAGTTTATTGTGATCCACACAGTCAAAGGCTTTGGCATAGTCAATGAAGCAGAAATAGATGTTTTTCTGAAACTCTCTTGCTTTCTCCATGATCCAGCGGATGTTGGCAATTTGATCTCTGGTGCCTCTGCCTTTTCTAAAACCTGCTTGAACATCTGGGAGTTCACGGTTTACATACTGCTGAAGCCTGGCTTGGAGAATTTTGAGCATGACTTTACTAGCGTGTGAGATGAGTGCAATTGTGCGGTAGTTTGAGCATTCTTTGGCATTGCCTTTCTTTGGGATTGGAATGAAGACTGACCTCTTCCAGTCCTGTGGCCACTGCTGAGTTTTCCAAATCTGCTGGCATATTGAGTGCAGCACTTTCACAGCATCATCTTTCAAGACTTGAAATAGCTCAACTGGAATTCCATCACCTCCACTAGCTCTGTTCGTAGTGATGCTTTCTAAGGCCCACTTGACTTCACATTCCAAGATGTCTGGCTCTAGGTCAGTGATCACATTATCGTGACTATCTTCGTCGTGAAGATCTTTTTTGTACAGTTCTTCTGTGTATTCCTGCCACCTCTTCTTAATATCTTCTGCTTCTGTTAGGTCCATACCATTTCTGTCCTTTATCGAGCCCATCTTTGCATGAAATGTTCCCTTGGAATCTCTAATTTTCTTGAAGAGGTCTCTTGTTTTTCCTATTCTGTTGTTTTCCTCTATTTCTTTGCATTGATCACTGAGGAAGGCTTTCTTATCTCTCCTTGCTATTCTTTGGAACTCTGCATTCAGATGCTTATATCTTTCCTTTTCTCCTTTGCTTTTCGCCTCTCTTCTTTTTACAGCTATTTGTAAGGCCTCCTCAGACAGCCATTTCGCTCTTTTGCATTTCTTTTCCATGGGGATGGTCTTGGTCCCTGTCTCCTGTACAATGTCACGAACCTCCGTCCAGAGTTCATCAGGCACTCTGTCAATCAGATCTAGTCCCTTAAATCTATTTCTCACTTCCACTGCATAATCATAAGGGATTTGATTGAGGTCATATCTGAATGGTCTAGTGGTTTTCCCGACTTTCTTCAATTTAAGTCTGAACTTCGCAATAAGGAGTTCATGATCTGAGCCACAGTCAGCTCCTGGTCTTGTTTTCGCTAACTGTATACAGCTTCTCCATCTTTGGTTGCAAAGAATATAATCAATCTGATTTCGGTGTTGACCATCTGGTGATGTCCATGTGTAGAGTCTTCTCTTGTGTTGTTGGAAGAGGGTGTTTGCTATGACCAGTGCATTCTCTTGACAAAACTCTATTAGCCTTTGCCCTGCTTCATTCCGTGCTCCAAGGCCAAATTTGCCAGTTACTCCAGGTGTTTCTTGACTTCCTACTTTTGCATTCCAGTCCCCTAGAATGAAAAGGACATCTTTTTTGGGTGTTAGTTCTAAAAGGTCTTGTAGGTCTTCATAGAACCGATTAACTTCGGCTTCTTCAGCATTACTGGTTGGGGCATAGGCCTGGATTACTGTAATATTGAATGGTTTGCCTTGGAAACGAACAGAAATCATCCTGTCATTTTTAAGATTGCATCCAAGTACTGCATTTCGGACTCTTTTGTTGACCATGATGGCTACTCCATTTCTTCTAAGGGATTCCTGCCCACAGTAGTAGATATAATGGTCATCCGAGTTAAATTCACCCATTCCAGATAAGGTGTACGTCAAGGTTGTATATTGTCACCTTGCTTATTTAACTTATATGCAGAGTACATCATGAGGAACGCTGGGCTGGAAGAAGCCCAAGCTGGAATCAAGATTGCCGGGAGAAATATCAATAACCTCAGATATGCAGATGACACTACCCTTATGGCAGAAAGTGAAGAGGAACTCAAAAGCCTCTTGATGAAAGTGAAAGAGGAGAGTGAAAAGGTTGGCTTGAAGCTCAACATTCAGAAAACAAAGATCATGGCATCTGGTCCCATCACTTCATGGGAAATAGATGGAAAAACAGTGGAAACAGTGTCAGACTTTGTTTTTTTGGGCTCCAAAATCACTGCAGATGCTGATTGCAGCCATGAAATTAAAAGACGCTTGCTCCTTGGAAGGAAAGTTATGACCAACCTTGATAGTATATTAAAAAGCAGAGACATTACTTTGCCGACCAAGGTCCGTCTAGTCAAGGCAATGGTTTTTCCCGTGGTCATGTATGGATGTGAGAGTTGGACTGTGAAGAAAGCTGATCGCCGAAGAATCGATGCTTTTGAACTGTGGTGTTGGAGAAGACTCTTGAGAGTCCCTTATACTGCAAGGAGATCCAACCAGTCCATTCTAAAGGAGATCAATCCTGGATGTTCATTGGAGGGACTGATGCTAAAGCTGAAACTGCAATACTTTGGCCACCTCATGCGACGAGTTGACTCATTGGAAAAGACTCTGATGCTGGGAAAGGTTGGGGGCGGGAGGAGAAGGGGACGACGGAGAATGAGATGGCTGGATGGCATCACCGACTCTGTGGACATGAGTTTGAGTGTACTCCGGGAGTTGGTGATGGACAGGGAGGCCTGGCGTGCTGTGATTCATGGGGTCGCGGAGAGTCGGACACGACTGAGCGACTGAACTGAACTGAACTGAACTGACTAGACGGACCTTGGTTGGCAAAGTAATGTCTCTGCTTCTGAATATGCTATCTAGGTTGGTCATAACTTTCCTTCCAAGGAGCAAGCGTCTTTTAATTTCATGGCTGCAATCAGCATCTGCAGTGATTTTGGAGCCCAAAAAAATAAAGTCTGACACTGTTTCCACTATTTCCCCATCTATTTCCCATGAAGTGATGGGACCAGATGCCATGATCTTTGTTTTCTGAATGTTGAGCTTCAAGCCAACCTTTTCACTCTCCTCTTTCACTTTCATCAAGAGGCATTTGAGTTCCTCTTCACTTTCTGCCATAAGGGTGGTGTCATCTGCATATCTGAGGTTATTGATATTTCTCCCGGCAATCTTGATTCCAGCTTGTGCTTCTTCCAGCCCAGCATTCCTCATGATGTACTCTGCATATAAGTTAAGTAAGCAGGGTGACAATATACAACCTTGACGTACTCTTTTTCCTATTTGAAACCAGTCTGTTGTTCCATGTCCAGTTCTAACTGTTGGTTCCTGACCTGCATACAGGTTTCTCAAGAGGCAGGTCAGGTGGTCTGGGATTCCCATCTCTTGAAGAATTTTCCACAGGTGATTGTGATCCATATAGTCAAAGGCTTTGGCATAGTCAATGAAGCAGAAATAGATGTTTTTCTGGAACTCTCTTGCTTTCTCCATGATCCAGCAGATGTTGGCAATTTGACCTCTGGTTCCTCTGCCTTTTCCAAAACCTGTTTGAACATCTGGAAGTTCGCGGTTCACATATTGCTGAAGCTTGCTTGGAGAATTTTGAGCATGACTTTACTAGCGTGTGAGATGAGTGCAGTTGTGTGGTAGTTTGAGCATTCTTTGGCATTGCCTTTCTTTGGGATTGGAATGAAGACTGACCTTTTCCAGTCCTGTGGCCACTGCTGAGTTTTCCAAATCTGCTGGCATATTGAGTGCAGCACTTTTACAGCATCACCTTTCAAGATTTGAAATAGCTCAACTGGAATTCCATCACCTCCACTAGCTTTGTTCGTAGTGATGCTCTCTAAGGCCCACTTGACTTCACATTCCAAGATGTCTGACTCCAGGTGAGTGATCACGCCATCATGATTATCTTGGTCGTGAAGATCTTTTTTGTACAGTTCTTCTGTGTATTCTTGCAGGACACTGAAAAATGAACTCTCCAGGTTGGTAGGTACCCAATATGCTACTGCAGAAAAGTGGAGAAATAACTCCAGAAAGAATGAAGAGACGGAGCCAAAACAAAAACAGCACCCAGTTGTGGGTGTTATAAGTAAAGTCCAATGCTTTAAAGACCAATATTGCACAGGAACCTGGAATGTTAGGTCCACAAATGAGGCAAATTGGAGAAACAGAAGATGGCAAGAGTGAACGCAGGCATTTTAGGAATCAAACTAAAATGGACTGGAATGGGTGAATTTAACTTAGATAACAATTAAGTCTACTACTGTGGGCAAGAGTCCCTTAGAAGAAATGGAGTAGCCTTCATATAGTCAACAAAAGAGTCTGAAATGCAGTACTTGGATGCAATCTCAAAAAAGACAAAATGATCTCTTATTTGGAGGCGGGGGGCTCCAAAATCACTGCAGATGGTGACTACAGCCGTGACGTTAAAAACACTGGCTCCTTAGAAGAAAAGTTATGACCAACATAAACAGCATATTAAAAAGCAGAGACGTTACTTTGCCAACAATGGTTCCTCTAGTCAAAGCTATGGTTTTTGCAGTAGTCATGCATGGATGTGAGAGTTGGACTATAAAGAAAGCTAAGTGCTGAAGAACTGATGCTCTTGAACTGTGGTGTTGGAGAAGACTCTTGAGAGTCCCATAGACTGAAAGGAGATCCAACCAGTCCATCCTAAAGGAAATCACTCCTGAATATTCTTTGGAAGGACTGATGCTGAAGCTGAAACTCCAATACTTGGCCACCTGATGTGAAGAACTGATTCATTTGAAAAGACCCTGATGCTGGGAAAGGTTGAAGGAGGGAGGAGAAGGGGACAACAGAGGATGAGATGGTTGGATGGTATCACTGACCGGACTTGAGTGTGACTCAACTCCAGGAGTTGGTGATGGACAGGGAGGCCTGGTGTGCTACAGTCCATGGGGTCGCAAAGTCAGACATGACTGAGCGACTGAACTGAACTCAACTGAAACTCTATAATTTGGCAATTCCACTCTGTACTCTGAATTGCACTCATTCCACATGCTAACAAAATAGTGCTCAAATCCTCCAAGCTAGGCTTCAACAGTACATGAACCAAGAACATTCAGATGTACATACTGGATGTAGAAAAGGCCGAGGAACCAGAGATCAAATTGCCATCATCTGTTTGCTCACAGAAAAAGCAGGAGAATTCCAGGAAAACATCTACTTCTCCTTCATTGACTATGCTAAAGCCTCTGATTGTGCGGATCACAATAAACTGTGGAAAATTCTTAAAGAGATGGGAATACCAGACCACCTCACCTGCTTCCTGCAAAACCTGTATGTAGGTCAAGAAGCAACAGTTAGACATGGAACAACATGGAACAACAGACCTGTTCCAAATTGGGAAAGGAGTACATCAAGGCTGTTTATTGTCACCCTGTCAGTAGCTTATATGCAGAGTACATCATGTGAAATGCCGAGTTGGATGAAGCACAAGCTGGAATCAAGACTTCCAGGAGAAATATCAACCTCAGTTATGCAGATGACACCACTCTAATGGCAGAAAGCCAAGAGGTACTAAAGGGCCTCTTGATGAAAGTGAAAGAGGAGAGTGAAAAAGCTGGCTTAAAACTCCGCACTCAAAAAACTAAGATCATGGCATCTGGTCCCATCACTTTATGACAAACAGATGGGGAAACAATGGAAACAGTGAGAGACTTTATTTTCCTGGGCTCCAAAATCACTCCACATGGTGACTACAGTCATGAAATTAAAAGACACTTACTCCTTAGAAGAAAAGTTATAACTAACCTAGAAAAGAAAGTGAAAGTGCAAGTCACTCAGTCATGTCTGACTCTTTGTGAGCCTTGGAGTACACAGTCCATGGAATTCTCCAGGCCAGAATACTGAAATGGGTAACCTTTCCCTTCTGCAGGAGATCGTCCCAACCCAGGGATCAAACCCAGGTGTCCCACATTTCAGGCGGATTCTTTACCAGATAAGCCACAAGGGAAGCCCAAGAATACAGGAGTGGATAACCTATCCCTTCTCCAGAGAATCTCCCCTACCCAGGAATCGAACCATGGTCTCCTGCATTGAAGGCACATTCTTTGCCAACTGAGCTATGAGAAAAGCAGCTTATGACTAGCAATTATGACTAACCTAGACAGTGTATTAAAAAGCAGAGACATTACTTAGCCAACAAAGGTCCATGTAGTCAAAGCTATGATTTTCCAGTAGTCATGTATGGATGTGAGAGCTGGACCATAAAGAAGGCTGACCACCAAAGAGTGGATGCTTTTTGAACTGTGGTGTTGGAGAAGACTCTTGAGAGTCCCCTGGATTGCAAGGAGATCAAATCAGTCAACCTGAAAGGAAATCAACCTTGAATATTCATTGGTAGGAGTGATGCTGAAACTGAAGCTCCAATACTTTGGCCAACTGATGTGAAGAGCTGACTCACTGGAAAAAACCCTGATGCTGGGAAAGATTGAAGGTGGGAGGAAAAGGGGATGACAGAGGACATGATGGTTGGATGGCATCACCAACTCAATAGACATGAGTTGAGCAAGCTCTGAGAGATGGTGAAGGACAGGGGAGCCTGGTGTGCTGCAGTCCACGGGGTCGCAAAGAGTTGGACACGACTAAGTGACTGAACAACAACAACAATCCTCAAAATACTTTCACACAGTCACGAGTGGACAATGCAAGACATTAATCAAGCACAGCAGTGCTGTGAGGGTGGGAACTTTACAGTTTATTCTAAAGAGAATGGATGATTAAATATAGTAGACATGTACTATGAAAAACTCTGCAGCAGCTAGAATGACTGAATAGATGTCCATAGATCTATTTTATAAGCACAGAGTTGAAAAAAGTCAAATCAGAAATGAATTATATAACATAATATTACTTATACAACATAAAAAAGCCCCAAAACATAAGTTTTCCAAGACTACCTCAATATTCCTCCTGTTCACTTTCTTTAATAAATATTTATTAAATTTCTATTTTGCATATTAGTTGCTGGGAATATGTTGATGAGCAATAACAGACACAATCTATAGTTTCCTGAATCTGAATCTAGCAGGGTGTTACAAGCTGAATTTTGTCCCCCTAAAATTTATTTGTTAAAATCCTAAACTAGGTACCTCAGAATGTGACTGTGTTTGGAGGTAGGGCCTTTAAAGATGTCAATGAGTTAAAATGAGGCCATTGTGGTGTATCCTAATGTAATATGTGTGCTGTGTGTGTCAGTCACTCAGTCATGTCAGACTCTTTGCAACCTCATGGAATATAGCCCACCAAGCCCTCTGTCCATGGAATCTCCAGGCAAGAATAGTGCAGTGGGCAGCCATTCCCATCTCCAGAGGATCTTCCCAACTGAGGGACTGAACCCAGTCTCCTGCACTGGAGGCAGATTCTTTACCATCTGAACCAAGGCAATCTGATTGGTGTCTTTATGAGAACAGGAAAACTGAACACAAAAGAGAAACACCAGTGTGAAACAACAATGTGAAGAGGCAACAAGAGAAGAGCCACCAATGCAAGCTAAGGAGAAAGTCTAGGTAGTACCTCAAACATTTTCTAATTTTTTGCAATTTTTTCATGTTTCCTCTATCACATGCAATATGGAGAAACAGACAATCTGATCTAACAAAAAAAAAAAAAAAAGGCAGAACTTGCATCAACAAACTCTCCCAGAAAAAACAATTAAAGATTTCAGGATGCTGATATATTAAAAGAAAATAGCTTGAAAGCAACAGATAAAGAACAAAAGCAGCAAAATGTGAGGAAGGCTGATACTGAAAGGATCTTCACTGGATAAGATTAGTATTTACCCTTGGTCGCTCTTCAGTGCATTCAAAGAGAATGATTATGCTAAGTAAAACAAGTCAGACAAAAAAAGACAAATACTGTACAATTTCACTTTTACATGCAATCTAAACCACAAACAAAACAAACACAGACATACATAAATACATTAAAGAGATAGAAATGTCCAGTTATAAAATGAGCCACAGGGATGTATAATATACAGTATAAGCGATATGGTCAATAATAATGACATTTTATAGAGACAATGGGTTACTAGACTTGTTGTGCTGATTAATTCATGAAGAAGGCAAATGTCAAATTACTATGTAATATACCAGAAATTATCATGATATTGTACGTAAACTATATTTCAATTCGAAAAGCAAAACTTAGAGCAGGAATTGAATGTAGATGGAAATATACTTAATAATGCAATAAATATGATTATAAATGCTCTGTATGTTTATGAGAATCACATGAAAGAATTTATCAGAATTCCTGTGTATGCAGGAAAGTGAAAGTGAAGTCACTCAGTTGTGTCCGACTCTTTGCAACCCTATGGACTACAGCCTACCAGGCTTCTCTGTCCATGGGATTATCCAGGCAAGAGTACTGGAGTGGGTTGCCTTTTCCTTCTCCAGGGGATCTTCCCGACCCAGGGATCAAACGCAGGTCTCCCGCATTGCGGGCAGAAGCTTTACCCTCTGAGCCACCAGGGAAGCATGTGTACGCAGGGGACAAATATAAAACAGTAACAAAACAGCATGTATTTCTGTGTGTCAAAATTCATGTTTTATTCATATTGGATTATATCTTATATTGGATTATATCTTAGCAGATCTGATACATGTGATCCCAACAACCTCTGACAGGGCTAGATGAAATGGCCTTAGGAAACAAATGTCCAAATGATAAAATGCACACATATTCATCAATAATGCAGTGTTCTTAGAATAAAAGTTATCTGATTAAACAATCATGTAGCTCAGTAAAATAGAGTAACAATTTTAAGATGAGCAATTTGCGCACAAATATGGCACATTTAAAGGGCAGCAGCAGCAGCAGCTTCATCTGGTAAATATGTACAGTAACTTGATACAAACTGTGGTCTTTCATTATGGCTTGGTACAATGAACCATAATTCTATTCAACTTTCTTACTGAAAGGCAGTTTGTTGGGTTTTCTTTTCAAAATCACACTCATCATAATATTTATAAAAAATTACATAGAATATACAATTCACATAATTAATGCCTCTCAAAGGTATATATTTTTAATTCTGTAATTAAATGCTTTGAGATCCTAGCTAGTGTATTCCAGCACTAAAGGACATAACAGGTTTGTTTTAAACTGCTTTCTATAAGAGAGTTCTTACTTAAACCTGATGGATTCTCAGACCAAAACATTTTGAGATCCTCGAAGGTCATGAAGAATATAGAGATCATGAGAAGTTTCTTATGTTTCTTGGAATGCATGTCAGTTCAGTTCAGTTCAGTCCCTCAGTCGTGTCCGACTCTTTGCGACCCCATGAATCACAGCATACCAGGCCTCCCTGTCCATCACCAACTCCCGGAGTTCACTCAAACTCATGTCCATCGAGTCGGTGATGCCATCCAGCCATCTCATTCTCTGTCATCGCCTTCTCCTCCCACCCCCAATCCTTCCCAGCATCAGAGTCTTTCCAGTG
This sequence comes from Moschus berezovskii, assembly GCF_049115385.1. Lineage (NCBI taxonomy): Eukaryota > Metazoa > Chordata > Mammalia > Artiodactyla > Moschidae > Moschus > Moschus berezovskii. The sequence continues at coordinate 12,623,430 of NC_142466.1, forward strand.
AGTCAACTCGTCGCATGAGGTGGCCAAAGTATTGCAGTTTCAGCTTTAGCATCAGGCCTTCCAATGAACACCCAGGATTGATCTCCTTTAGAATGGACTGGTTGGATCTCCTTGCAGTACAGGGACTCTCAAGAGTCTTCTCCAGCACCACAGTTCAAAAGCATCAATTCTTCAGCGATCAACTTTCTTCACAGTCCAACTCTCACATCCATACATGACCACGGGAAAAACCATAGCCTTGACTAGACGGACCTTGGTTGGCAAAGTAATGTCTCTGCTTTTAAATATACTATCTAGGTTGGTCATAACTTTCCCTTCGAGGAGTAAGTGTCTTTTATTTCATGGCTGCAATCAGCATCCGTAATGATTTTGGAGCCCAAAAAAATAATTTCTGACACTGTTTCCACTATTTCCCCATCTATTTCCCATGAAGTGATGGGACCAGATGCCATGATCTTAGTTTTTTGAATGTTGAGCTTCAAGCCAACCTTTTCACTCTCCTCTTTCACTTTCATCAAGAGGCTTTTTAGTTCCTCTTCACTTTCTGCCATAAGGGTGGTGTCATCTGCGTATCTGAGGTTATTGATATTTCTCCCGGCAATCTTGATTTTTCCAGCTTGTGCTTCTTCCAGCCCAGCGTTCCTCATGATGTACTCTGCATATAAGTTAAATAAGCAGGGTGACAATATACAACCTTGACGTACTCCTTTTCCTATTTGGAACCAGTCTGTTGTTCCATGTACAGTTCTGACTGTTGCTTCCTGACCTGCATGCAGGTTTCTCAAGAGGCGGGTCAGGTGGTCTGGTATTCCCATCTCTTTCAGCAATGTAAATCAAATGAAAATAAACTAAGTCCGTTCATTTCACTTCAGTTCAGTTGCTCAGTCATGTCTGACTGCGACCCCATGGACCACAGCACGCCAGGCCTCCCTGTCCATCACCAACTCCCGAAGTTCACTCAAACTCATCTCCATTGACTCGATGATGTCATTCAACCATCTCATCTTCTGTCGTCCCCTTCTCCTCCCGCCTTCAACCTTTCCCAGCATCAGGGTCTTTTCAAATGAGTCAGTTCTTTGCATCAGGTGGCCAAGTATTGGAGTTTCAGCTTCAACATCAGTTCTTCCAATGAACACCCAGGACTGATCTCCTTTACGATGGACTTGTTGGATCTCCTTGCAAGTCTCAAGAGTCTTCTCCAACACCACAGTTCAAAAGCATCAATTCTTCGGTGCTCAACTTTCTTTATAGTCCAACTCTTACATCCATACATGACTACTGGAAAAACCATAGCATTGATGAGACGGACCTTGGTTGGCAAAGTAATGTCTCTGCTTTTTAATATGCTGTCTAGGTTGGTCATAACTTTCCTTCCAAGGAGTCTTTTAATTTCATGGCTGCAATCACCATCTGCAGTGATTTTGGAGTCCCCCCAAAATTAAGTCAGCCACTGTTTCCACTGTTTCCCCATCTATTTACCATGAAGTGATGGGACTGGATGCCATGATCTAGTTTTCTGAATGCTGAGCCAACTCTTTCACTCTCCTCTTTCACTTTCATCAAAAGGCTCTTTAGTTCTTCTTCACTCTCTGCCATAAGGGTGTTGTCATCTGCATATCTGAGGTTATTGATATTTATCCCTACAATCTTGATTCCAGCTTGTGCTTCTTCCAGCCCAACATTTCTCATGATGTACTCTGCATATAAGTTAAATAAGCAGGGTGACAACATACAGCCTTGACATACTCCTTTTCCTATTTGGAACCAGTCTGTTGTTCCATGTCCAGTTCTAACTGTTGCTTCTTGACCTTCATACAGATTTCTCAAGAGGCAGGTTAGATGGTCTGGTATTCCCATCTCTTTCTAAGTCATCATCCTGTCAAATAGCTAGAAAGAATATTCAGTATTATCTTAAAACACTAAAAAATTGTACACATTTATTATAGTTTTAAATTTAAGAGTTTTGCTTTTCAGAAATTACCCATAATATAGTGATTTTCCTTTCTTTAAATCTCCCAAAGTTGTGGACTTAGTCTGATGCATTTAAGTACTCCAAAGTAGAGTAAGTAAGCTTTGAAAAATTAAAGATGACAACACTAATCCTTTCCCTTAAGTCAACCCAACTAGAATACATGATATAAACAATGGTCTGAGTAGTTGTCTGAGTGAAATTAAGCAAATCATTATGCGAAAGTCAGCTGAGAGAGACTTCCATGCTGGGATGACTAGCACCAGGAATGCTGTGAGGTAATGTATGTTCGTTAATGTAGTGAAGTGAAAGTTTCAGTCGTGTGCAATTCTTTGCAACCCCATAGACTATACAGTCCACGGAATTCTCCAGGCAAGAATATTGAAGTGGGTACCCATTCCCTTCTCCGGGGGATCTTCCCAACCCAGAGATCAAACCCAGGTCTTCCACATTGCAGGCAGATTCTTTACCAGCTGAGCCACCAGGGAAGCTTCAGTTCAGTTCAGTTCAGTTCAGTCACTCAGTCGTGTCCAACTCTTTGTGACCCCACGGACCACAGCACACCAGGCCTCCCTGTCCATCACCAACTGCCAGAGTTTACCCAAACTCATGTCCATTGAGTCAGTGATGCCATCCAGCCATCTCATTCTCTGTCGTCCCCTTCTCTTCCTGCCCCCAATCCCTCCCAGCACCAGAGTCTTTTCCAGTGAGTGAACTCTTCACTTGAGGTGGCCAAAGTACTGGAGTTTCAGCTTTAGCATCAGTCCTTCCAATGAACACCCAGGATTGATCTCCTTTAGAATGGACTGGTTGGATCTCCTTGCAGTCCAAGGGACTCTCAAGACTCTTCTCCAACACCACAGTTCAAAAGCATCAATTCTTTGTTGCTCAGCTTTCTTCATAGTCCAACTCTCACATGCATGCATGACATTGGAAAAACCATAGCCTTGACTAGACAGAGCTTTGTTGGCTAAGTAATATCTCTGCTTTTTAATATGCTGTCTAGGTTGGTCATAACTTTCCTTCCAAGGAGTAAGCGTCTTTTAATTTCATGGCTGCAGTCACCTTCTGCAGATTGTGTTATTAGGTACTGTCCTATGTTCTCCAAAAAACATATGTACGCTTGCACCAGTTGAGAAAGAGAGCTCCTATTGTTCCAGATCTCACCGGGACCTGTTTTCTTCCACCTTTGAACGTTTTGTTATGAAAAAATTTCAGTTCCTTATTTGTAAAAATAGTGTCATTTTGCCCATTTTACTGGGTACTCTGTGGATATCTTCTATCAAAATGTAGATTATCTCTTCACTGCATTTTTACTGTCTCCTCTTTAAAAGGATTAGAATTAATGCATTAGAATGTATGAATATTTAGCCTTGTAGTTTGTGCTGTTTCCCTTCTCTGCCTTGATGTCATAATCTCCTAATTTTCTTCTAAAAATATATTCACCTTTATTTTTATTTTTTTTTTATTTTTTATTTCTAAAAAAGAATTTTATTAAAAAAGCACAAATGCAAAGAAATGAACAGAGGAAAATTTATGCGTCGAACCTGGACTGGTCACTTATGATAATATACATGCTACAATGCCATTCTCCCCAATCATTCCACCTTCACCCTCTCCCACAGAGTCCCAAAGACTGTTCTAAATGCCTATGTCTCTTTTGCAGTCTCTTATACAGGGTTCAGGTTACCATTTTTCTAAATTCCATATATATGCGTTAATATACAGTATTGGAGAAGGAAATGGCAACCCACTCCAGTGTTCTTGCCTGGAGAATCCCAGGGACGGGGGAGCCTGGTGGGCTGCCATCTATGGGGTCACACAGAGTCGGACACGACTGAAGTGACTTAGCAGCAGTAGCAGCATACAGTATTGATGTTCTTCTTTCTGGCTTTGAGACTAGGGACATTATTGGATTTAATTTTTAATAGTGGTGATATTAGGGATAATTTTTTCCTCACGATAACCCAGCATTCAAGCAACATTTATTGAACTGTTATCCTTTCACCACTGATCCAATCTAACAATCTGATATAACTCTGATCTTCTTAGTTGATTCCACTGATCTATGTACTATTCTTAAGGAAGCAACTGATAGAAAAACAGCACAGAATTTATAAGAAGCCCAGATGATGCATCTTCTAAAATCAGAAGTAAGCAGAAATCTGTTTTACTGATGGCCAATCTCAGTGAAAAGTGTTACAGCTGTGAATTCACTGAACAGGTGGATTATTTTTTGTACAGAATAATTTTTAGCTTCTTTAGATTTTAACAGCCCATATACAACTTTTTAAAAAGTGTACTAGTATAGGCTGGAGAGGGGGAATCAAATAACTAAAAAGTTTATATTTTTAAGTAAATACTTTTTAACATGGTAAGAGTTAGCGCTCTGTCAATATCAACATCTTGGTATCAAAAATAATGATTCTTCTTACTTTGATCTTACTGCAGATAGCTAGAATTCAGTTTTTTAAAGAAGCAGATAATAAGAAAAGAGAGAAAACGTGAAATTTCTGACCCCCTTAGCATTTGATGTTTCCAAGTTCGGAATGAACCAATTTCTGTTTTACTTTCAATGTTCAGTGTCCTCCAAAGTTCGCTTATCCCTCACTCTTTTTCCCTCTTTGGTTGTACTTCCAAGAGTACAGAGGCAAAATAATAGGGGCTATAATTCATTTCTTTCCCTCACCTTTCACATCCAATTTCTCACAAGATACTGCCTAAATATCTCCCAAGGCTATTTGTTTTTTAAGTCTCAACATTCACAAGCCATTGCCTGAGCTACTGAAATAGCCTGTGAATTCACCAGCATCTGGTTTTGTTCCCTTCAAATTCATGCAGAACTCAACTGATCTTTTCAAATGCAGAAACAATGTTATTGTCAAGATTAAAATGTCTGTTTGGCTTTTCATGATCTACAGCACAAAATGTGAGCCCTTTATCACCCCATCTATCATCTGATCCCTACTTATACTTGCAGCCTCATCTCAAGCTATTCTTTGCTTCAAAATTTACATATCTGTGCTTTCATCAACTTCACTCCTTTTCTCTTTGATCACCCTCCCTCACATCTTCAAAAGGAGCTAAGATGTTACTCTACTATGAAGGTTTTCCTGCTCATCCCAACTCTCCAAATGCCCCCACTGATGTATAAACCCATTAGATATTAGACTTTTTTGGTTTCTTGTATGCAACAAGCACTATTCCCCAAAGTAACTTCATTTTTCTTTCTCCTTATTTTGGTATTGACGTTATGGAGGCTTATTGTTTTTACTTTTTGTCATAATGAAGATTAAATTTTCCTAGGTCAAACTCTGATAGTTTATTTTTGGATTTCCTGGTTTCGTAGCATAGTCAAAAAATGCTTTCTTGTTAAAAATACTAATGTACATATTCTCAGACTTGCAAGCTTTGAATTTTTATATTGTATGTTGAAAGTATTCTGGGGTAAGGAACTAAGCAGAGCTTCTTTTTCCTTCCCATTATGTTCGTGTCATGATATATTTACTAGCAGGTCGTGTTCACTGGTCTCTCTTCTGTTAGTCCATTTCTCCTCACCCTCAATGGCTAGTCACTTATTTTTATGCTTCAAATGAACTTTAGAATAATTTTATGAAGTTTCACTCCTCAGTTTGAAAAAACTCTTTTGTTGAGCTTACATCTCATCTATAGACCCTTTAAAGGAAACTTCATTAATTTAAAATATGCAGTTTTTTTGAGGTGGACGAAATTGGAGCCTATTATACAAAGTGAAGTAAGTCAGAAACAAAAACACCAATACAGTATATTAACACATATATATGGAATATAGCAAGAGGATAACGATAACCCTGTATACGAGACAACAGCAGAAACTTGGATGTGTGGAGCAGTCTTTTGAACTCTGTGGGAGAGGGCGAGGGTGGGATAATTTGGGATAATGGATTGAAACATGTATATTATCATATGTGAAATGAATCTGACATGGTTGGAGGTTCCCCACCTCAACACTCTGTGGATTTAAGAGGCCGTTCCTTCCGGAAGTGTATAAATTAGCCTGGGATAGAACCTGCACGCTGAATTTACTAATTAAGAAATGAAAAACCAGAACTATAAAGGTCGCATAGAAATACAAGAAACTATTCTCAAGTAATCTTTTAAAACTTTGAACAGAGTTACAGATTTTGCCATTTGTTATAAACTGGTATATGTAATTTAACCAGAACCATGAGAAAGTTGGTATAGTGTGAATTCTGAGGCACTTTCGACATGTAGGAGTGATGTGGACTTTCTTGAGTTGTACACACTCATAAGTGAATGGTCTGTGTCTCGTGCCTTTGTTGGTTTTCTGTGAGCTGTAGTTTCTGGGAAATGAGCAGTTCTCATTCCTGTAACTCTTGTAATCCAGTCATTCGTGTGCCTCCTTCATGAGGATTCAGTGCGGCTGTGGTGCTGTTATCCCTCTGATAGGAACTCTAACTCAGTGTAAAGCCCCAAAGATCTGTTACTTATTTTTATTTTATATTGTACTTTATTTTATTTACAGTGTTGTGTTTGTTTCAGGTGTGTAGCAAAGTGATACAGTCATATATATATATATATATGAATTAACAAAAGCAGTTCCCATCTTTTGATGGGGAGCTCGTGGTTTATAATATAAATGGCATTATTTTGAGAGAGGGATAACTTAGGTATGGCATTGGGTTTTTTTTCTTTTTGCAGCTTGAGGCAGTTGTAAAATAATGTAGCTTTTTGAAGCTGTGTATTCTATAGTATTTTTTTCATTTGGTGAAATTTTAACTGTTAATGTTTATGGCATTGTGCTTTGTACCATTTATTAAATAAAAATTTAAAAAATTAAAGTTATATTTATAAAGACAAAAAAAATAAATAAAATATGGAGTTTTCAAGAATGAGGCGATTTCTTCAATGTATTCAAGTCTTCAAGTGCCTCAGCTTATTTCAAAAGATATTTGCACATATGAGTTCTACATATTTCTTACTACATTCATCACTAAGCTTAATATTGCTCATATTCATAGTGTGAATATAATATATACTTACTCGTATTTTCTTAGTAGCTTAATTCTAGTAATGCTTTGATCTTTATACACTGTCAATGTTAATTACTTATCTGGGGTTATTTTCCCATTTTTTGTGAGGTCTCTTGGAATTCAAAGTTTCCTGCCATATAACCTGTTGATAATTGTGTTTTTCCTGTGGGTTTTCACTATTTATCTCATTCATTTTATTCTCTTTTCTAAATGCACTTGTTGACTAATATTTCAAGGACAAAGCTCAGTAAAACTTAGAATTAGTTTCAGATTCAACACTGTTTATCTGCAGCAGAAGAAGACACTAAGCTGAGATTTCTAGTCATCTTTCCTCTGGTCATCAATACCTCCACCAGTTCTTAATTTTCTTATTCCCTTTGTCTTTACTTTCTCCATTCTCTGAAGTCTCTGTTCTGAGAGGTAGGAACTTTGAAATTTACCAGGCCTCTCCCACTTTTTTCCATTTCAAAGGAGAACAAATTTGACAAGCCCTGAAATTCCCTGACCCACATTAAGGGTTATTCACCTGAACTGGTTAGTGGTCTGTGGCTTACATTTCACGTTTGTTGCTGCTCTGCCAGCTTACTACCATCCCATAGCCTGTTCGGAGATTCTTCCTTCTAGATTTCTGTTATCCCTAGGAGCTTTCAGAAATGTGTCCACTCATTTTCCTCCCACTATCCAGTTTCAGAAGGAATTGAAATCATTAATTTCTGGACAATTCTATGGGTGATAATTTTCAAAATTTATGGAAAGAACTTGTAACCCTCTTTTCGTGTTCTACTGCTACTACTTTTCTTCCAACTTATTGACTCCTAGGTAAGAAAGTTTATTGATTTGTTTTATGTGACTATATTTCCCTAGAGGATGAGGTTTTTGTTTAGGAAAGACAGCTAACTCTAAAAGAAAAACTGTTGACCAAGACACAAGTCAAAAGGCTGCTGCCATAAGCCAATTGAGAAATGGTGGAGCAGATGAGGAAAAGCTGCATGAGGACTCATCAAGACTGAATATATGCAAAATAAATGTACCTCTGGTTCAAACACTATACGCTAAATACATATTATATGGTATACAAAATGCTATTTTTGATTTTACATGAAAACCTTGTGAAATAGTTAATAATACATATAATTCTAAAATGGTGACCCTAATCCTCCAGAAATATACATAATTAATTCACATCCTCATAAATTCATGGGAAGCCCAAGAATACTGGAATGGGTAGCCTATCTCTTCTCCAGCAGATCTTCCCAACCCAGGAATCAAACCAGGGTCTCATCCATTGCAAGCAGATTCTTTACCAACTGAGCTATCAAGGAAGCCTTCATAGCTTCACAAATATATACTAATTTAAGCCCAGGTCTGCAAATAATGGACAATATATGATTTGAACTTTATTATCGGTGCAGCATTTTCTTCAATAAATTGTTTTGGTAGTCATCTTTTTTAAGCACTGAAAATGAAAAGCATTTTATTGCATCAAATTTTCTTTTGTTTCTGTTAGTACCCTATGGACCTAAATCGAGGCTTGAGACATTCTGTAATTCTGAAACTGTATAACCAAGATAGGATTTCCTAGCAACTGGCAATGCCTAAAAGTTTCTTCCCTCTGTTTCAAAAGTATTTACAGTCTATAAATATCTGTTTTTACATTAATCTTTTTTAAAAAATTATTTTAAAATTCAGTTATTCACCATATACAAAAATATACTCAAAATGGATTAAGGATCTAAATGTAAGGCCAGAAACTGTAAAACTCTTAGATGAAAACATAGGCAAAACACTCTCTGACATAAATCACAATAGGATCCTTTATGACCCACCTCCCAGAGTAATGGAAATAAAAGCAAAAATGAACAAATCGACCTAATTAAACTTAAAAGCTTTTGCACAACAAAAGAAACTATAAGCAAGGTAAAAAGACAGCCTTCAGAATAGGAAGAAATAATAGCAAACAAAGCAATTGACAAAGAATTCATCTCAAAAATATATAAGCAGCTCATGCAGCCAATACAAGAAAAATAAATGACCCAGTCAAAAACTGGGCCAAAGAACTAAACAGACAATTCTCCAAAGAAGACATAAAGATGGCTAACAAACACATGAAAAGATGCTCAACATCACTCATTATCAGAGAAATGCAAATCAAAACCACAATGAGGTACCACCTCACACCAGTCAGAATGGCTGCTATCCAAAAGTCTACAAACAATAAATGCTGGAGAGGGTGTGGAGAAAAGGGAACCCTCTGACACTGTTGGTGGGAATGCAAACTAGTACAGCCACTATGGAGAATAGTGTGGAGATGCCTTGAAAAACTGGAAATAAAACTGCCATATGACCCAGCAATCCCACTGCTGGGCATACACACCGAGGAAACCAGAATTGAAAGAGACACATGTACCCCAATGTTCATCACAGCACTGTTTACAATAGCCAGGACATGGAAGCAACCTGGAAGTCCATCAGCAGACAAATGGATAAGAAAGCTGTGGTACATATACACAATGGAGTATTACTCAGCCATTAAAAAGAATACATTTGAATCAGTTCCAATGAGGTGGATGAAGCTGGAGCCTATTACATAGAGCAAAGTAAGTCAGAAAGAAAAACACCAATACAGTATACTAACGCATATATATGGAATTTAGAAAGATGGTAACGATGACCCTATATGTGAGACAGCAAAAGAGACACAGACATGAAGAACAGACTTTTGGACTCTGTGGGAGAGGGCGAGGGTGGGATGATTTGAGAGAACAGCATTGAAACATATATATTACCATATGTGAAATAGATCACCAGTCCAGGTTCAATGCATGAAACAGGGTACTCAAAGTTGGTGCACTGGGACGACCCTGAGGAATGGGATGGGGAGGGAGGTATACCGGAGGGGGGTTCAGGATGGGGAACACATGTACACCCATGGCTGATTCATGTCAATGTATGGCAAAAACCACTACAATACTGTAATTAGCCTCCAATTAAAATAAATAATTAAATTAAAAAATAAAATAAAATTCAGTTATTATTCAATGTTCAAAATATTTAAGACTGAAGGTCATTAAATCTGTATATAGCTTCGCAGAAAGTGACATACAAAAAGTATTGAAAATTCACATTTAAAAATAAAATATTTCATGGTTGAGGTTAAGGTATGTGCAAATTTCCTGTGTTAAGAATCTCAAAGTGTTGAGAGTTGCTATTCAGCTTAGTTCAGTCACTCAGTCATGTCCGACTCTTTGTGACCCCATGGACTGCAGAACGCCAGGCTTCCCTGTCCATCACTAATTCCCAGAGCTTGCTCAAACTCATGTCCATCGAGTCGGTGATCCCATCCAACCAACTTATCCTCTGTCAGCCCCTTCTCCTCCTGCCTTCAATCTTTCCCAGCATCAGGGTCTTTTCCAATGAGTCAGTTCTTCACATCAGGTGGCCAAAGTATTGGAGTTTCAGCTTCAGCATCAGTCTTTCCAATGAATATTCAGGACTGATCTCCTTTAGGTGGATCTCCTTGCAGTCTAAGGGACTCTCAATAGTCTTCTCCAACACCACAGTTCAAAAGCATCCATTCTTCAGCGCTCAGCTTTCTTTATAGTCCAACTCTCATATCCATATATGTTGCTATTAGAATGAGTAATATGGGCTAATTCTGATGGGTGATTCTTTTGGTCCTTAAAATGAAATAGAGATATAGTAGCCAGGCAGAGAGAAAGTAATAAACAGTATACACTTGTGACTTCTAAGAAACAGAAATGAGGACTAGGGTAACAGCTGCTGCTCTCGCTGCTGCTGCTAAGTCGCTTCAGTTGTGTCCGACTCTTCGCGACCCCATGGACTGCAGCCCACCAGGTTCCCCAGTCCCTGGGATTCTCCAGGCAAGAATACTGGAGTGGGTTGCCATTTCCTTCCCCAGTGCATGAAAGTGAAAAGTGAAAGTGAAGTCGCTCAGTCGTGTCTGACTCTTAGCAACCCCACGGACTGCAACCCACCAGGCTCCTCCGTCCATGGGATTTTCCAGGCAAGAGTACTGGAGTGGGGTGCCATTGCCTTCTCCAGGGTAACAGCTGACCAAAGCCAAACACGGACAGCTGGAAACTACCAGAACAAAAGGGGGCAAGGAGCAGAGATCAGAGAAATTTAGGTTCAATCAAGGTTCTGCCAGTTATTAACATGTATGTCATTCTGAAAATCATATGGCAATTCTGGGCTTCAATTTTCTTACCTGTAAAATGGTCACTAGTTTTTCTTTTAGACCACTCAGTATCTAAGTCTTCCCAGCCTGAAAAAGATTCTTCACCATATGATCCTCATGGAAGACAGAGCCCTCCTCTCAGTGCAGGAGCTTCAAACGCCAGAAACAGCCCTCCCTACAAAAGACACCTGTTCTGAACTAAGAACTTCGGATGATTGTCTCTGGGAGTGAAGCCAATTACAACCAAGTCCCGTCCCTTGTTCCTCGGGCAGCAGTGGCAACGCTGATAGGACTCAGAGCCTCAGTTATGCAACTTGCTGTAGCTTCTGTGTGGCATTTTCTCACTGGACCAGTTACCTTTTATGACCACAAGAATTAAGGCTACATAAAGCTTTATTCTTCTATACATATCCTCCAAAACTGGATTTCTAAGCATCTGGGGCATTCTATTAGCTCTCCAACATCATTTAATTCATTTATTTTTTGCCTAAGTCAAAGTCTACTCTCAGGTGCCAGCATTAATGATTTGAAATTGTCTTTCATATAGAACCATTGTGACTACTGAATAAGATGATGAGGGTTATACAGTTAACACAGGAAATGGAAAGAAGCTTGTGTTCAAAAAATATCAATGTTATTATCAATTACTATGACATTACTCCTTGGCTGCTTAAGTGCTATTTTCCAGGAGATAAAAATATCATTCACATACTAAATAATTTCAGTCCCAATTCTTCCAAAGCTTTTATAGCAAAAGAAAAAAAAGCCACAGTTAAAAAAAGCATCAAGGTAAAACAGCAAGAAAATGAACACTAGAGACAGATGGAATTTAATTCAAATCTGCTTTTTTCACTTTCTTGAGCAAGGACTTTTAATCTCTCTGAATCCTAGTTTGCCATCTGTTAAATGTGTATAAATAATTCCTAACTTCAAGGTTGTAGTGAGGATGGTAAAAATATACTCAGACATGTATCAGGTTGCCAAATTTGGATAATTAGACTAATAAATGGTAGTTACTATTGTTGCAAGAATTCTCTTTTCCTTCATTTAATGTATGCAGTATCTTCACACACCTTGTATAACAAGAAAGCAGTTGTAAGGATTTCTGCTAGATATTAGTCCCTTCAAACAGTTTCCATTTGAATGTTTAAATTGGAAAGCTTATTATGCCATTAGATAACAGCAGGATATTGCAAAAACTTTTCTAGAATATATTTTTAAATTATGTTTGCAAGTGACATGGGGCATTTGAGAACAACCCAAGGATTATTTAATTATATAGAAGTCACCTATGTGTGTCTTTGTTGTACATTATTTAAGTAGACCTCAGATACTCTGAAGTCATATGTTATCTTGCATTATTTTGTTCAACCAAAAGGGTAATCCCACAGATTACCATTTAGGGCACTAACCAGTTTGTACGTATTAGTTAATTCATTTTATCATATGTCTTTGAATGACTATGTAAGTCTCTCATTAGTATATTCATTATAAGGCTACATTTCCAGTAACTTTTGTACTGAAGACAGGAGTTAATACTCTGTTATGGGAAAAAAAGTAATACAGGCAGTAGAAAAAAAGAGTATTTGGGAAAATCACCATGGAAATTTTATATTTTAATTACACTTTCTGGTGAAAAAAATGGCACAAACTGCTTTAAAATCTCTAGGAATAAATTTTATGATTCACAGAAAAACAATTATTAAGACCAAGAAATGTATTTTCAGACCAGTAGTCACTAAATGGCAATAAAATATCTAGAAGCTGGCCAAAGTCTGTGCATATCAGGCAGGCCTTGGGTTTATTTATTAATTAATGCCTTGGAAGAGGATGTTAACAGTGGAAGGTAGCAGCTAAGAGAAACTGGAAATGACTGCTCTGCTTTCGATACAAAAGTAGTAACTGAAAGATCTCTGATTGCTCAAATAAATTCAAAGATTGATAGGTCTGTGACAATACAGAGCTTAAAAAAAGGAGCACAGATGATTCAACTTTTAGATAAAATGCACACATTTGAAAAATAAAAATATTTATTTTAAAATGAGTTTGTTACCATAAAATTTAAAAATTTCAGTCTTTTTGAAATAAGAAGTGAAAGGTGAAATGGTAAACAAACACCGTGAGTGAAAGCAAGTAATATGCAAAAAAGAAAAAAAAAAAACAATGCAGAATGGGAATGTGATATGTCAGTTAACTTGTCATAGCAGAATTCCAATTAGCATTAAAAACTTGCATATTTACAGACGCACATATTAAAGCCTGAGTGAATCGGAACTGAGAAACTACAGATTGGCCAACAAAATTATAGGCTAAAGAAAAATAAGAATGAGACTATTATAAATGAACAAATATAGCCAAAGTTGCACTCAGAAATTCACATTCACAACAGTTCATGTAAAAACGACCAATAATAATAACTTGACCAATTTTCAATTTAAAAAGATGAGAAATAACTATATAAAGCTAAAGGAAAGAAATAAAGCTGTCAGGAACTGGCCGACGGGGTGAAAACAGAATTCAGTATAACAAGAAAAGTACAATACTTCTATGAATCCAGTAGAAATGTTCTACTGAAAGATACAATTAGACTTGAATAAGAAATTCTTAAATAACACTTACTATATAACACACAGTAACCTATCTATAAATATTACATTATTTAATTCTGACTACTGGCCAAAGAAATAGATACTTTTATTATTCTGACTTTTTTCAAAATTTTTTTCACTTTATTTTTATTTAAAATTTTATTAGTTATAAAAGCCAATATTTTATTCTGGCTTATTTTTAATAGATAAAAAAACTAAGGTGCAGAGAAACTGAGTAACTTTATTGAGATCACAAAGTCAGGAAATAGCACACCAGGATTTGAACCAGAGCAGTCTGTCTCCCGACTCTGGGCTCTTAATATTATGCTATGAAACCAATTAGTGAAATGAACTATTAGTGAAATGAACTAATAAACAGAAAACAATTTCCAACAAATATCCAACACATGTTTTTAATTTTAAAAACTAATTGTAAATTATATTTTAAGAATATTAGGAATGTTTTGATTTGGAAGGAAAATAGGGATTGATTTTACCACCAGTTATTATGAAACACATTAAGTAGTAATCTTGTTCTATAGTTAAGAATATAAGCATAAGACAAAGTGACAAAACTAACCTTATCAGAATGGAATATATCCAATGATAAGATTTCATAAGAGGATCATATAGTAAGTGGACAAATGTTTATTAGAAAATATTCTTATGTCTACAATGAATTACAAAAAGATATAATAGTGAATTTTTAATTAAAAAACTGAATCATGTCAATGTATGTATGGCAAAACCAACCAATATAATATTGTAAAATAATTAGCCTCCAATAAAAAAAAAAGGAAAAACTAAAATAAAATAAAAAACTGAAAAATATATCCAGTTCAGTTCAGTCGCTCAGTCGTGTCCAACTCTCCGCGACCCCATGAATCACAGCCCGCCAGGCCTCCCTGTCCATTACCAACTCCCCGAGTTCACTCAAACTCATGTCCACAGAGTCGGTGATGCCATCCAGCCATCTCATTCTCGGTCGTCCCCTTCTCCTCCAGCCCCCAACCTTTCCCAGCATCAGAGTCTTTTCCAGTGAGTCAACTCGTCGCATGAGGTGGCCAAAGTATTGGAGTTTCAGCTTTAGCATCAGTTCTTCCAATGAACACCCAGGATCGATCTCCCTCAGAATGGACTGGTTGGATCTCCTTGCGGTACAAGGGACTCTCAAGAGTCTTCTCCAACACCACAGTTCAAGAGCATCAATTCTTCGGCGATCAGCTTTCTTCACAGTCCAACTCTCACATCCATACATGACCACGGGAAAAACCATAGCCTTGACTAGACGGACCTTTGTTGGCAAAGTAATGTCTCTGCTTATACATGGACATTTATCTAATCTTGAGTTGGGTATTTTCTATACATAAAAAATGAGAAATGGGAATTCCCTGGTGGTACAGTGATTAGGATTCTGGGGCTTTACTGCCAGGGACCTAGGGTTTGATTCCTGGTCAAGGAACTAAGAATCCACAAGTCACACAACGAAAAAAAAAAACAAAAGAGAAAGAGGGGGAGAAATGGATAATCTGATGTTTTAAATACACAAATTTATGAGTCAACATGGCAGAAATCACTAAAAAATCATGAAAAAAGTAACTTGAAAAACACAATATATGCTTAAAATAGATACAAAAATATCCACTATAGCATTCTACCAAATCAGTTAAAGAAAAAAATTTTAAAGACAATTTTAAAGCATAAAAAGCAATTCTAACAAAGTTACCCCCTGAAAGATACAAAAATGACTATTGAATAGGCACTAAAATAATGAAACTATCAAAAAAACACTTACTAAAACAATAAAGTACTACTTACATGCTTTCACATTGTCAAAGTTTTTAAAACTTTTAATAATAGTTCCATGAAAAAGGCACTCTTGGGCACTGCTGGTGATCATATAAATCTGTACAACCATCACTGAATATAATTTGACAGAAAGAAAATTAAGGTACGAAAGCATTCACAAACACTTTTAAAGAATTCTGCACTAAGAATTTTTTTTAATTTGGTGTATGGTGCGGTAGTGGTGGCATGATTTCTAAGCCCTTATTCCTGCATTAGGTGGTTTCCTATATTGATCTGTATCAATTACCTATCATCTACCTACCTGTCCAGACAGTCACACATAAACACACACACACACAGAGTATTTGAAATCAAATGCATACAGAAAGGAAAGCACATAAAGCTGGAGCCATGCAAAAGCTTAGTTTCTAAAGGAACAGAGTGGAAGGGTTTCTGCTTCTAGCAAGCACAAGTGCATAGTGCATAATTTATCATACATTTCCTTCCAATTTCACGTAATAACTTACATTGTTCAGCCTTCAGTGTTAGCTATACCAATTTGATTGCTTTTTTATGTCAGAGAATTACAGTGCTGCAAAGTCCATTATTTTTTATATCATATTTAATAAGCAATTCATTTTAGGGTTTTTGACCCAGAGGAATTGAAAACCAGATGGATCATCCTAGTGGCTTCTATATTTGAAAGAAAATGAAGCCTGAATACCTTGCTTACTCAATTGATTTTAACAAGTGCTTTATGTCACAGGGTCATGCTTTCAGAGGCTCACTGAAATTTCAGAGGAAATCTTCTGAAACCTAAATGTTTGGAAGTTGGGAAGAATATTACAAACTATGGAATGATAATAAAAGGAAAACTAAATAAGCAAGTCCTTCCCTATGTCAGAACTTCTTTTACATCACATTTACGTCAAGTCCACAGCTTCTGCCAGAAAGGGACATGGTGAGCCTGCTCAGGACGAACTTAACAGAAGACAGAAAACCAAAGAAGGACAGCAGAGGAAGGCCAGTGTAGGGCTGCAGATGTTGCTATGTGACCCTGCATTTTAACTTAAAGGAGCGTCTTTGAGCTCCTGAGCTAATCTATACAGAAATTTGTGATATTTAGTCTTCAGAGGAGGAGGAAGGCTGTGTCTTGGGGGTGTTATTTGCTCTTGTTTATCATGACTGGCCTTCCCTTTTTCTGTCTTGACCCATTTTAGCTCGTCAGTGAAAGGTGGAGTGTTTTTAATTTCAGTCTGTTTTGTTTAATTTATTTAAATAGACTTAAAAAGGGTTTAAATGTATGATTCAAGAAATCATTAACCTGAATAGATATTTATGGCTCTTCAAGTGATATCTATACTTTGAACAATAGATCTAGAATGCTAAATATCTTTTAAATAGATGTCCATCAGCAGACGAATGGATAAGAAAGCCATGGTACATACACACAATGGACTATTACTCAGCCATTAAAAAGAATGCATTTGAATCAGTTCTAATGAGGTGGATGAAACTGGAGCCTATGACACAGAGCGAAGTAAGTCAGAAAGAAAAACACCAATACAGTATACTAATGCATATATATGGAATTTAGAAAGATGGTAAAGATGACCCTATATGCGAGACAGCAAAAGAGACCCAGGTGTAAAGAACAGACTTTTGGACTCTGTAGGAGAAGGTGAGGGTGGGGTGATTTGAGAGAATATCATTGAACATGTATATTACCATATGTGAAACAGATCACCAGTCCAGTTTCAGTGCATGAGACAGGGTGCTCGGGGCTGGTACACTGGGATGACCCTGAGGGATGGGATGGGGAGGGAGGTGGGAGGGGGGTTCAGGATGGGGAACACATGTATACCCATGGCTGATTCATGTGAATGTATGGCAAAACCACCACAATATTGTAAAGTAATTAACCTCCAATTAAAACAAATTAATTTTAAAAAAGAAAATAAGTGACTATTTCAGCTTAGAATGAGCACAGGCAGAATCACTGATCATTTCTTAGGAAGCAAGGTGATGTCTTATAGAGATGTTTTTCTCATCTGCAGAAATTGTTCACAGATATATAGCACATTTCACATGACTGATTTTACTGTCCAACATCTAGAAACTGAAAATATCTCCTCTAGCTTTATACAACAAAGAAACATTTGTTTTAATCAACTCTCCTATAGTAAAACATGAACAGAAACACCCTTTATAAGGTGTTTAAATGTATCATACATTTAAACCCTTTATAACTGTAATTAAACAGATTAACCAAAACACTGAAATTTTAAAAAGCCACTCCATCTTTCTGACCAGTAAAATGGATCAAGGCAGAAACACCAATTTTATTAAAAGGTTTTTCTCCCTTAAGTCTATGAATGGTTTGATATTAAGGTTCAAAGTTACTTCTAAGTCCTTCTACTCTATAAATTCTATAAATCTTACTTTCTCAGCAATGTCACTTTGTCAGCATCCTATAGGGTGGCCAAAATTAAAGCATAAGAACAAGCAGTGGTTCCCAAGCTTGTCAAAACCAAAAGAGTGGCCTACCTATAGGCCGGGCTGACACAAGAGATTGCAAACTGGATGGCTTATAACAACAAAAGTGTGTTCTCTCACAGCTCTGGAACCTGTGAAAGAGAATTCAAAGCCCCTGGGAGGGAGCCCTTGTGGTAGACCCAGAGGTTCCTCGGCCTCCATCTTCACCTAGTTTCTTCCCCCTGTGTAGTGGCTTTGTTGAATTAACATTTACTAAGTGCTCCTGTGTCAGATGGTGAGCCGCTGTTCAACAAAAGGCCACAAAGAGACTGAAAGGGAGGTTTATTATCCACACATCCTGGAGGAGGAGCATAGCATAATTTGAGGGAACACTTTGCAAGGCCAAGTCAGGAGAGGAAGAGAGCGGCAGGGCCTGGGGCACATGCTGTTATTAGGGCCTGTGGGTAGAGTGCTTTGGGGTTATCAGTCTCTTACTCAGGGTCTTTTTTTTTTTTTTTAATGATTCTATGGATGGTAGTGGTTGCGAGACACAAGCAAATATGAAAACCTCTGGAATTGCTAAAGTAGCTGCCCAGATCTTTTCTTGATGCATTAGAAACATACTCTGGCACATATTTTATTAAATCTGGTCTCCAGGTAAACCAAACAACGCATCACTTTTATAATGAAAGCTCTTTTCATTAGAATGTTTTCAATAGAAAACATTTCTATTTTATAATCCTATAACAACACAGCTCACACCGACATTTTCCAGTGGATCATGACTCATAAATCTGTAGACTCTAGTTGTTTACCTCAAGCAAAAATGAAAAGAAATCCCAGACAAGCCATGTATACCCCCACTAAAAAAGAAGTTCTTATCAGTAGATAAAAACTGCCCTTTATCTTTCCAGCAGTACACAGCATTAAGAGACATGTTTGCAAGGTGATTTGATCAGGTCATTTCTCCTCAGATGTCCCCTAGGTTAGAAGAACTGTGTGCCAATCATCTGCTAAATCTTTTCCCCCAAGGTTGAACTAGGTTATTTCCAAACAATCTTTCAATTCAATCACTGTGTTACTCCAGGTTAATTACGTTATAACCCATGTTCCTCTCATTTAACATATTAAATTCTCATTACCACCTAATAATTTAGTACATTAAGGAGATTTGCATGGCAAAATACTGTTGCTAGAATTTAATCCTTCAGTATGGAATTTAAAATGTTAAGTATTTTTAAGCAGTTCATGAGATTTTTACCACAGATTTACTCAATATAACATTGTCAGCAGAAAAAAATATAATAATTCAATAAGCAATTTTAAAAGCTTCATAAGTATTCAAGTTTTTTTGTCTTTTACTTGCCTGTAACTGTGATTCAGTAGTGGCTGTCAAGAACACATAATTCATCATATTACGGTCCTGATACATTATCTTTGAAAATCAAAGCCAAGAATTACCTACATGTTTTAAGCTGTATATTGATTTTTCAACACGGGTATAACACGGTATAGTTCAAAACACCTCAAAATCATGACAGTCGAAGAAATGTGAGGAAGTATTACAACATTTATTTCTGTATTACATTTGAAATTTTTTGGACAGCTTATCTTTGACAAAGGAGGCAAGAATATAAAATGGAGAAAAGACAGTCTCTTTAACAAGTGGTGCTGGGAAAACTGGTCAGCCACTTGTAAAAGAATGAAACTAGAACACTTCTTAACACCATACACCAAAATAAACTCCAAATGGATTAAAGATCTAAATGTAAGGCCAGAAACTATAAAACTCCTAGTGGAGAACATAGGCAAAACACTCTCTGACATAAATCACAGCAGGATCCTCCATGACCCACCTCCCAGAATATTGGAAATAAAAGCAAAACTAAACAAATGGGACCTAATTAAAATTAAAAGCTTCTGCACAGCAAAGGAAACTATAAGCAAGGTGAAAAGACAGCCTTCAGAATGGGAGAAAATAATAGCAAATGAAACAATTGACAAAGAATTAATCTCCAAAATATACAAGCAGCTCCTGCAGCTCAATTCCAGAAAAATAAGCGACCCAATCAAAAAAATGGGCCAAAGAACTAAGCAGACATTTCTCCAGAGAAGACACACAGATGGCTAGCAAACACATGAAAAAATGCTCAACATCCTTCATAATGAGAGAAATGCAAATCAAAACCACAATGAGATACCATTACACACCAGCCAGAATGGCTGCTATCCAAAAGTCTGCTGCTGCTGCTGCTGCTAAGTCACTTCAGTTGTGTCCGACTCTGTGCGACCCCATAGATGGCAGCCCACCAGGCTTCCCCATCCCTGGGATTCTCCAGGCAAGAACACTGGAGTAGGTTGCCATTTCTTTCTCCAAGGTATGAAAGTGAAAATTGAAAGTGAAGTCGCTCAGTCGTGTCCGACTCTTAGCGACCCTATGGACTGCAGCCTATCAGGCTCCTCCGTCCATGGGATTTTTCTAGGCAAGAGTACTGGAGTGGGTTGCCAGTGCCTTCTCCGATCCAAAAGTCTACATGCAATAAATGCTGGAGAGGGTGTGGAGAGAAGGGAACACTCTTACACCATTGGTGGGAATGCAAACTAGTACAGCCACTATGGAGAACAGTGTGGAGATTCCTTTAAAAACTGGAAATAGAACTGCCATATGATCCAGCAATCGCACTCCTGGGCATACACACGGAGGAAACCAGAATTGAAAGAGACACATGTAACCCAATGTTCATCACAGAACTATTTATAATAGCCAGGACATGGAAGCAACCTAGATGTCCATCTGCAGACGAATGGATAAGAAAGCTGTGGTACATATACACAATGGAGTATTACTCAGCCATTAAAAAGAAAGCATTTGAATCAATTCTAATGAGATGGATGAAACTGGAGCCTATTATACAGAGTGAAGTAAGCCAGAAAGAAAAACACCAATACAGTATACTAACGCATATATATGGAATTTAGAAAGATGGCAATGATAACCCTGTATACAAGACAGCAAAAGAGACACAGGTGTATAGAACAGTCTTTGGGACTCTGTGGGAAAGGGTGAGGGTAGGATGATTTGGGAGAATGGCATTGAAACATGTATATTATCATATGTGAAATGAATCACCAGTCCAGGTTCAACGCATGATACAGGATGCTTGGGGCTGGTGCATGGGGATGACCCAGAGGGAGGATAAAGGGAGGAGGGAGATGGGAGGGGGGTTCAGGAAGGGGAACGTACGTACACCCGGGACAGATTCATGTCAATGTATGGCAAAACCAACCAATATAATATTGTAAAATAATTAGCCTTCAATAAAAAAGAAAAAAAGAAAATAAAAAAAAAGAAAATAATACATTGCATTTATTTTAAAATATATTGTGATTCATCCTTTTAATTAAATCAGAGACTTCCCTTAATAAGGAGGATGGATAATAAAATTCATTGTATCTTAAAAAAAAATAAAATAAAATGACATACACATGTTTTCACTATGCAAACTAATAATAAGCATGTCTCCCATAAACAAACTAACAAAATAATTATCTTTCTTCCTCGGTTCTCTACTAATTTGCATTTGTTACTTGTTTATTTATTTTATCATCTTCAGACAAGTGACAGCTAGCACTAAAGTTTTCAGAAAAATATTGATAAAAGTGTAAAGTTGGTGGAAAATACACTTATTTATGGTAAGCGTTTAAAAATCTACTCAAAATAAAGCAAAAGTACATCCAGACTATGGACACGGGAGAGAGGAAGAGAGGGTGAGGTGTATGGAGAGAGTAACGTGGAAGTTTACATTATCATATGTAAAATAGATAGCCAGTGGGTCAGGGAACTCAAACTGGGGCTCTGTATCAACCTGGAGGGGTGAGATGGGGAGGGAGATGGGAGGGAGGCTTAAGAGGGAGGAGACATATGTCCACCTATGGCTGATTCATGCTGATGTTGGACAGAAAGCAACAAAATTCTGTAAAGCAATTATCCTTCAATTAAAAACTAATCTTTTTTAAAAAATGAAAGTATATCATGCAATATTATGTGAAAGATTAAATAAGGAAAGTAGAAAGAATAAAATAATTAAAATAAAAGTAGAAATTCAAAGAACAGGAAAATACTAACAAGTAGAATGTCAAACAGATCCTGGCATTGGTGAGCATGTGTGTGTATTACGCATCTTGCTGATTACACACTAATGCATAAATGTGGGTGTGCAGCCATATTAGTGACATATTTTCCCCAATCATTTGTTTACAATTAGCTTTCAGTTTTTGAAACATATATGAATTTTCCTTTGTGACTTATTTTTTTAACTTTTAATTTCCTTTCTCATCTAGTTGTCAGAGAAATACTGACTGAAGTCAATTATTTTCTTATAATTTTAGAGACTTTATTTTTTATATTTAAGTTGTTAATTCATCTTGATTAAAAAGAAGGGTAATGAAAGCAAATTAAGTGGTAACTAGGGACTGATGCTAAAGCTGAAGCTGCAATACTTTGGCCACCTCATGCGACGAGTTGACTCACTGGAAAAGACTCTGATGCTGGGAAAGGTTGGGGGCGGGAGGAGAAGGGGACGACCGAGAATGAAATGGCTGGATGGCATCACCGACTCTGTGGACATGAGTTTGAGTGTACTCCGGGAGTTGGTGATGGACGGGGAGGCCTGGCGTGCTGTGATTCATGGGGTCGTGGAGAGTCAGACACGACTGAGCGACTGAACTGAACTGAAAAATATAAATATTATCTGCTTTATAATCACACCTCAATCACAGAATTGCCTTAGTTCTGCTCTCTCTCCCTATATTGATGAGGTTGACCTTAATTTATCCAGGCACAACTGGGAAGCAAGTGCACTGGAAAGTTCTTTACCTGGAGTCAGAAAGATCTATGCTTTAGTCTTAGATCTGTGTCTTTAATAAATGTGTGGCCTTTGTTAGGTTTTGATCTACACAGTGGAAGATAGCACCTGTATCAGAGACTTACTTTGAGAATTAGGCTTTATCTAAAGCACATGGAATAAGACTTGACATTTAGTATCACTGCAATGACCCATGAAAACTTCTTATAACTAAATGTACAGCAAGTATCAGACACTACTATTATGCAACTGGTTTTTATAGAGGTGAGATATTGAAAGCCCATTTGAAAAACATTCTTGTCTTGTACACATTTTCCCTTTTTATTATCTAAGTAATGAAAGTGCATTATTACCATGTGACATTTAATTTTATGGGGCAACCTGCCTGGGCCACAAGGAAGCCAGATATTTGGTTAAACATTATTCTGGGTGTTTCTATGAGAGCATTTTTAGAGGAGTGTAACCTTTTACTCAGTAGATTGAGTAAAGCAAATGATCCTCCCTGATTTGGGTGGGCCTCATCCAATCAGTTGAAGGCCTGAAAAGAACACAAAGGATGACTCTTTCCCAAGTAAGAGAGAGTTCTTCCAGCTTGACTGCTCTCAAACGTAGATGCCAGCTTTTTTCCTGCCTTCAAACTCAGGCTGAAATATCAGCTCTCCCTGACCTAAGACAAGAGACACACCATTGACTCTCTTGTTTCTCAGGCCTTTGGACCTGGACTGGAACTTGCTCTCCTGGGCCTCCAGCCTGCCAACTCATGTTGTGGATCTTGGGAGTTGTCCCCTTTCATAACTGTGCAAGCCAATTTCTTATAATGAATTCTTTCTATACATACTCACATCCTATTGATTCTGTTTCTCTGGGGAACACTAAGTCATACAGTAAGTACAAATTAAATCTTATTGACTAGACAACCATTACATCCTAATTTTTATAATTAGGTTGCATTGAGGTTCCTTTCTTACTCAATAGGACCAATTTGTATCTACTCTTGTTTTGTTAAGAAGCCTGACTTCCTTAGTTTCACATATACTCTGATAATAATATCACCTTTGCAATAATTGTGGTAACCTCAATCAGTCAGCAATGTAGTGACTTATCCTTAACCTCTTTTTCATTGCAGTTCTGTACCATTATACACTAAGTAGCATTTGATATAAATATTATAAACATTCATATAAACATTATCAGCTTCCAAATGTTTTTAAAATTTGGTGGTATTTACTAAGGCAAAAATATTTATAAAGAAAATATGACATAGTCTTTAAAGGTAGATATGAAATGAAACTCATATTTTCAAGTCATTTCTTCCTTCAGTTCAGTTCAGTTCAGTCGCTCAGTCGTGTCCAACTCTTTACAACCCCATGAATCTCAGCACGCCAGGCCTCCCTGTCCATCACCAACTCCCGGAGTTCACCCAAACCCATGTCCATTGAATTGGTGATGCTATCCAACCATCTAATCTTCCGTTGTCCCCTTCTCCTCCTACCCTCAACGTTTCCCAGCATCAGGGTCTTTTCAAATGAGTCAACTCTTCGCATCAGATGGCCAAAGTATTTGAGTTTCAGCTTCAACATCAGTCCTACCAATGAACACCCAGGACTGATCTCCTTTAGGATGGACCAGCTGGATCTTCTGGCAGGCCAAGGAACTCTAAAGAGTCTTCTCCAACACCACAGTTCAAAAACATCAATTCTTTGGCACTCAGCTTTCTTTACAGTCCAACTTTCACATCCATATATGACCAGTGGAAAAGCCATAGCCTTGACTAGATGGACCTTTGTTGACAAAGTAATGTCTCTGCTTTTTAATATGCTGTCTAGGTTGGTCATAACTTTCCTTCCAAGGAGTGAGTGTCTTTTAATTTCATGGCTGTAATCACCATCTGCAGTGACTTTGGAGCCCAGAAAAATAAAGTCAGCCACTGTTTCCACTGTTTCCCCATCTATTTGTCATGAAGTGATGGGACCGGATGCCATGATCTTAGTTTCCTGAATGTTGAGCTGTAAGCCAACTTTTTCACTCTCCTCTTTCATTTTCATCAAGAGGCTCTTTAGTTCTTCTTCACTTTCTGCCATAAGGGTGGTGTCATCTGCATATCTGAGGTTATTGATATTTCTCCCCGCAGTCTTGATTCCAGCTTGTGCTTCTTCCAGCCCAGTGTTCCTCATGATGTACTCTGCATATAAGGTAAATAAGCGGGGTGACAATATACAGCCTGATGTACTCCTTTTCCTATTTGGAACCAGTCTTCCTTGCTGCTGCTGCTGCTGCTGAGTCGCTTCAGTCGTGTCCGACTCTGTGCGACCCCATAGACGGCAGCCCACCAGGCTCCCCCGTCCCTGGGATTCTCCAGGCAAGAACACCGGAGTGGGTTGCCATTTCCTTCTCCAATGCGTGAAAGTGAAAAGTGAAAGTGAGGTCGCTCAGTCGTGTCCGACTGAATGACCCCATGGACTGCAGCCCACCAGGCTCCTCCATCCATGGGATTTTCCGGGCAAGAGTACTGGAGTGGCTTGCCATTGCCTTCTCCGAGTCTTCCTTGAATACTACAAAAAAAGAAAATTCTAAAATAGTGCCTTCTGTGATCCCAAGAATTTCTGAAACAGTATGCTGATTCAACAATTAGCAAAGCCTTCCATTCCTATCCCGTAAGAAAATACATCAACATATAAGCTTTGATCAAAACTTCAAACCCAACAGGGAGCATTTTTTTCAAATATGCTTAAATAGGACTTTCCTTTATCATTAAATGACGCTTTACCCTTTATAAATTAAGTGAATTTAATTTTCATAGAATAAGTATATTTAGAATTATTTTATTTTTAAAAATTATAAAATCACACAATTGATTTACTTACATATAGGAGCTTTTCTGTCTACCAAGGAAATGAAAGGCTATCTTTTACTTTAGCTAGCATAAAGCTATTAGGCTAGTCAGTTCTAATGTAAATGTGGGAAAGGTAAATTTTACCCCGATGGGTTCAATGGACATCATTACATTTTTTTTCAAATTTTTTAAATTTATTCTTTTATTGAATTACAGTTGATTTACAATGTTGTATTAGTTTCTTCTATATAGCAAAGTGATTCTGTTATACACACTATATACCTTTTTTCAGATTCTTTTCCCTTAAAGGTTATTGTAAATATTAAAAGACAGAAAACATTATTACAAAATACTGAAATAGCTCTCCATGCTACAAAGTAGGTCTTTGTTGGTTATCTATTTCATATATAGTAGTGTGTATATATTAGTCCCAAACTCATTTTTTATTGAAGGCTAATTATTTTACATTATATTGGTTGGTTTTGCCATACATTGACGTGAATCTGCCCCGGGTGTACATGAGTTCCCCTTCCTGAACCCACCTCCCACCTCCCTCCTCCCTATATCCTCCCTCTGGGTCATCCCTGTGCACCAGCCCCGAGCATCCTGTATCATGCATCGACCCTGAACTGGTGATTCGTTTCACATATGACAACATAACATGTTTCAATGCCATTCTCCCAAATCATCCCACCCTCACCCTCTCCCTCAGAGTCCCAAAGACTGTTCTATACATCTGTGTCCCAAACTCTTAATTTCTCCTTCCCCACCCTTTTCCTCTTTGGTGACTGTAAGTTTGTTTTCTATCTCTGCGGGTCTATTTCTGTCTCACGTATAAGTTCATGTGTATCATTTTTTTTTCAGATTCCACATATAAGTGATATCACATTCTTGCCTGGAAAACCCCATGGACAGAGGAGCCTGGCCAGCTATAGCCCATGGGATCACAAAGAGTCAGACACAACCGAGTGAGCATGAGCATAAGTGATGTCACATGATATGCATCTCTGGTTTTTCAGTATGATAATCTGTAGGTCCACTCACATTGCTGCAAATGGCATTATTTCATTCTTTTTATGGATGGGTAATATTCCATTGTGTAAATATACCACAGATTCATTTATCCATTTAACTGTCAATGGACATCTGGGTTGCTTCCATGTTTTGGCTACTGTAAGTAGTGCTGCTATGGACACTGAGGTGCATGTATCTTTTCTGGATATATGCCCAGGAGTGGGATTGCAGGATCATAAGGCAACTGTATTTTTAGTTTTTTAAAGAATTTCCATACTGTTCTCCATAGTGGCTGTACCAATTTACATTCCCACCAAGAGTGTACAGGAGGGTTCCTTTTTCTCTACACCCTCTCCAGCATTTAGTAATAAATGTGTAGAGAAAAAGGAACCCTCCTGTACACTCTTGGTGGGAATGTAAATTGGTACAGCCACTATGGAGAACAGTATGGAAATTCTTTAAAAAACTAAAAATACAGTTGCCTTATGATCCTGCAATCCCACTCCTGGGCATATATCCAGAAAAGATACATGCACCTCAGTGTACTTCTAGACTTTTCAACGGAGAAGGCAATGGCAAGCCACTCCAGTACTCTTGCCTAGAAAATCCAGTGGATGGAGCAGCCTGGTAGGCTGCAGTCCATGGGGTCGCTAAGGGTCGGACAAGACTGAGCGACTTTACTTTCACTTTTCACTTTCACACATTGGAGAAGGAAATGGCAACCCACTCCAGTGTTCTTGCCTGGAGAATCCCAGGGACAGGGGAGCCTGGTGGGCTTCCGTCTATGGGGTCACACAGAGTCGGACACGACTGAAGTGACTTAGCAGCAGCAGCAGCAGACTTTTCAATGATGGCAATTGTGACCAGAGTGAGATGATACCTCATTTTAATGTTGATTTGTATTTCTCTAATAATTCACAGATGTTGAACACCTTTTCATGTACCTTTTGTCATCTGTATGCTTTCTTTGGAGAAATGTCTGTTTACATCTTCTGCCCTTTGTGTGTGTGTGTGTGTGTGTGCGTTGCTTCCTGGATACTCAGCAGTATGAGCTGTTTGTATATTTTGGAGATTAATCCCTTGTCAGTCACATATTTTGCAAATATTTTCTCCCATTCCATAGGCTGTCTTTCCATTTTGTTTATGGTTTCCTTTACTGTGCAAAACTTTTTAAGTTTAAATAGGTCCCATTTATCTTTGTTTTTATTTCCATCACTCTAGGGAGACAGATCCAAAAAGATATTGCACAATTTATGTCAAAGAGTATTCTGCCTATGTTTTCCTCCAAGAGTTTTATAGTATCTAGTCTTACATTTAGGTCTTTATTGAGTTTGAGTGTGGTGTTAGAGAATGTCCTAATTTAATTATTTAACATGTAGCTGTCCAGTTTTCCCAGCACCACTTATTGAAGAGGCTGTCATTTCCACATTGTATATTCTTGTCTCTTTTGTCATAAATTAATTGACCATAGGGTGTGGACTTATTTCTGGACTTTTAATCCTGTTTCATTGATCTGTGTTTCTATTTTGGTGCTGGTACCATACTATTTTGATTACTGTACCTTTGTAGTATAGTTTAATGACATGGAGTCTTATTCCTCTAGCTCTGTTTTTTCTTTCTAAAGAATGAATTGGTTATTTGGGGTCCTTTTAGTGTTTCCATACAATTTTTTTTATTTTTTTTGTTTTAGTTCTGTGAAAAATGCCATTGGTAATTTGATAGGGATTGCATGGAAGCTGTAGACTGCCTTGGGTAGTATAGTCATTTTGATAAAAACTCTCCAGAAAGTGAGCATAGAGGGAACATACCTCAATATAATAAAGGCCATATACAACAAACTCACAGCTAACATCATACTCAGCAATAAAAAGCTGAAAGCATTTCCTCTAAGATCAGGAACAAGACAAGGATGTCCATTCTCACCAATTTTATTCAACATATTTTTGGAAGTCCTAGCTACAGCAATCAGAGAAGAAATAAATAAAATGAACCAAACTAGAAAAGAAGAAAACCTGTCACTGTTTTCGTATGTATGATGCTATACATAGAAAATCCTGAAGATGCTACCAGAAAACCACTAGAGGTCATTGATGAGTTCATTAAAGTTGCAGGACATGAAATTAATACACAGAAACCTATTACATTTCTATACACTAACCATGAAAGATCAGAAAGAGAAATTAAGGAAACAATCACATTTACCATCACATTAAAAAGAATAAACTCCCTAGGAGTAAACCAACTGATTTTTTAAAGATAATAATATATTAATATATTTTTTAATACAAAGATTACCTTAAAAATTCATTTACTTTATCACATTTTTATAATTCAGTTATGGGAATACTCTTAATTTATTATTCCCACATCTTCTTCTTTTATTCCCAGAGATACAAGTAACATAATGCAATTTTTTTCTGACAGCTAAAACTCTTAACATTGCTTAACATTCTATTTCCTGTAAAAGGGAATTAGATTATATAAATGTGACATATGTCAAAAGGCAATTTCAAACATTAAAAGTATCATCTTAACTGGAGACTACCACCTACCTGATTTCAAAGAATAAAGTTTTAAATCATTTAATATTAAATGTCATATTTTTATTTCAATTTTGCTAAATTTTATGTCAAAATCCACCCTTGGGTGTTTGATATCAAATATAAATGTATGAATGCTCTTTTTCAGCATGTTGCATGTGTGCTAAGTCGCTTCAGTTGTGTCTGACTCTTCGCAACACTGTGGACTGCACCCTGCCAGGCTCTTCTGTCCATGGGATTTCACAGGCAGGAATACTGGAGTGGGTTGGCATGCCCTTCTCCAGGGGATCTTCCCCACCCAGGGATGGGACCCATGTCTCACTATGCTTCCTGCATTGGCAGGTAGGTTCTTTACCACTAACTCCACCTGGGAAGGCCCCTTTCAGCATGTTCAGTTCAGTTCAGTTCAGTTCAGTCGCTCAGTCGTGTCCGATTCTTTGTGACCCCATGAATCACAGCACGCCTGAATCACAGCACACCAGGCCTCCCTGTCCATCACCAACTCCCGGAGTTCACTCAAACTCATGTCTATCGAGTCGGTGATGCCAGACTCCAAATCACATTTTGTCCTTCTGGGGTTTGGACATAGCACATAATTTTTATCAGAATTAGAACTCCAAGTCTGTGTTCCACAGTGCACCAAATCTGGAGAACAAACCATTCCAACACATAAAGTGCACTTGTGACCTGTCTAACCCTGACAATGATGATTTTGACATAGCAGAAATGAAGACAGCTAGAGCTATATGCCCTTTAAAAGCAGTCAAAATAATTCAACATCAAGAGAAAAAGAAAAAAACAGAATTGTCACAATGCAAATGTCTATTTCAACTTAAATATATTCTACTATAACCAAATACATAAAAAAGTGACTTTGTTTTGTGTATACAGAAAGGTAGTCAGTCTTTAGAAAACACAAAGAATTGATAGTGATAATTTAGCGTAGAGTATCAGAAACAATGAGACTAAAGGAAAATAAATAATGCTAAGCCAGTTTCCTTAGCAACTAACCTATTGACATTAAAAAGGAAGGATTTTTGTTTGGAGAATATGTGCTCAGTCTCTCAGTCATGTCAGATTCTTTGCAACCCCATGGACTGTAGCCCACCAGACTCCTCTGTCCATGGGATTCTCCAGGCCAGAATACTGAAGTGGGTTGCTATTCCCTTCTGCAAGGGATCTTCCCAACCTAGGGATCGAATTCAGGTCTCCTGCATTGGCAGGCAGATTCTTTTACCACTAGTTCCAAGTAGAAAACCCTCTCTGTAGAAAATATGTCACAGAAAATAGAATGCAGTGATAAAATCAGATGCAGAGAATGTGGATACAGAATAATGTACAAGAGATGTACTAAAAGATCAGTGGGCTTTGATGCTAGATGAAACATGGAGTTCAGAGGAACGTCATTTATACTTGGGTTTGCTGTCAATGTTTCTTTGCTGTATAGCTTTTTTATTAGCATCTTCAACTTTAAGAAGGGCTTCCCTGATAGTTCAGTTGGTAAAGAATCCACCTGCAATGCAGGAGACCCAGGTTCAATTCCTGGGTCGGGAAGAACCGCTGGAGAAGGGATAGGCTACCCACTCCAGTATTCTTGGGCTTCCCTCATGGCTCAGCTGGTAAAGAATCCACTTGCAATGGGGGAGACCTAGGTTCGATCCCTGGGTTAGGAAGATCCCCTGGAGAAGGGAAAGGCTATCCCCTCCAGTATTCTGGCCTGGAGAATTCAATGGACTTCCTAGAGAAGAGTTGGACATAACTTTTACTTTCAACTTTAAGAATACAACTATCACACATCATCTCATTTTAAAAAACCATATTGTGTTTAAGTATCAATTAACAGTTTATATAAGAAAATTACTTTTTGTTCAACTACATGATTTGTCAGTTAATTTTATTATATATGTAATCTAACATACAATGAAGATTAAAAATGGCTCCCCAAACCACCTTTGATCAAAACCTACAATCACCTGGGGCTCTTGTTAAAAACAGAGGTTTCCAGGACCTTCTAAAGGTCTGATTAAGAGTGTTCCTTGGAAACCACTGATATCACCTGTTTGTAAGCCCTCTAGATTCCTGCTGAGTAGAGTACACCACTGTACTTACTGTGAGGATGCATACATGATTTCGAGTTATATTTTTAATTTGTTACTTGGTGTAGGCCTTTGTGTATCTGTATATAGTGCTTGGGGCTTCTCTGGCGGCTCAGTGGTAAAGAATCTGCCTGCCAATGCAGGAGCCACAGATTCAATCCCTGGATTGGGAAGATCCCCTGGAGAAGGAAATGGCTACCCACTCCCATATTCTTGCCTGGAAAATCCCATGGACAGAGAAGCCTGGGGGGGCTACAGTCCAAGGGGTTGCAAAAGAGTTGGACACGACTTAGTGACTAAACAACAACAATATAGTGCTTGACTATTTTTTTTTAAATCTTGGGAGAAGAAAAAGAAATTGTAATGGTGGCTTTCTATGAAACAAAATCAACCACAAGTGGATGAAGCAGACTGTTAAGGCAGGTGCAGCCTGCCAGGTGTAATCTTTGACTAAGGTAAAAAAATTTCTGTTCTCAGGATATAAAAATAATAAGGATCGGTTTACATTGATTTCAAATGTTTAAAACTTTTGCCTTGATCTTGGAGGTATGAAACTGATTGTCATACCTATGCTCTATCTGTTTCAGGATTCCATCACTGTGGAATATCTTGTTGGCCTCCTTAACATTCATTTTGAAGATGAGAAACATTCTAACTTTAACTGCTACATGTCTCTGACAATCAAAAAATTATCTATGCCAATTTTTGAAAACACCTATTTCTACTACCGTCCTCAAACACTAAGCAACCAATATAATATTGTAAAATAATTTGCCTCCAATAAAAAATAAATTACTTAAAAAAAAAACAAAACACTAAGCTCTATAAATTTCTTGCACATATACAAAGTACTACCATGCTCCAAGAGCTCCAGTATCATGACATCACCATATACGTGCATGCATGCATGCATGCTAAGTCCCTTCAGTTGTGTCTGATTGCAACCTTATGGGCTGTAGCCCACTAGGCTCCTCTGTCCATGAGATTCTCCAACCAAGAATACTGGAGTGCGTTGCCATGACCTCCTCCGGGGGATCTTCCCAAACCAGGGATCAAACCTGAGTCTCTTATGTCTCCTGCATTGGCAGGCAGGTTCTCTACCACTAGCACCACTATATATTGGGGATTATTAAAACACTCTTTGAAACACTATAAGACTATTGTCCTAAAGGTTTTGGGAAACACTTTTGCATAATTACTTCTTTAAGTTTAATGGCAAGAGAAATTCCTATAGAATCATCCTTCATCCTATGAAACTGCATGCAATTATTTTCTTATATTATGGTTTAGTTACTAGCCAGAATTACTTAGACTCATCATTGCTAATCACTTTAGAGCCAAGTTTTCACCCCTCTCATAGTAAGTATGGAGGCAGCAGTAGAAAAGGGTGCCTTATTTTTAAACCATCTCTTGTACTCACTGTCTCCTTTGGTTCACCTCAAACAATGAATCCAGGCATTGGTTGGTAACACCAGTTATAGTAACACAGAATGATAAACATGCTGCAAAGTTTCACCAGTGCCCAAAAGCCTACGTCACAGTCTAGGAAAGAAAGGTGTTTCTGGTAGTCAAAGTCTACCTGCTCTAGTCATTCCATGACTGGCTGACAGAGTTTATCATCTTCAACATGTGGCTTCCAATGTAACAGAGGTCATCTCTACCCCACTAAATATGAAGGGACAAAGAACATGCAGGAACATACATAGAAGTTTCTTATGGTCCAGGCCTGGAAGGGATACCCATCACTTCTGTTCTCATTTCCTGACTAGAACTCAGTATCATGGCCTTGCCAAACTGCATGGAAGAGTAGGGTGTATGAACTAATTATGAGCCTCAAAAAAAAATTCAATGTCAATTATTTTAATAGCTAGCAAAGAATATCTGCTATAGACATACATTGTCAAGTCCTAAACCCTTACAAGACAGGCAGAGATTAAATAGTAGTACCCATATGGAAGAATGGTTTTAAAATATTATGATATAAGTATAATGTTAGATTCACCAAGCCAGGCTTCAGCAGTATGTGAACCGTGAACTCCCAGATGTTCAAGCAGGTTTTAGAAAAGGCAGAGGCACCAGAGATCAAATTGCCAACATCCGCTGGATCATGGAGAATGCAAGAGAGTTCCAGAAAAACATCTATTTCTGCTTCATTGACTATGCCAAAGCCTTTGACTGTGTGGATCACAATAAACTGTGGAACATTCTGAAAGAGATGGGAATCCCAGACCACCTGACCTGCCTCTTGAGAAACCTGTATGCAGGTCA
The DNA here is from genome assembly GCF_049115385.1 of Moschus berezovskii. Classification (NCBI taxonomy): domain Eukaryota; kingdom Metazoa; phylum Chordata; class Mammalia; order Artiodactyla; family Moschidae; genus Moschus; species Moschus berezovskii. The sequence goes on from NC_142466.1 coordinate 12,657,097, forward strand.
GGAAGCAACAGTCAGAACTGGACATGGAACAACAGACTGGTTCCAAATAGGAAAAGGAGTGCGTCAAGGCTGTATATTGTCACCTTGCTTATTTAACTTCTATGCAGAGTACATCATGAGGAAGGCTGGGCTGGAAGAAGCACAAGCTGAAATCAAGATTGCTGGGAGAAATATCAATAACCTCAGATATGCAGATGATACCACCATTATGGCAGAAAGTGAAGAGGAACTCAAAAGCCTCTTGATGAAAGTGAAAGAGGAGAGTGAAAAGGTTGGCTTGAAGCTCAACATTCAGAAAACAAAGATCATGGCATCTGGTCCCATCACTTCATGGGAAATAGATGGAAACGGTGTCAGACTTTATTTTTTTGGGCTCCAAAATCACTGTGGATGCTGATTGCAATGAAATTAAAAGACGCTTACTTCTTGGAAGGAAAGTTATGACCAACCTTGATAATATATTGAAAAGCAGAGACATTACTTTGCCAACAAAGGTCCGTCTAGTCAAGGCTATGGTTTTTCCCATGGTCATGTATGGATGTGAGAGTTGGACTGTGAAGAAAGCTGATCGCCAAAGAATTGATGCTTTTGAACTGTGGTGTTGGAGAAGACTCTTGAGAGTCCCTTGTACCGCCAGGAGATCCAACCAGTCCATTCTAAGGGAGATCAATCCTGGGTGTTCATTGGAAGGACTGATGCTAAAGCTGAAACTGCAATACTTTGGCCACCTCATGCGACGAGTTGACTCACTGGAAAAGACTCTGATGCTGGGAAAGGTTGGGGGCGGGAGGAGAAGGGGACAACCGAGAGTGAGATGGCTGGATGGCATCACCAACTCTGTGAACATGAGTTTGAGTGAACTCCGGGATTTGGTGATGGACAGGGAGGCCTGGCGTGCTGTGATTCATGGGGTCGCGGAGAGTCGGACACGACTGAGCAACTGAACTGAACTGAACTGATAATGTTAGATAAAAACTCAAATTAAGTAATGTAGGATGTAAAAGTAGTTAAAATTACAACATTCCTAAATTTCAAGCTTTTGTTATACTGGCAGAAAATTAAGAAAATGAAAATCACATATTATTTATTTATATTAACTAAGTGGAAACTTTGTTTTTTTATTTAGATTAAGTAAACTTGGGAAGAGAAAACATAACTGAAACTAAATTGAAGTTCCTGCATAGTGATTACATTTGTAGAACGTATTTTTTCAGACTTAATATTGACTTTGTTGGGACTTCCTTGGTGATCCAGTGGCTAAGACTCTGAGCTCCCAAATGCAGGGCGAACAGGATCTGTTTCAAGGAAATAGATCCCATATGCTACAACTGAAGACCCAGCACACTGCAACCAACATGTGGTACAGCCATATAAATAAAGTAAATATTTAAATAATGACTTTGTTGATTCTTATATACAGGAAATTTTATGAGGAGGGTGCTGCACTGAATTATATAACATCTTAAAGAATGAGCCAAGTGAAAAACAAAACCTTTTTTACATAGTGTCAACAAAAGGAGATAAATATATTTTATATACCTATACTATATGAGTTACTTAGAACAGTCAAAATCATAAAGACACAATGTATAAAGTAATCGCCAGGACTGGGGGAAGGTAGGTATGAATGAGGAGTTATTCTCTAGGAGGAACAGCTTCACCTTTATTTCAAATTTACACAATGAAAAGAGTTATGGAGATGTCTTCATAACAGTATAAATGGACTTAATAGCACTGAACTGTATGCATAAAAATGGTTAAGATGGTGTGTTTTTATGTTTTGTGTATTTTAACACAATTTCAAAAATTAGGGAAAGGAAAAATCCCAAAGGATAAGTACACAAAGAAGAAAGAAATGATTCGTTTACATATTAAAACAAGGGCAAAACTCCTAGATAAACATTAGCAAAGTGAGCCACTCAGTTACTATATCGAAAGCCCAGTGTGTTATGACCAAGAAAGAGTTTGTCCTCGAAACACAAGATGACTGCAGTTTATTAAGACAACTATTGAGTAATGAATGTCAAGATTTTAAAGGAGAGAAATCTCTGATCATCTCAAAGTATATTGAAATAGAAGTTGATAGAACTCAGCATATGTTCCTTTAACAAAACCATTAATCAGACAGAGCTAGAAGGAAGCTTCTTTAAGTTGCTGAAAGCATAAATGACATGAGCTGCCATGGTACAGCCATGTTACTCCCTGGCATTATCACTGTCAAAGGTGTCACCTTGACACCTACAGACCTGTCTGGTACTTGGGGCTCAATTCCTGTGTTCAGTTCAGTTTAGTTCAATTCAATCTCTCAGTCCTGTCCAACTCTTTGTGATTCCATGGACTGTAGCATGCCAGGCTTCCCTGTCCATCACCAATTCCCAGAGCTTGCTCAAACTCATGTCCATTGAGTCAGTGATGCCATCCAACCATCTCATCCTCTGTCGGCCCCTTCGCTTCCCGCCTTCAATCTTTCCCAGCATTAGGGTCTTTTCCAAGGAGTCAGTTCTTCACATCAGGTGCCCAAAGTATTGGAGCTTGAGCTTCAGCATCAGTCTTTCCAATGAATATTCAGGAATGATTTCCTTTAGGATGGACTGGTTGGATCTCCTTGCAGTCCAAGGGACTCTCAAGAGTCTTCTCCAACACCACAGTTCAAAAGCAACAATTCTTTGCTCAGCTTTCTTTATGGTTCAAGTCTCACATCCATACATGACTACTGGAAAAACCATAGCTTTGGCTAGACAGACCATAGTCAGCAAAGTAACATCTCTGCTTTTAAATATGCTGTCTAGGTTTGTCATAGCTTTTCTTCCAAGGAGCAAGAGGCTTTTAATTTCATGACTGCAGTCACCATCTGCAGTGATTTTGGAGCCCAAGAAAATAAAGCCTCTCACTGTTTCCAATGTTTCCCCATCTATTTGCCACAACATGATGGGACCGGAAGCAATGATTTTAGTTTTTTGAATGCTGAGTTTTAAGCCAGATTTTTCACTCGCCTCTTTCACTTACATCAAGAGGCTCTTCAGTTCCTCTTCGCTTTCTGCCATTAGGGTGGTCTCATCAGTATATCTGAGGTTACTGATATTTCTCCCTACAATCTTGATTCCAGCTTGTGATTCATCCAGCCCAGCATTTCACATGATGTACTCTGCATGTAAGTTAAATAAGCAGGGTGATGATATACAGCCTTGACGTACTCCTTTCCCAATCTGGAACCAGTCCATTGTTCCAGGTCTGGTTCTAACTGTTGCTTCCTGACCTGCATACAGATTTCTCAAGAGGCAGGTCAGGTGGTCTGGTATTCGCATCATTTGAAGAATTTTCCACAGTTTGTTGTGATCCACACAGTTAAAGCTTTGGTGTAATCAATAAAGCAGAAATAGATGCTTTTCTGAAACTCTCTTGCTTTCTTGATGATCCAGTGGATGTTGGCAACTTGATCTCTGGTTCCTCTGCCTTTTCTAAATCCAGCTTGAACATCTGGAATTTCTCAGTTCACGTACTGTTGAAGCCTAGCCTGGAGAATTTTGAGCATGACTTTACTAGCGTGTAAGATGAGTGCAACTGTGCACCAGTTTGAGCATTCTTTGGCATTGCCTTTCTTTGGGATTGGAATGAAAACTGACCTTTTCCAGTCCTGTGGCCACTGCTGAGTTTTCCAAGTTTGCTGGCATATTGAGTGCAGCACTTTCACAGCATCATCTTTTAGGATTTAGCTCACAATTCCTGTGAGCTAGCCTTAATCCTCACTGTTGGTTTAGCTTAGTAATTGGGATTAGTTTCTTAAAAAGGAGAAAACATTGGCTGTGGCTAATGCTTCAGTTATGTAGTTCCTAGAATTAAACACAGAGCCATTTTAAATCTCTGAAGGGAATCATATCAAGGTCACTGTTCCATCTGCTTGAGACTTTCCTTGGTCATTTACTGCTAATAATTTTGAACTATCTGATTGGGAAAACTATAAACCTTAATTTTACCTTTTCCTTCTTTTAAAAACTTTATCTGCCAATTCTTTTGTTTAGAAGAGTGCATGCACTTTTCTCTTTAGTGTATGCTTTTACCTGCGCACACATATGAAAATGCAAAAACCATGGATGAGGGTGTGCTCAGAATATAGACCATAGTTTGTGGGCAGGCAAAAATCACAAACGCGAGCTATACTACCACCTTCTGCAAAACCAAAGAGAGGTTTCCAGCAGCCAGCCTGATAAGCTATAAGAGAAGCCCCTCTCTAAGAACTAGAGAAGACATAAAAACTTGAGCATTCTACCAAAAAAGAAAGCAAGAAGGTGGAAAAACTTTGCTAATACAAAGACCAAGAGAAAAAAACCTAAGTTAATAACAACACAAACAGAACACCCCATCTGAAGGTAACCAGCAAAGATCCAAGGAGGTGTTTGCTGCTTCATGCCTATAGGAAGGAAGGAGGAAAAGAAGCAGAAAAGCGTCTGAAAGGATAGTAAAGGGACACCATCCCTCTGGCTGCTTCAGGACTTGAGCAGGACATCTGCAGCACACAAGCCTCTGGAAGTTCCCCACCTAAGGGTCTTCCCCACCAGGATCATGGGCACCCCAAACCCTGAGTGATAAACCTACACATCTCCCACCCCTCTGCAACCAGACCCATGAGCTTGCTCCCACATACTCAGTGGCAAGAACAGGTCCAGAGATTACAGTGCTCACAGAAATACAGACCAGCACAAACTGGAGCTTTAGCACCACCTTTTGGAAAGCAAAAACAGGTCTCCCGCAGCCAGCCTGGTGAGTAGATTAAAAAAAAGAGACAATATAAAGGCTTTACAATTCTGCCACAAGAGGGAGCAGGAAGTGTGGACATGTTTCCCATAAAAATCTTAGACAATCCCAGACAGCTGCACCAATGAACAGTTCCCATCTTAAGACAGCCGGTATATTTTCAAAATAATCAAGGAAAGAGAAAGACCCAGCACAGCATAAATTAAAAAAAAAAAAAAAACTTGAAAAAAAAAAGAAAAAGAAAACCAGATATCCCAAGTTAAGGAATTTAGTGCTTTCTATATATGTGAAAGAGGAGAGTGAAAAAGTTGGCTTAAAGCTCAACATTCTGAAAACTAAGATCGTGGCATCTGGTCCCATCACTTCACGGGAAATAGATGGGGAAATGTTGGAAACAGTATCAGACTTTATTATTTTGGGCTCCAAAATCACTGCGGATGCTGATTGCAGCCAGGGAATTAAAAGACACTTACTCCTTGGAAGGAAAGTTATGACCAACTAGACAGCATATTAAAAAGCAGAGACATTACTTTGCCAACCAAGGTCCATCTAGTCAAGGCTATGGTTTTTCCATAGTGGTCATGTATGGATGTGAGAGTTGGACTGTGAAGTAGGCTGATCGCCGAAAAATTGATATAACTGAATAAAGTGAAAGACTTTATTTTGGGGGGCTCCAAAATCACTGCAGATGGTAACTTCAGCCATGAAACTAAAAGACGCTTACTCCTTGGAAGAAAAGCTATGACCAACATAGACAGCATATTAAAAAGCAGAGACATGACTTTGCCAACAAAGGTCCAGCTTATCAAAGCTATGGTTTTTCCTGTAGTCATGTATGGATGTCAGAGTTGGACTTTAAAGGAAACTGAGAACCAAAGAAGTGATGCTTTTGAACTGTGGTGTTGGAGAAGACTCTTGAGAGTCCCTTGGACTGCAAGGAGATCCAACCAGTCCATCCTAAGGGAAATCAGTCATGAATATTCATTGGAAGGAGTGATGCTGAAGCTGAAACTCCAATACTTGGTCCACCTGATGCGAAGAACTGACTCATTTGAAAAGACCCTGATGCTGGGAAAGATTGAGTGCAGGAAGAGAAGGGGATGATAGAGGATGAGATGGTTGGATGGCATCACCGACTCAATGGACATGAGTTTGGGAAGTATTCTCCTTCCTGAGTTCCCTCAAGGCTCACCAACTCACATTGGAGGATTGGAATGGCTGATGACTGTGACATCCTTGTTGACTGATTTGGCAGGAAATATTCCATTTCTCAGTTCCTCCTCTTGGTCCAAAATTTGGCCAGTGTTTGGGGAGACATTGGCTATTTTTTTAAACATTTGACATTTGCAAATAAATATTAGAGACATTTAAAAAATAAAATAATCAAGGAAATATGTCATCACCAAAAATAAAATGATAGTTTAACAACCAAGCTCACATCCATGGAATATTATGGTCTGTGTGTGTGTGTGTGTGTGTGTGTGTGTGTTATCGCTCAGTCATGTCTGACCCCATGGACTGTAGCCCATGAGGTTCCTCTGTCCATGGAATTCTCTAGGCAAGAATATTGGAGTGGGCTGCCATTCCCTTCTCCAAGGTATCTTCCTGACCCAGGGATCAAACCCAGGTCTCCTACATTACAGGCAGATTCTTCACTGTCTGAGTGATTTAGATGATAAAAAATTCAAAATAGCTGTTTTGAGAACAGGCATCCCCGTGTTCATATTGTGATCAAGCAGTGTTCTTTGGGGTCTTTCCGGCCTCCCCTTTGTCTCAAAAGTTTGGCCCAAGAGTTAATGATTAGGAGAATGTGAACATGTAGGAATAAAAAACTGCAATTTGGCCAAGAGAACTGGTAAAAATTTAAACAATAGATCGGCCACACAGCAATCACAGAATCGTTAGTTCCACCCTGAAGGACATGGATAACTGTGTGTATCTGACACACATTCCTGAGTTGTTTTGCGGATACTAAAACCTCCACCAGATGAGTGTGACGTGGACTTAACAATTTAAATATGATGAATAGAGTATATCATACAAGAAATTAGATTATAAAAGACTATGTTTCATTTTGCGTTTGATCTCTCATTCTTTCTGAGATCACCTGCTGTTAGGATAGCCAGCTGCAATGCCATAAGAAGTTATATGGGGAGGCTCATGTGGCAAGGGCCTGAGGTGTGCCAACAACCACATGAATAAGTTTAGAAAGAGACCTGTCCCAGCCTTCAAAGGAACGTGCAAGCCCAGTGACAGTGTTTTCTGCAACCTCAGGAGAGACCCTGAGCCAAAGGCACCCAGCTAAGCCACGCCCAGATTCCTGACCCACAGAAATGGTGAGGTAGCAAACATTTGTTGTTTTAAACCACTACATCTTGTAATATTTGTCATGTAGTGACATGCAACTGATATGTTCCTTTGTGATCTATGTTGTGACCACTCTAGTTAATAAAAGGTGTTGAGTAGCTATCTAGCTTATTCTATCATCTGAATTCTTCTCACAAAACAGAAATTATCTAGTCCTTGAAGACTGTGTAAAAAGTCTAGCGCCTTTTGAATGTGAAAGGACAGAACCTCAACTACTTGCAATTTTATTTTATTGGCCAACATTCAGTTCAGTTCAGTTCAGTTCAGTCGCTCAGTCGTGTCCGACTCTTTGCGACCCCATGAACCACAGCACGCCAGGCCTCCCTGTCCATCACCAACTCCCGGAGTTCACTCAAGCTCATGTCCATCAAGTCAGTGATGCCATCCAGCCATCTCATTCTCTGTCGTCCCCGTCTCCTCCCATCCCCAATCCCTCCCAGCATCAGACTCTTTTCCAGTGAGTCAACTCGTCGCATGAGGTGGCCAAAGTATTGGAGTTTCAGCTTTAGCATCAGTCCTTCCAATGAACACCCAGGATCAACCTCCTTTAGAATGGACTGGTTGAATCACTGACATATAATTCCCCAAAAGTGTCCATTTCATTCAGATATTTGGTATAGGGAGTTCATTGTATTCTATAATAATATTAAAACTCTTCTCTACATGTTATTTTAATGGACTAGAACTAACCAAAAGAGTAATGAATGGTCTTTTAGGTAGTAGAATAATGCATTATGTTTACTACCATCTTAATAATTTTATGAGTTTTCCAATTTTAAAATAAAAATGTAATATTTAGGAATCAGAATAAAAACTATAAACACATATAGTATATAGGTATCTATGTACATATTTATATGTATATGTATTATATTTATATTTGATTTTATACAGAGGAAAATTTGTTAGCGATTTAGCAAAAGTATATTCAGTACAAAGAGATGTCAGAAATCTTCAGGGTAAGAAGTAAATGAAAAGACCTGGAAATAGAGACCATATTATTATTTGCCTGAAACAAAAGGGGAAAAGTTAGAGTTTCACATAAAAAGTAAACTAAAGAAAGGAAGGTTACTGTATCTGTTGCTCTTAAAGCCCAGGAACTTGCTTTAAATAATAAGCTTTCGATACTACTGAGTACAGAAAAGGAAGGTAAACAACGAACACTCGATTATAAAGTATCTGAATATCTACTGCCCTTCTGGAGAGCTAAATTCAATAGTAAAACTCAATAATTCCTAAGTCTAATTTATTATCTCATGGTAGATTAACTCCTTTCTCCTGCTGTGACAATCTGTACTTTGATAGCTTGATAGCTGATTTTCTTCCCTGTGTTCTTCCAAGGAAAGGCCTTTGTCAAAGTGCTTTCTCTTTCTGTGCCAAGGCCCTGAGCAATCTGGTGATAAGCCTCCTTTCAACACTCACTGGTGCCCACCAATCCACCCCCAGAATGTAATGAACCATCTTCTGATGTTCCCTTTGATGATGTCCCTGATTACCAACCCATGGATCACTCAATGTTCTTGGGCTTCCTGGGCAGCCTTCCAAGCCCATCCCCTGGCTCCAAATCTTTTTGGGTGAGAAATTTTATAGAAAATGACAAAATATCATTGAAGATTCAGCCCTTAGTGTTCCATTAGGAACTCAATGATTTGTGTTCATAAATGTGATTCCTTTGCAATGTAAACTATACTTCCAAAGCCTTTCATGATTGGAGGGGCTAAAGATCCCCAGCCAGTCAGATTTAAGTAAATGGAATAGTCATCAGTAACCAGCATACTCCCCTGACCTGAACAACGCCTCCATGAGTTTTTAGGCTGCTGAGAGGGGCTTGTCCCCAGGTGCCACTGTCACAGCAACTTCAGAGGAGAAAAACTCCTGAGCCCAGGCTTAGGAAAAGCCATCCCCAGAGCTTTCGGCCCCCTCACTGGCCTTCCTCAGGCTAAGGCCTGTGAAACTGGCCTCTTCCAGGACCTCAGTCCCTATCTCTCCACCTATCCTCCTTCCCTGATTTAGTTCCTGATGTCATTTTCAAGGCCTCTATAGCCATGGAGAGCCTGCTCAAATACTGTGACTCCGTGCGTCATTACGAGTGGAAGGGGTATCCAGGGGAAGCCACGGAAGAAAGGAGCTTCCTTTTGGACACTGACAACCGGAAGGAAGTTACTCAATGTAGAGTAAGAGCATCTGAGAAATTATGAAGACCAAATTAGATCATGAATGTGAATGCACTCTGCAGCTTCTAGAGGTGGTATTCTTATTCATGTTTTCTTTAATCATTCCCTAGGTCATCCAAACTAATCCAGTGTTCCGCTGTGCTCATTCCTTAGTGTCTGCAAGGTGATTGCTGGAGGAGGAAATGGGAACCCACACCAGTATTCCTGCCTGGAAATTTCCATGGACAGAGGAGCCTGGCAGGCTACAGTCCATGGGGTCACAAAGAGTCGGACACAACTGAAAATGCACACACACAAGGTAATTGTGCCACTTTGTCAGAGACATGCTCAGACTGCATTTCCACTGTCATTCCTGTACTGTTTGCTTTCTCAAATAGTCCCTTTCTTCCTTTTTGGTCTCCCTCACATTGCATATGACAGTAATATATAACAATGTGTGTTCACTAAGATTCTACATATAAAAATAAGCTGATCTCATTAGTTGGCTGGACAAAGAGACAATCAAACATAAGCTTCTGTATATCTCACAAGCCTGTGTATGGCTTTAAAAACAATTCCATTGCTAAAGTCTGCTAACATACATTCCCCAAAATATTAATAAAAAGGTATGTTATTATATCTAGTGCTTCTCTCATTGTATTACTGGGGAAACAAACTGAATGTTTTTACTCTATAAATGTTGCCTTAACCTCCAGGAACCATAAGACAATGATTATTCAGCAGAGTACCCCCACCTCCCTCTTTCATGGCTGCTATTTCTCTGTAAATGCTGTACACTCTTTTGTCACTGCCCACACCCTGCCAACACTTGACAGATGTCCTGTGAATGACTGATGGTCACGTCCATTGTGTGGCATCTCCGGATATGAAGGCTCATTGGAACACAGAAATGTTCTTGCCACTGAAAGGTTCAATAATCATACAGCAACTCACTTCTTGAGTACTGATTGTAGAAAGAAGTTTTCTTCATCCCAGCTACAGATTCTCTCTGACTTATTCAACTATGAAGGTCTTGCTTTCCCTCCTTGGGGTTCTTGCCTTACTGTCCATAGTTCCTCAAGGTAAGATGGAAACCTTTCATTCCAAAGTTATGAAAATACAAGTGAAAGAGAATACAAGGTCTTCCAAGAGTTTGAAAATAAATTAGAGAAGAGCAGATTGTACCATATAACAAAGAACGGGAGAGTAGTGGAGAGCTGGTGGTTAGGGCAACAGCCGTAGGTGATACCCTGCAGTGATTTAACCTATAAACTTTTACTTGAAGATTTTGTTTGATCTAAAGAAGGTGGAAGGAGGTTACAGAACACAGAAGATTTGGGGAACTGAAAAAAATGGAAAATGAGTGGAGATTAGAAGGGCCAGGGTGAAGAGGAGGCTGCTCCACCATAATCTGTAGTTTACAAACACTCCGATCACTCATGTAGGTAAGGGTTTATGTGGAAATTATTTTATGTATGGTGGGACTTAAGATTCCATCTTAATGCTTAACCAAGTAACCAATTACACAGGCCTACTTATTGAATAACCAATCTGCTGCTGCTGCTAAGTCGCTTCAGTCGTGTCTGACTCTGTGCAGCCCCATAGACGGCAGCCCACCAGGCTCCTCCATCCCTGGGATTCTCCATCTAACCCTCCCAAATTAACTTTAAAATCTGTCAGTACTATGTGATAAATATATATTAATTGTTGGGCTTATCAGTGGGTTTTACATTACTATCAATTGACATCTTTTATGATGCACTTACTATTTTAAGATCACCTTTTAATACCTAAAGAAATTCAAGATTTCCTTCAATTGTTCTTGTTTCTTTTATGAGATAAAATTCATTCTTTTAAAGTGTACCATTTCTGTGGTTTTCTGTATATTCCTAAAGTTATTCAACCATCATCACTATCCAATTCCAGAACATTCCATGACTCCAAAAAAGAAACTCCATATTCATTAGCAGTCATTCCCCATCTTCCTCCTCCCCTCAGACCCTGGCAACTATTAATCTATTTTCTGTTTCTATCCATTTACTTATTCTGGATATTTAACATAGTCAAACAACACGTAACCCTTTGTGTCTGCTTTCTTTCACTTAGCAACAGGTTTTTCAAAATGTATCCATATTGCAGCATATACAATACTTAATCTTTTTCAACTGATAAATAGTATTATAGTAAGTGGATCTACTACCTTTTATTAATCCAGTCATCAGTGGATGGACATTTGGGTTGTTTCTAGTCTGGATCTTTTATCAATGATGTTGCTCTGAACATTTACATCCAAGCTTTTATGTGGATATATTTTCAATTCTCTCGGAAATATACCTGTGTTTTATGGTCACATTATGTTTAAATTTCTGAGGAACTGTCAAACTATTTTTCATAGCTTCAGTATTTTAAAATCCCACCAGCAGTGCCTGAGGGTTCCAATTTCTTCACCTAGTCACCAACAGTTGTTATTGTCTGTTTCTTTTATTATAGTCATCCTAGTTAGTGTAAAGTGAAATCTCATTGTAGTTTTAATTTGTATTTTAATTTGCATTTAATTTGCAACATTAATGATGTTGAGCATCTTTTAAGTGTTTTATTGGCCATGTGTATATTTCTTTACTCAAATTCTTTACTTACTTCTTAGTTTAGTTGTTTTTCACTAGTCTGTTCTTCATATACTTTTGACACTAAACCTTTAGCAGACACAGGTTTGCAAATATTCTCTCCCATTCTTTAAGCTGTTTATTTATATATATATATATATATTGCAGCATATACAATATATATATTGCAGCATATATATATATATATGTATTTGACTGACATTGCTGTATCACTGAATATGCTTCCAGGCTCAAGTTAGAAACAACTCAGACTCAGCTACCTCTGTAGGTAGATGACATGATCTTATATGTAGAAACCCTAAGATACCACCAAAAACTTAGAACTAGTACAAAAATTCAATAAGTTACAGAAAACAAAATCAATAAGCAAAAATAAGTGCATTTCTACATATTAATGGCAAACTATTCAAAATAGAAATTATGAAACCAATCTCATTTATAACAGCATCAAAAGAACAAAGTACTGAGAAATACAACTTAACCAAAGAGGTAAAAGACTTGTACACGGAAAACTACAAAATACTGATAAAAGAAATTAAAGAAGACACAAATAAAAGGCTATCCCCTATTTAGCAGCTGAAAGAATTAATACTGCTAAAATGTTCATAAAACCTAAAGCAAATAATACATTCAGTAAAATCCCTGTGAAAATCCCAATGTTATTTTTCACAGAAATGGGGGAAAAAAAAAACAATTTTAGAACAGCTTTTTAAAACTTTTAAACAGCTGGAAAATTTTTTTAAAGAATAAAAGAGAGGAGGAAGGAGGAATGAGTCCTAAAATTCTTATGCAGCCACAAAATTCCCTGAATAGCAAAGCAATTTTGATCAAGAAGAACAAAGCTGATGGCATAGTAATTAATGGCTTCAAAATATATTACAAAGCTATAAAAAATTTTAAAGTATGGTACTGGCATAAATACAGATATGTGAGGACTTCCCTGGTGGTCCAGTGGCTAAGACTCTGCACTCCCAATGCAGGGGGCCTGAATTCCATCCCTGGTCAGGGAACTAGATCCCACATGCTGCAACTAAAGATCTGGCATGCCGCAGTGAAGGTCAAAGATCCTGCATGCTGCAACTAATACCTGGTATAGCCAAATAAATAAATATTTTTAAAAAAAAAAGACATGTAGAACAGTGGAAGAGAATAGAGACCTCAGAAATACCCCCCCCCACCCCAATAACAGAGGGAACCGATGTTCAGCAGGAGCACTGAGGCTGCGCAGTGGAGGAAGGAGAGTCTCGTCAGCCGGTGACTCCAGGGAAACGGGACAGCCATGCAGAGCACATTCACAGAAAAACTCAGTCCAGGGCAGGTTAGAGACTGAAACATGAGACCCGAAACCGTAAAACCTCCAGAAGAAAACATGAAGGAAGAGACTCACGACACTGGTCTGTGCAGTGATGTCTTGGCTGTGCACAAGCACCAAAGGCAAAATGAGATAAGCAGGACCGCAGGAAACTAAAAAGCTTCTATAGAGCAAAACAATCCCCAGAGCTAAAAGACAGCCTACGGAGCAGGAGAAAATATCTGCAGGCCCTACACTCAATAAAGCTGTGCAAATTCCACACAGAACACATGAGGAGCTCACACAACTCAACAGCCCAAACAATAATGAAGCAATTAAAAATGGGCAAGGGACCTGAACAGATACTTTTCCAGAAAAGATATACAAATAGCCAAAAAGAATACAAAAAGGTGTTCAAAGCCACTTATCATCAAGGAAATGCAAATCAAACCCACAATGAGCTATCACCTCACACCTGTTAAAATAGCTATTATCATAATCATAATAATAAGTATTGGTAGATATATAAAGAGAAACCTTGTACACTTTGGTGGAAATGTAAATTTAAAAAGTAATTATGAAAAAATATGAATGCTCCTTTAAAAATTAGAACTAGAAACCACCATAAGATCCAGCTATTCCACTTCTGAGTATACATCCAAAAAATGATATTGAATAGAGATGCTGAAAAGACAACTGTACCCCCACATTCAATGTAGTATTATTCATACTAGCCAAGATAAGGAAACAACCAAGTGTCTTGTCAGTGTATGAATGGGTAAAGAAAATGTCTTGTGTGTGTGTGTGTGTGTGTGTGTGTGTATTCATACAGCAGAATATTATTCAACCTTACAAAGAAGGAAACTATACCATTTGCATTGACGTGAACAAATGTCCTGAAGGACATTATGCTAAGTCAAATAAGTGAGACACAGAAGGATCAATACTGTGTGATCTCATTTATGTGTGGAACGTAAAAAAGTAAAAGTCAAAGAAGTAGCAAGTAAAATGGTGGATGCCAAGGGCTGGAGGGGCAGGGAAGAAAATGGAGCGATGTTAGGGTGCAAACTTCCAGTTATAAAATGAACAAGTTCCAGAGACAATGTACAATACAGTGACTATAGTTAATAAAAATAGTTAATAATATATATATACTTGAAATTTGCAGAGAGTAGACCTCAAGTGATCTTATGATACAATAAAAAAGGATGACGACATGAAGTGTTGGATATGTTAATTATCTTGCTGTGGTATCGTCAATATATATATTGTAATATTTCATTGTATACCCTAAATGTATACAATTTTTATCAGTCAGTCATTCCTCAATAAAAGTGAAAAACATATACACACATAAGAAGAAAATGTGATATATATATAAGCTAAATTCAGCATTAAAAAAGAAGGAAATCCTGCCATTTGTGACAGCATGGATGGACCTGGAAGGTACTATGCTAAATGAAATGTCAGACACAAAACAACAAATACTGTGTGATCTCACTTATATGTGGAATCCAAAAATGGCAAACTCATACTAACAGGGCCTGATGGGTGGAGGAAATGGGGAGACATTGGTCAAAAGGTACAAAGTTTTATTTATTCAAGACAGAAAAGTTCTGAAATTCTACTACACACAGTACCCACAGTTAACAATACAGAATTGTATACTTAGATTTTTCAGAGTCTAGTTCTTATGCTAAGTATTCTTACCACAAGTAATAATAACAACAACGACAATAATAATAATAGAGGAAGTGAGAGGAAATTTTCATATGTGATTAAAGTATCTTATGATCTTGATAGTTGTGATGATTTCACAAGTGTAAAGTGAAAAAATGATAAAGTGAAGTCGCTCAAGTGTAAACTAGTCACCAAACTTACTGAGTCGTGTACATTTCAACTAAACAATGAAAAAGACATATAACTACAGTGTCACCAACATAACAACTCTCATTATTAATAAATGTAGCCACTGGGAATCAGTAGCTGCTGCTATCTCCAAAAGATAGACAAACAGACATTAAGGGCCTCCTGATAAAACACACACACACAGTCACCACCAACAACTGCAGTACAGCCAGCTAAAGGAGTCAAATGTGAGTCTGGTCAAGCATCTGAATCCGGTTGCCAATTTGCTGAAAACACAGAGGACACAGGAACATGCTGATTTCTCTAAGAGTATGCAATCAGAAAAATATAAACTGTAGGAAACACTACAGGTTAAACACCCCAAGTTCTTCAACATAAGAACTGTAAGAAAACTATTAAAAAAAAAAAAAAAGATTTGGGAAAAATCTGTAGGTTTAGAAGGAATATCAAAAATTATAAAGAGAAAAAAACTACACTACAGTATCTAGGGATGAAATTCAGGTACTAACACTATTTTTAAGTAAGGAAATGCATGCAAGTGATTCCTATAAAACTTAGGCTTCCGTGGGGTAAAGGGATAGATGAAAACACCTATGATCAAGAACTGGAAACCAAGGTGAGAGGTCATGGCATATGGGACCCTGTGCAGGTCTCAAAAACCTCCTCAGGAAAGGAGGTAACGGCTCTGAGACCAAACACACTGGAAAATGGAAACCAAGACCCAACTTCCCCATCCCATTCTCATTCTCAGGTGATGATTTCTTTTTTCACCAAGACAGGAAAAGCAACAAGTGACAAAATCCCCATTTCCTCACTACCGCGAACATTTACTTAATTTTATCTCACCCTGCCTTCTAATCTTCATACTCTGACCTAAGGCCAACCCTTTCACCTGTACATGAGATTTCATTCCCACTCACTTTCAGAGACTTCACTTCCGAAAGTAAACACCCTTTCCTGAATCATGAATCCCCACACGTAAATGGATCATTAATTTTAGCATAGCCAAAAATATGCTGTGACAGTTCTTATCAGAAATGCTGCCCCTTTTCAGCCTCACTGTCTACTCTAGAGAAGGAACCCTCATTTACCTTTATTCAGTACTGACACTTCTCTCTTCTCCATTCTTTTAGTGTCATTTTTTTCTGAAAAAGTTCTTTATTGTTGTTGTTTTATTATGAAACACTTCAAATATTAAAGTGTTCAAATATTAAAATATACAAACACATAATATGATGTTTTCTCTTTTTAAAGCCAGAAGCCTCTTTTTTCAGGAAGGATGTCCTGCGGGATACTATAACTGCAGAATGAAATGCAACGTTAACGAATACGCAGTTAGATACTGTGCTGACTGGACCATCTGCTGCAAAGAGAAGAAAAAAGCTAAGGAAAAAAAGAAGTGGTGAAAAGTCTAACTCCATCTTCTTCAGAAATCTAAAGATGTTTAAAACTCCCTTGTCTACATAAGAATAATTAATATGATGGATAAAGGAAACTCATGGTAATTATATTATGTAGATGGTCAAGTTAAAGCAAATATTTTATAAAAGCTCACATTCTGTTTTCATGTGTGCACTTTTCCATTAATTTCCTCAACTTATATCCACCACATTGTTATTTCATATCCCAGCCCCACCAGTTTCAAACTGTTTGACCTTGGATAAGTTCTTTAGTCTCTCTCTATCCTCAGTTTCCTTATCTATACAATGGGATAACCATGGTACCTACATCATAGTGTCGTGAGAACTACATGAATTGTGTGTATGTGTGTGTGTGTTCAGTCATGTCTGACTCTCTGTGACCCCGTGGACTGTAGCCTGCCAGGCTCCTCTGTCCGTGGGATTTCCCAAGCAAGAATACTGTTGCATGGATGTGCTAAATTTGTGAAATTTTTAAGAGGGTCACTTATGATTTTTACATTTTTCTGAGTACATGGTATATTTCAAAAAAAGTTTTTAGGAAAATTTTAGTAGGAAAAATTAACAAAGTAAAAATAATGAAGACAAGGAATTCGACTAAGAGATTATTTCCATGGAGGAGACAACGAACTCCTCTAAGTAAAGAGAAATACAGCCAACACAGAAATATTGATAGGCTAAAGCCATCATTTTAATGGGACAGTACATCACGGAAGGTCCTCAGAGGAAGTCAGCAGGAACCTCAGATACAACTATTTCCCAACCATTGAAGGCAAATACTTTTTATCAATGCAGCAAAGAAATGTCACGTCACAGAACACATGAAATATTTCACTTCTATAACATGATTTCCTGCAAACACCTTTTGTTCGCCAGCATGAGTTAAAGAATCTTCTTATGAATGCATTTGCTCCACTTTTAACTGCCAACAAAAACAGAATTAAACACACAGTGCTTGCAGGGTCGTAACGCCATGGATAAGACTGAAGACTACACTTTACAACGTTTTAATGGTAAATTGAACAGGTTCCAAAGACCCCAGTCATGTTATGGTTGGATGTCCCTTTTTCAGTTGCTCTTAAGTTATTTCCCAGAGATGTATTATGAGTCACTAGTTTCCACAGTCCCAACTCATGTGAATCACTCATCAACTATAGACAGGCAGGGCAGGGCCTAGCAGATTTGCTTGGAACTATTTGCAATGGAAAACATTTAGACCCCAGAAGTCTGTTAAGGCCCCGTGGCAGGAAACATGCAGGATCTCGAACAGGAGCAAGGTAGTCTGATTACCAAGTGTCATTTAAAGAAGGAAAGATCACCAACATAGAAGTACAGAAGCCCCTGGTTCTAGGCCTGCCTCTCGTTGACTTTTTCCTGCATACCTGCCCAGACTTAATCACGGAGTAGTGGAAAGCGCTGGTGGCTGGTGAGTGTTAAAGGGTCTGGAGGACCTGACACCTGGATTTCAATCCGTGACTAGTCTCTCTCCTAACCTCCAGACCTGGGCACCTCTGGAGGCTGAGGGATCAGGAGGAGTGGCAAGCAGGCAGCTTAAGAGGGTGAGGGTGGCTCTGAGTCATCCCACTGAATTCCCCACTCTCGTGTGTTCAACCTTACCAGTCTCTCCACCCAGCCTGCCCAAGGGCCTTTGTAGTGTAAGAGTAACCAGTGTGGTCTGACCAAAGGCCACTGGCAAGTGAATTTACCTTTCACACGCCCATTATCCCTGGGGCACCCCCTGGGGACAAAGAAGTCCAGGGGATACACCAGGAGTCCAAAGGTCCTGCCATCCAGGACAACGGCAGAAATCTCACAATTCTCATATGCTTCTCAAATACTTACCTATGGCCCTTACATGATAACCTTTAGAATGTGAAGCTTTCAGACAAAGGGTAAAAGCTCTCTGCAGACTTTGGCAAACCACAAGCAAAGTTGCTGACTCGCCACTTCAGTGACTTAAGCGGACCCTTCTCAGTACCAAGTTGCTGGTTTTTCCATAGGACATAAATTTTGACCCTTCAAACAGATGTTCCATAGGCTCCTATCATGCTTTAAAGTTAATCTATTTGAACAACTTGCTCTATTTATTGATTCTGCTCAGCATCAAATTTGCCTTGGTTTCTAACTGACTTCAAAGTGCAAGTTCTAAGAGTCCTAGAGGAACAGTCCCTCTCCCACCCACTATGTATCCGCTAAAGGTCTCATGCTTTTGCTCTGCCAACGCCATCAGTTCAATTCCCCCACAAACTTCACAGATTCCCTAGACCAAAATCCAGAACTAATGTCTTCTTTGAAACTACTATGTGTCCTTAGCATCTTATCTCTGTTCTGTGGAACAGCCTGGAGCATCCATCTCTGCCTCCCCGTTTCAGTTTTCTTCATCCAAGTCCAGCTTCCTCCTCGCTCTTGTAGGACCTCATACCCTCTTTCCCTTGATGGTTCATAATTCCACAGGGAGGAGATTCCGTTTTACCTGGTGGAACATAGGAAAGCAAGACAAGGACCACAAGGACCAAGAATAAGTTCCTCATAGCTAAACCAATCAGCAAAGGGACAACTGAGAGCAGGGGAGTCACTCTATATGTAGGTCTTGAGCAATAGTGAGCTGCGTGACTAGTGAACCTTTTAGGAACAAGAACATCTACTTGCTCCACTGAGCAGTTCAATCAAACAAAGGTCTGTCTTTGAACATAATGTCTCACCATTAAAATACACTTCTTGAGTACCACTTGCAAAGTCCATTACCACTGTGGGAACAGCCCTAATGGCCTGGTAGGATGTTTTGAAGGTTTCTTTGTATCCTCACTGTACATTTATTTAACAAATGCCTATAGTATACAGAGAACTGTAAGACTCCCTTACTTAGTTCACAGTGTGTTTTTGATAGCTGTCTTCAGTCTCTCACCTTGAAAAAAAGAAATGACAGGGAGATATCACTCTTTGTTTTAAAATGCAAAGAACATGAAGCGTGGGTAGATAAAAGGACTTTCTCGAGTTTATACATATCACAAATGGCAGCAACACAACTTACATGGCTCGCGCACACAGAATAATTAAAGAATGTTCAGCCCAGCTCCAATGTGGCTGCAATCTATTTAGGGAAATCAGAGCTTCCCACAGAGCAGGGCAAAGTCCTGTAACACCATCAACATGAGTCTTCCATGCCAGGCAATGTGGGATACACAAAGAATTCGTGTTAGAACTCTTGCTTTGAAGGACTGAAGATCAAGAGTGCCTGACAGTTTACAGTGCATTTTAAGCTTTACAAAACCTTTATCTGACCTTATATAAAGAATACAGAACTCAGAATCAGACAATCCAAGTTCAGATCTGGACTCAGCTTGATGAGCTTTCAGTAAGGCACTTGTTTTGCCTTTCCAAGTGTCAGTTCTCTCCCCTATAAAACAGGCTGTACACCATTAATGCTTCCTATTACAAAGGCTTGTGGTGGGGCCAAGCAAAGCAATTCTTGTAAACTGTCCTTTGTAAAATGTACACTTCAGGGATGGTTAGACCCAGAGAACAGAAGCAGACATTTAAAACTAGAGAAGGAAAAAACTAGAGATGGGAGAAATAGGGTATGGATGTGAAAGTTGGACTGTGCAGAAAGCTGAGCACCGAAGAATTGATGCTCTTGAACTGTGGTGCTGGAGAAGACTCTTGAGAGTCCCTTGGACTGCAAGGAGATCCAACCAGTCCATTCTAAAGGAGATAGTCCTGGGTGTTCATTGGAAGGACTGATGCTAAAGCTGAAACTCCTATACTTTGGTCACCTCATGCGACGAGTTGACTCACTGGAAAAGACTCTGATGCTGAGAAGGATTAGGGGCGGGAGGAGAAGGGGACAACAGAGAATGAGATGGCTGGATGGCATCACCGACTCGATGGACATGAGTTTGAGTGAACTCCGGGAGTTGATGATGGACAGGGAGGCCTGGCGTGCTGTGATGCAAAGAGTCGGACATGACTGAGCGACTGAACTGAACAGGAGAGCAAAAGAACCAGGACAGGAACAAATTCTTCCATCACTCTCTCCTGTGTGCTTTTCACGTCCATGAAAATTTATAAACATGTATCACTTTGGCTTCATGCATTCCAGTTTCAGGAAGTGTGCAATATGATTTTGATTACAGAGCTGGGGAAGACTCCTAAAAAGAACTGCAGAACAAAAATTATGTAAAGAAAATTCGTGAAACTCACGAATTTGGGGAAATGACCAAGTAAGCATAGATGCACTTAGGGATATGAGAACCACTTTCGAGCCTGGAGCAACAAGTGCAGCCAGAAATACATTCATGCACCCCATCTGGCTCTGATCTCCTCTTCTCCAGCCAAGCTTCTTGGCCTGTAACTCTACTCTTGCCGTCATGCCCTGCAGAACCCCAGCTCCTGCTGCTTTACACCTTCTCCCAGCACACCTTTCCACCTGCATTCCAGCGAAACGCTGGCTTGTCCTCTGGAGGGTACGGCCTCCCAGGAGCTTCTGGTGACTGGGGTCATTCATCTGCTGAGGCTCCATGCACCCTGGAACAGGCAAGGAGCATTTGTTGTAAGACTAAGGAAATGGCCTCTTAACTGCTGTCCCATGTCCTTTTTGCATATTTATTGCTCCTCTTTCATGCAGTTATCAAATGACCCTTATAGAACTGAAATTGGATCATGCATTTGCCACATATAAAACCTTTCACTGTCCTCCTATTGGGCTAAAGTAGAAACTGCTTACATGGACAACAAGCCCCCCCATCTGGCCCAACTGCCTCCCGCAGCGCTATCCGTCCCATGCGCCCACTGTCTCACATGGCCCACCTGACTGGACTTTACTTTTCTGAAACAAGCTCATCTCACAGCTTTTACCCGTGCTGTGCACACATCCTGGAAATCGACATCCCTGCCCCACAGCCTTCACCTAACATTTACTCATTTAAAGAGATATTCTCAGTGTTCTCCATGGAATAAATTTTCCTGGATACTCCCCACCTAAATTATATTCTCCCCTGTTAAATTTTCTCATACAATCTTTTTTCATTATTACCATACAAAATAATAGAATTTGTATATATATGTTTTTTGATTTAGTAGTTGCTTCATCACTTGACTACAAGTTCAGTGAGAGCATGGACCATGTACATCACATATACATCACATCAACCAAACCCAATATTTTTTCTAGGGCACTGGATTAAGTCCTAAGGCTGCCATAATAAAGCACTACAATCTGCGGGGCTTAAACAGAAGAATTGTATTGTCTCACAGCTCTGGAGGCTAGAGGTCTGAAATCAAGCTATCTTCAGAACTGCTTCTTTCTGAGGCCTGGGAAGGAAGGATGTGCTCCAAGCCCCTCTCCCAGCTCCTGGCAGCCCCTGGCATTCCATGGCTGGTAGATGGTGTTCTCCCCAGGTCTTCGTATTATCTTCCCTCCAATATGTGTTTGTGCCTGTGTCCAATTTTGCCCTCTTATACAGAAACAGTAATACTGAATTAGAGCCCACCCTAATGATTTTCAACTCAAACAGCTGCAGAGACCCTATTTCCAAATAAGGTCACATTCACAGGTACTAGAGTTTAGGACTGCAACATCCTTGGAAGATCATAATTTAAACCATGGCGAACATTAACTTTTCATCTTTCATTTTCCTGAGTAATTCTATGACCCAAATGGCACCACAACAAACAATTTTTTTTTTCCAGGACACTTAGGTTTTTTTTTTTTTTTTCTTCTATCACACTACATGGAAGAAGATTCAGCCACAGATCTGCCCAGTAGAAACTCCTGGGCTTCTGAAAGCCACTGGAGAATACCACACACCACCACAAGCAAGCTGAGTTTAGACATGAGGTCACTCATCTCACTTCAGAGGCTATTTGACCTCACCACCCACCACAGTCCATCCTACTCTCAGCAAGTAACTTGGTTTCTGGTTCAGAGAAAAGAAATGTCAGAGGGTTTTAAATAATTTACCATTGACCCTATTCCCAGCCTACTCACTCAATAAGCAAACATATATCTGTAAATGCATATGTATTTTTCTTCTTTTCTTTCTTCTTTGGAGGAATAAGTGTCAATTCTCCTGCCACATCTCATCCTTCCAACCAGGCTCATAGCACATGCACACACATCTCCTAAGTTATGATGCTTTCTCATTAATTCCCTTTTGAAAAAAATAGAACTTTTTGTTGTAAAATATATAACACATATGTAAAAAACCCACAAGACAAATGCAGAGCTTCACAAATTATATGCTTAACCCCATAGTAAACACTACTCAGATAAAAAAACACAACTCTGCAGCACCCCAGAAACACCTCCATACAACCCCATCCCAGTCATAACCCCCTCAAGTTACCACAACCCTTGACTTTTATTGTAATCATGTCCTTGAATTTCTGTTTCTACCAGACAGCACACCATTCTTACAAGAATAAAATTTCATCTTGCTTATTTTTTACTTGATATATCTTTTGGTCTCTTTCTATCTGAGTGTTCTCCCTCCTGCTCTCTTACAATTTACCTGTTAAGTAGCCTAGGACAGCTGACCCACAGACGATTTTGCTGACTGGGTACTCACTCATGGTGAGGTTTAACTTGTGCTTCTGTCCTCATATTTCCTGAAGATAGGCAACTGGATCCACAGGCTTGATCAGATTCAGGTTCAACCCCTTCAGAAGAACTACAAGTTTTCTTGTTTCATCAAAACTTCATAATATCTGGTTGTGTCTCTGATAATGCCTTTGGTAACTACAGACACTTAATGTCAAGAACCACTCATTCATCAACAGTTGAAAAGGGGTTATATGCTGATTTCCAATGGCATTTTTACAGAATAGAAATAGCAATTCTAAAATTAACACGGAACCAGAAAAGATATCAAGTACTCAAAACAATGCTGAGAAAGAAGAACAAAGCTGGAGGCATAATGCCTCTTAATTATAAACTATATCATAAAGCTATAGTAATCAAAACAGTATGATACTAGAAAAAAAACAAGCACACAGATCAATGGAACAGAAATAAGAGCACCCCCAAAATTTTAACATCCTTCAGCTGTTCTCTAGACAAGAATTTTTAAGTGTTTTTCTTTTGTTCCTTTTCACTTTTATGGGGAAAAGACAAATTTTACCTAACAAAATAATCTTACAAATTATTTACTACCAATCAGTGTGTTCTTAAACAATTACTTCAATGGCCTATGTTCTTCACATTGGGAGAAATATAGACCTAAAATTGATTCCAAATAATGGAATACCTGAAACACTGTCCATCAACTATTATTCAATAAAAAATAAAATTAAATAAATTAATAAAATTTCACTCATAGACGTTTGTAACATGGCTCTACCACCCCCTACAACCTCATCCATAACCACTCCCCATGGTCCAGTAATACCTAAATATGTGTTCACACCTGCACACCAGACTTTTCTACTTCTGTACCCTGAGTCTGTGGATCTACTGATCTTTCCTAGAGCCCTCTTTCCTGTACTACCAGGATAATTCCTGCTTACCCTTAAAGATTCAACTCTTCCAGGAAGCCTTTCCTGCTTCTCTCAATGCTCATTCTGGTGCCCCAAGTTTCCATAACATTCTGTACATAATTCCTGTTCACACCTTTTACCTCATTACATGTGTATTAGTTGAGTTGCTCAGTCATGTCTAACTCTTTGCAACCCCATGGACTATAGCCCACCAGGCTCCTTTGTCCATGGAATTCTCCAAGCAAGAATACTGGAGTGGGTAGCCATTCCCTTCTCCAGGGATGAAACCCAGGGATGGAAACCAGGTCTCCTGCATTGCAGGAGGATTGTTTACCATCTGTGCAACCATGGAAGCCTGTTACCTCATTATATGAAAATTATAACCTATGGCCTATGCACCTGTGAGGGCAGGAATCTTCTCTATTCTCTACGTCCCTGGAACCCAGCAAAGGGCCTGGCATAAAGCACCACTAATGTTGGCCAACCTGAATTAAACTGAACTGAACCTTCCTGATCTCCTGCTCTCTAGAGCTCTCCATTTCCATGTCCCATGCTAGATTTCCCCTCCACGCTCACAGTGATCACAGCCCTTCTGTATTTTCCCCACATTGGCTCTGTAACTCCCTTCTTACAGACACGAGTCTGAGTAAGGGCAGGGTGGGCTGCTGATCTGCTCAGAGTTATGAGTAAGGCTGAGGATTTGTCACACACCAGGTCCATGACCAGTGTTGTAGAGCTGCCTTTCTCACAGCCCTCACAGAAACCCATGGAGATAAGGACAGCCATTTTTGCTACAACTGTGCTAGGAAATTCAAGGACCAGGAAGAGACTCAAACGCCCAAAGGGAAAAATCATGTTCTATAGACAATCTGTCTAAAGCTAAGGAAGAAGGCAAACTAGCCCAGGGGACTTCTGGGCATCTGGCCAGTGGCATAAGGGCATCTGATCTTGAAAGAAAGCACTGAGAACATTCTTTCTTGCGTGTGGCCAGGGACCAGTTCCAAGCCAACATCTCCTCACAGAATGTCCTAAGACTCCAGACATAATCGAATCTTGCTAAAGGCAATAATGGATTCACCTGATTACACAGCCCCTTCCAGGCAGAAGTGTCTCTTGATTGCTTGAGACAATCAGACCCCACTTTCCTCTCTGAACTTCTTCAGGTCCAAACAGGGATTTCTTTAGTATCCTCATGTCATGGCTATATGTAACCAAATGGTTAATTTTTTTTTTTCCTACGTGGGTTTGGACTTATCTTTTGGTCTGAAGTTCTTGCTCAGACCTTGCAGGCTGTAAGACACACGGAAACTATGATCTTAATCCTCACTCTAAGTCCCACCCCAACATACAGTTAAAGGAACCTGGTGAAAGAGTGGAGGGTTCTGGATCATGCCCTAGAAGACCCAAGATTTAGGTCAAGTTTCCCAGTGATCAGAGAAGCTGCTGTGCTCACACCCTTGGAACCTCTGGTCTGATGTCCCCCAGTTGCTAAGGAGATGGCAGCAGTGTACTCCTACCCTCTGACTTACATGGATTCTCCCATCAGACCTATATGGCAGAATGGGTCACACTGAACCCCAATACCCACCCCAGCTTGAAACAAGTCTCTTCCCATCTTCTTCTGGGAAGTTCTAGGATCAGAAACAAGTTCCTTCATCACGCCTGAAAGGTTTCCTCCTTTCATTGACCTTGATCTTCCTTTTGACATGTGTGTTTCCAGCTAAAAGGATGGTGCAAGTTAAGCTGGGCCATGGGAGTATGCCTCAGGCCTTCCTCAGAAGTGAGATCTCTAAGGATGAGCTGGTTAAGGTAGGTGGCTTATCAACAAAAGACATTGATTTCTCACAGTTCTGGGGGCTGGGAAGTCCAAGACCATGGTGCAGATTCAGTGTTTGTTGAGGGTCTGTTCTTTCAATCTAACTTAACACAGCGGAAGGGACAAAAGATATCTCCAGAGCTTCTTTTGAAAAGGCACAGATTCCATTCAAGAAGGTGTCTCCTTCACAACCTAATCATCTTCCAAATACAATCAAAACAGTAATCAAAATAGTATGGAACTGGCAAACCACTTCAGTATACTTGCCTCGAGAACCCCATGAACAGTATCAAAAGGCAAAATGATAGGATACTGAATGAGGAATTCCCCAGGTCGGTAGGTGCCCAGTATGCTACTGGAGATCAGTGGAGAAATAACTCCAGAAAGAATGAAGGGATGGAGCCAAAATGAAACAAATACCCAGTTGTGGATGTAACTAGTGATAGAAGCAAGGTCTGATGCTGTAAAGAGCAATATTGCCTAGGAACCTGGAATGTTAGGTCCATGAATCAAGGCAAATTGGAAGTGGTCAAACAGGAGATGACGAGAGTGAACGTCAACATTCTAGGAATCAGTGAACTAAAATGGACTGGAATGGGTGAATTTAACTCAGATGACCATTATATCTACTACTGTGGGCAGGAATCCCTTAGAAGAAATGGAGTAGCCATCATGGTCAACAAAAGAGTCCGATATGCAGTACTTGGATGCAATCTTAAAAACAACAGAATGATTTCTATTCGTTTCCAAGGCAAACCATGCAATATTACAGTAATCCAAGCCTATGCCCCAACCAGTAATGCTGAAGAAGCCAAAGTTGAACGGTTCTATGAAGACCTACAAGACCTTTTAGAACTAACAACCAAAAAAGATGTCCTTTTCATTATAGGGGACTGGAATGCAAAATAAGGAAGTCAAGAAACACTTGGAGTAACAGGCAAATTTGGCCTTGGAGCACAGAATGAAGCAGGGCAAAGGCTAATAGAGTTTTGCCAAGAGAACGCACTGATCATAGCAAACACCCTCTTCCAACAACACAAGAGAAGACTCTACACATGGATATCACCAGATGGTCAACACCGAAATCAAATTGATTATAGTCTTTGCAGCCAAAGATGGAGAAGCTCAATAGAGTTAGCAAAAACAAGACCAGGAGCTGACTGTGGCTCAGATCATGAACTCCTTATTGCCAAATTCAAACTTAAATTGAAGAAAGTAGGGAAAACCACTAGACCATTTAGATATGACCTAAATCAAATCCCTTATGATTATAGAGTGGAAGTAAGAAATAGATTTAAGGGTCTAGATCTGATAGATAGAGTGCCTGATGAACTCTGGACGGAGGTTCGTGACATTGTACAGGAGACAGGGACCAAGACCATCCCCATGGAAAAGAAATGCAAAAAAGAAAAATGGCTGTCTGAGGAGGCCTTACAAATAGCTGTGAAAAGAAGAGAAGCGAAAAGCAAAGGAGAAAAGGAAAGATATAAGCATCTGAATGCAGAGTTCCAAAGAATAGCAAGGAGAGATCAGAAAGCCTTTTTCAGTGATCAATGCAAAGAAATAGAGGAAAACAACACAATAGGAAAAACAAGAGATCTTTTAAAGAAAATTAGAGATATCAAGGGAACATTTCATGCAAAGATGGGCTCGATAAAGGACAGAAATGGTATGGACCTAACAGAAGCAGAAGATATTAAGAAGAGGTGGCAAGAATACACAGAAGAACTGTACAAAAAAGATCTTCACAACGAACATAATCATGATGGAGCCACATATCTTGGAATGTGAAGTCTTGAATGTGGGCCTTAGAGAGCATCACTACAAACAAAGCTAGTGGAGGTGATGGAATTCCAGTTGAGCTATTTCAAGTCTTGAAAGATGATGCTGTGAAAGTGCTGCACTCAATATGCCAGCTAATTTGGAAAACTCAGCAGTGGCCACAGGACTGGAAAAGGTCAATCTTCATTCCAATCCCAAAGAAAGGCAATGGCAAAGAATGCTCAAACTACCGCACAGTTGCACTCATCTCACACGCTAGTAAAATCATGCTCAAAATTCTCCAAGCCAGGCTTCAGCAATATGTGAACCGTGAACTCCAGGACGTTCAAGCAGATTTTAGAAAAGGCAGGGGCACAAGAGATCAAATTGCCAACATCCACTGGGTCATGGAGAAAGCAAGAGAGTTCCAGAAAAACAGCTATTTCTGCTTCACTGACTATGCCAAAGCCTTTGACTGTGTGGATCACAATAAACTGTGGAACATTCTGAAAGAGATGGGAATACCAGACCACCTGACCTGCCTCTTGAGAAACCTGTATGCAGTCAGGAAGCAACAGTTAGAACCGGACATGGAACAACAGACTGGTTCCAAATAGGAAAAGGAGTAAGTCAAGGTTGTATATTGTCACCCTGCTTATTTAACTTACATGCAGAGTACATCATGAGGAACACTGGGCTGGAAGAAGCACAAGCTGGATTCAAGATTGCCGGGAGAAATATCAATAACCTCAGATATGCGGATGACACCATCCTTATGGCAGAAAGTGAAGAGGAACTCAAAAGCCTCTTGATGAAAGTGAAAGAGGAGAGTGAAAAGGTTGGCTTGAAGCTCAACATTCAGAAAACAAAGATCATGGCATCTGGTCCCATCACTTCATGGGAAATAGATGGGGAAACAGTGGAAACAGTGTCAGACTTTATTTTTTGGGGCTCCAAAATCACTGCGGATGCTGATTGCAGCCATGAAATTAAAAGACGCTTACTCCTTGGAAGGAAAGTTATGACCAACCTAGATAGCATATTAAAAAGCAGAGACATTACTTTGCCAACAAATGTCCGTCTAGTCAAGGCTATGGTTTTTCCCGTGGTCATGTATGGATGTGAGAGTTGGACTGTGAAGAAAGCTGATCACTGAAGAATTGATGCTTTTGAACTGTGGTGCTGGAGAAGACTCTTGAGAGTCCCTTGCACTGCAAGGAGATCCAACCAGTCCATTCTAAAGGAGATCAGTCCTGGGTGTTCATTGGAAGGACTGATGCTAAAGCTGAGACTCCAATACTTTGGCCACCTCATGAGATGAGTTGACTCACTGGAAAAGAGTCTGATGCTAGGAAGCATTGTGGGTGGGAGGAGATGGGGATGACAGAGAATGAGATGGCTGGATGGCATCACCTACTCGATGGACATGAGTTTGAGTGAACTCCGGGTGTTGGTGATGGACAGGGAGGCCTGGCGTGCTGTGATTCATGGGGTCACAGAGAGTCGGACACGACTGAGCGACTGAACTGAACTGAACTAAACTGAAGCATAAAAATAGATACAAACCAATGGAACAGAATGAAGAGCACAACTAAGCCCAAATACATTCAGTAAACTAACATCTGACAAGGTTGCCAAGGAATACACAATAGGAAATCTATGATGTATTTAATAAATAGTGCTGAGCAATCCTAATCCTGGGCATATAACTATCTGTAAGTCTGGGGTTAGCATATGCAAATTATTATATATGGAATGAATAAACAACAAGGTCCTACTGTGTAGCACAGGGAACTATATTTTATATCCTGAGATAAACCATAGGGAAAAGAACGTTTTAAAGAATGTGCATATACATATGTATAACAATCACTTTGTTGTAGAGCAAAATTAACATAACAATGTAAATCAACTATACTTCTATAAAAAATAAAATGGTGTTGGGAAAATTTTATAGCCACATGAAAAGGATGAAATTGGACCCTTATCTTACAGCATACACAGTAATTAACTCAAAATGTATTAAAGACTTAAATGTAAGGCCTGAAAGCATAAACTCCTAGAATAAAACATGAGGAAATAACTCCATGGTATTGATCTTGGCAATTATGTTTTTAACATGAAATCCAAAGCACACACAACAAAAACAAAAATAAGTAGGACTACATCAACCTAAAGAATTTCTGTAGAGCAAAAGAAGCTATTAACAAAATGAAAAGGCAACCTATGCAATGGGAGAAATGGTTACAAATCATATATCTACAAGGTATTAATATCCAAAATATACAAAAAAGCGTACATAACTTGGCAGCAAATTTTAAAAAGCTAATTAAAAATAGGCAAAGGACTTGAATAGCGTTTTCTACAGAAGACATACAAATGACCAATGGGCAGATAAGTTTCTCAACATCACTAGTCGTCGGGGAAATGCAAATCAAAGTCCAAGGACAGGCCTCTCTTGTGGCTCAGTGGTAAATACAGGAGACTGGCACACCACAACTATTGAGCCTGTGCCGTAGAGCTCAGGATCTGCAGCTAGTGAGCCTGTGTGCCACAGCCACTGAAGCCTGAACACTCTGGAGCCCACGCTCCACACAAGAGAAGCCACTGCAATGAGAAGCCCATGTACCGTGACTAGAGAGTAACCCATGCTACCCGCAACTAGAGAAAAGGCTCCCACAGCAATGAAGACCCAGCACAGCCAAACAAATAAATGAATAATGTAATAAAATCCAGTGATATATATTTTCACACCTGTTGGGATGTTTATTATAAAAAAGACAAGAGATAGCAAGTATTAGCAAAGACGTAGAGAAAAGGAACATTTGAGCACCACTGATAGAGCCTCTATGGACAACACTACAGAGGTTCCTCAAAAAAACGAAATTAGAACTGCAATGTGATTCAGCAATTCCATTTCTCAGTACATATTCAAAGTAAATTAAAATGATATCTCAGAATCATCTGCACACTTACATTCATTACTAACAATAGTCAAGATATAGACACTACCTCAGTGACCAATAACACTAAATGGATAGAGAAAATGTACATACACACTGAATGCTATTCAGCCATAAAAAGGAAGGAAATCGTGCCACTGGTGACAACATAGATAAACCCAGAGGACATCACACTGAGCGAAAAAAACTCAACACAGGCAAATACCATACAATTTCGCAGAGATGCAAAATCTCACAAAACTCAAATTCAGAAAAACAGAAAGTAAAATGGTGGAGTCGGAGGGGAGACATGTTGGTCAAAGGGAACAAACTCCCAATCACAAGATGAAGAAGTTCAGTTCAGTTCAGTCGCTCAGTCGTGTCCGACTCTCCGCGACCCGACCCCATGAATCACAGCATGCCAGGCCTCCCTGTCCATCACCAACTCCCAGGTTCACTCAAACTCATGTCCACAGAGTCAGTGATGCCATCCAGCCATCTCATTCTCTGTCGTCCCCTTCTCCTCCTGCCTCTAACCTTTCCCAGCATCAGAGTCTTTTCCAGTGAGTCAACTTGTCGCATGAGGTGGCCAAAGTATTGCAGTTTCAGCTTTAGCATCAGTCCTTCCAATGAACACCCAGGATTGAATCTCCTCTGGGATCTAAAGTACAGCATGGTGACTCTACATCAGTCCTAGGTGTTCATTGGAAGGACTGATGCTAAAGCTGAAGCTCCAATAATTTGGCCACCTCATGAGAAGAGTTGAGTCACTAGAAAAGACTCTGATGCTGGGAGGGATTGGGGGCAGGAGGAAAAGGGGACGAGAGAGAGTGAGATGGCTGGATGGCATCACCGACTCGATGCACATAAGTTTGAGTGAACTCTGGGAGTTGATGATGGACAGGGAGGCCTGGCATGCTGCGATTCATGGGGTCGCAAAGAGTCGGACATGACTGAGCAACTGAACTGAACTGAACTTTAAATTTTAACTGAATATTTAAAATTTGCTACAAGACTAACTCTTAAAAATTCTCACCACGTACACACAAAATGGTAAATATCTGACGTGAGAGATGTGTTAATTGATTGTGGTAATCTTTTGCAATGTATACATACTTAAAATCATCACATTTTACTCCTTTAAATACATGCAATTTTTCTCATTAATTATACCTCAATAAAGTGAGGAAAAAGTCATGAAGAATAGTTGGAAAAAACAGATATGTTCATTATCTTGAATAAGATGATGGTTTCACATTCAAGTATGTATGTGTCAAAATTTATCAAACCGTACACTTTGCTGTGATTCATGGGGTCGCAAGGAGTCGGACACGACTGAGCGACTGAACTGACTGACTGACTGACACTTTAATATCTGCAGTTTTGTCATCTCTACTTCAATAAAGACGTTTTTTAAAATAGTGAGAGGATTTTAAAATGATCTTAATAAAACATTGCACAGCTTTTTTAATTTTATGAAGTTTAAAATGACGCAGAAAATATTTATGCACACATCACCTTATTATGATGCATATATCATGCGAAATGCCAGGCTGGATGAAGCACAGCTGGAATCAAGATTGCCAGCAGAAATATCAACAATCTCAGATATGCAGATAACAACAACCTTATAGCAGAAAGTGAAGAAGAACTAAAGAGCCTCTTGAGGAAAGTGAAAGAGGAGACTGAAAAAGTTGCCTTAAAACTCAACATTCAGAAAACTAAGATCATGGCATCTAGTCCCATCACTTCATGGCAAATAGATGGGGAAACAATGGAAACAGTGACAGACTTTATTTTGGGGTGCTCCAAAATCACTGCAGATGGTGACTGCAGCTATGAAATTAAAAGAGCTTGCTCCTTGGAAGAAAAGCTATGACAAACCTAGACAGCACATTAAAAAGCAGAGACATTACTTTGTATTAAAAAGCAGAGACATTACTTTGTCAACAAACGTCCGTCTAGTCAAGGCTATGGTTTTTCCAGTGGTCATGTATGGGTGTGAGAGTTGGACTGTGAAGAAAGCTGATCGCCGAAGAATTGATGCTTTTGAACTGTGGTGCTGGAGAAGACTCTTGAGAGTCCATTTGACAGCAAGGAGATCCAACCAGTCATCCTAAAGGAAATCAGTTAGTTCAGTTTCAGTTCAGTCACTCAGACGTGTCCGACTCTTTGCAACCCCATGAATCACAGCACGCCAGGCCTCCCTGTCTATCACCAATTCCCAGAGTTCACTCAAACTCATGTCCATTGAGTCGGTGATGCCATCCAGCCATCTCATTCTCTGTCGTCCCCTTCTCCTCCCACCCCAACCCTTCCCAGCATCAGAGTCTTTTCCAGTGAGTCAACTCGTCGCATGAGGTGGCCAGAGTATTGCAGTTTCAGCTTTAGCATCAGTCCTTCCAAAGAACACCCAGAATTGATCTCCTTTAGAATGGACTGGTTGGATCTCCTTGCAGTCCAAGAGACTCTCAAGAGTCTTCTTCAGTACCACAGTTCAAAAGCATCAGTTCTTCGGTGATCAGCTTTCTTCACAGTCCAACTCTCACATCCATACATGACCACGGGAAAAACCATAGCCTTGACTAGACAGACCTTGGTTGGCAAAGTAATGTCTCTGCTTTTTAATATATTATCTAGGTTGGTCATAACTTTCCTTCCAAGGAGTAAGCGTCTTTTAATTTCATGGCTGCAATCAGCACCAGCAGTGATTTTGTAGCCCAAAAAAAATAAAGTCTGATACTGTTTCCACTGTTACCCCATCTATTTCCCATGAAGTGATGGGACCAGATGCCATGATCTTCGTTTTCTGAATGTTGAGCTTCAAGTCAACCTTTTCACTCTCCTCTTTCACTTTCATCAAGAGGCTTTTGAGTTCCTCTTCACTTTCTGCCATGAGGGTGATGTCATCTGCATATCTGAGGGTATTGATTTTTCTCCCGGCAATCTTGCTTCCAGCTTGTGCTTCTTCCAGCCCAGCGTTCCTCATGATGTACTCTGCATAGAAGTTAAATAAGCAGGGTGACAATATACAGCCTTGACGTACTCCTTTTCCTATTTGGAACCAGTCTGTTGTTCCATGTACAGTTCTGACTGTTGCTTCCTGACCTGCATACAGGTTTCTCAAGAGGCAAGTCAGATGGTCTGGGATTCCCATCTCTTTCAGAATGTTCCACAGTTTATTGTGATCCACAGAGTCAAAGGCTTTGGCATAGTCAATGAAGCAGAAATAGATGTTTTTCTGGAAATCTCTTGCTTTCTCCATGATCCAGCAGATGTTGGCAATTTAATCTCTGGTGCCTCTGCCTTTTCTAAAACCTGCTTGAACTTCTGGGAGTTCACAGTTCACATATTGCTGAAGCCTGGCTTGGAGAATTTTGAGCATGACTTTACTAGCGTGTGAGATGAGTGCAATTGTGCAGTAGTTTGAGCATTCTTTGGCATTGCCTTTCTTTGGGATTGGAATGAATCCAGTCCTGTGGCCGCTGCTGAGTTTTCCAAATTTGCTGGCATATTGAGTGCAGCACTTTCACAGCATCATCTTTCAAGATTTGAAATAGCTCAACTGGAATTCCATCACCTCCACTAGCTTTGTTCATAGTGATGCTTTCTAAGGCCCACTTGACTTCACATTCCAAGATGTCTGGCTCTAGGTCAGTGATCACATTATCATGATTATCTTGGTCATGAAGATCTTTTTTGTACAGTTCTTCTGTGTATTCTTGCCACCTCTTCTTAATATCCCGAATATTCACTGTAAGGATTGATGTTGAAGCTGAAACTCCTATACTTTGTCCACCTGATTCAAAGAACTGACTCACTGGAAAAGACCCTGATGCTGGGAAAGATTGAAGGCAGGAGGAGAAGGGGACAACAGAGAATGAGATGATTGAATGCCATCACCGACTAATGAACATGAGTTCGTGCATGCTCCGGGAGTCAGTGATGCACAGGGAAGTCTGGCATTCTGCAGTGCACGGGTTTGCAAATAGTTGGACGCATCTGAGTGACTGAACTGAACTGATATCACCTTACAAAAGCAGAATACATAAATACGGGTATATCATATCTGTAACTATACAAGATAAAATATTAAACAAAAAACGAGACATAAAATCAACTTTCTTTAGAAACACACAGGTTGTGTCTGAAGAGGTGGGGCTCAAGTATAACTTCTTTCCTTGTAATTCTCAATGTTTGATTAATTTTCTAAAAATTGCATTTCTGTTGTAACATAAAAGTCAACAATTAACTTTATTTATTTAAAATACATAAAAATACATTGACATGAATCTGCCCCAGGTGTACATGTGTTATATGGCAAAACCAATACAAGTAATTAGCCTCCAATTAAAATAAATAAATTAAATATCTATACTAAAAAAATGAAATAAATAAAAATAAAATAAATTATTAAAAAACATGTCTCTCTTAGTCTTTTGGAAAACCCAGGTTTTCCAAGGGGGTGAGCAGTGCCTTTGCCAATAGGAAAAGCTGTCAAACAGGACAGGGCTGGCTGTTTTTTCCTCATATAAGCTTTGCCAGCTCAGCTGCCTCAGGGGAGGTCAGTGTAGCATATCTACCTGGAGCAGATCATCCCCAGACCTGAGAAGTTTGTGCTTAATGGCATGCTCATCTTTCCCTCTCTGTTCTAGGGCAGCCTGCATCAGACCCTGCCAGGAGCCTCCTCAACAAGAAAGTGCCAGCCATGGAGTCTCCCTTCACTGTGCTTGTGTTTCTCATCTTTGGGGATACAGTACTAGCAGGTAAAATGGGAATCTTCCTGGGAGAAGCCTTGTCTAGAAGAGCAATTGCGCTACGCAAACCTATGAATGTCCTCCCACTGTAAACTCTTTAATTTTTGAAGTAGAAAAAGCATCAACCATATTTGATGTCAACGAAGCCTGACCTTGACTCTAGGCTCTCCAAACTGCAACTGTACAGTTTGAGGCAAAAGTCTGAGCATCTCTGAAATGTAATTTCTTCATTTACCAAATGGAAATAATAATAACTTCAGAGTCTTGCAAGGATTAACTAAAATAATATATAGAATATGCCTATACATATGTACAGTTCCTGACTTACAAGAGTTACCATTATATTTTTATCAGTAATACTCCATTTTGTTTTGCTACTATTGTTGTATCTCTACTCAGGAACATGCCTAGGTATAGTAGTCAACACCAGAAAGCAGTAATAGCGTGATTTTTAAAGCTTTCTAATATACTCGCAAAGAGTCGGACATGACTGAGCGACTGAACCGAACTGAACTGAACTGAATATACTCAAATTACTCACAGTTAACTTATCGTTTGTAGATCCCTCAGGTACACAGGAAACAGATTAGGAACTGCCATAAATCCAAGAGATTCGATGGGCTTCATGTGACATGAGAAATGTCTGATTAGATGAGGTAGCAGCTGGAGAAATGTGAGGGAGAGCACCAGCTGGCCTCATACTCTGGTTTGACCACATCCATTACTGACTGAAAATCTCACCTTGAGAATTCTCTTCATTTAGTGTTACTGAATCAGCTCCCATCCATATGTTGAAGGGTCCTACTTATTGCTCAATCTCTCATGTATTCTCCAGGCAGAGGAACCAGATGTTCAGATCATGTGACTCAACAGGCTGGATTTGAGAATCTATAGAATCCAGACCTCTAGAAGCTCTACAGGCCGCTACAATTCCAGTGTGGTTCATGGCAATGAATGCATGGGCTGTAGACAGTGAACAACTGCACAGAGTCTACAATATTCCCTTCAGTGCTGTATACATGCCCATAGCTTATTATTTTTACAGGAACTTGTTTCTTTATAGAGATTATTACAAATTTCACATATAGACAATTATACTTCACATCTTCTTAGGCATTCATCTTGCTAACCTAGTTACCCTGACCTCCTCCTTTTTCCCTGTGTATATTAGTCACTTAATCACGTCTGACTCTTTGCAACCCTGTGGACTATAGCCTGCCAGGCTCCTCTGTCCATGGGATTTTCCAGGCAAGAATACTGGAGTGGGTTGCCATTCCCTTCTCCAGGGGATCTTCCTGACCCAGAGATCGAACCTGGGTCTCCTGCATTGGCAAGCGGATTCTTTATGGTCTGAGCCACCAGGAAAGCTCCAGGCAAAATAAATGGGGTAAATGCTTACTCAAAATTTCCACAGATGGCCAAATTTTAGCGTTCTTTCTCCTTTCAACACTCTCTTACATATGAAAAGAAACATTCACATTCTGATGATTCTATAGAGTTACATGTCCACGAAACCGTAGGTCCAGCTCAAATGCCTTGGGCTCCAATAATACATCCCATCCTCAGAATTGCTTCCATCCTCCTCTGAACTCACACCACCACTCCACATTACATGTATCTCACTGGACTTGTCAAATTTTTTTCTCTCTCATGCATCTTTTGTGCTTCCTTTTTAGCCAAGACCAAAAATTCTTTGCAGTATCATATTCAAATCTGTACCTGGATTTATGAAAAAAACTGGCTTGAGAATGAACAAATAATTAAATATTTTGTTAATGACTACATACATAAGTAACTTGTTTATAGAGTTTATTATTCAACCAATTTGGGCAAAGTTTCAAGTAATTAATTGTCTCAATCAGATCAGGTTACCATAGCAAAATATCATGCATGGCAAGGCCTAAACAAAATTTATTTTCTCACAGTTCCAGAGGCTGAAAAGTCCAAGAGCAACTGAAGACCAATTCAGTTTCTGATAAGGGTTACCTTCCAAGTTTGCAGACAGCCATCTTCTTTCTGTGTTTTCTGTCAAAATGGTCACCAATTCTATTGGTCCAGGTCCCCCCTTTTACAACCTCATTTAACTTTACTGTCACCTCTAAAGTCCCCATCTCCAAGAACAGTCATATTGGGGATTATGGTTTCAACATATGAACCTGGGGAGGACACAGTTCAATCCATAGCTTTTTAAATTTTTTCAATTATAGTATCAGACTATGAACAAATCTCTTGGAATCCACTTTGACAAAAATGGAAGGACTAGTCATTCTATAGTACAGAAAGGTCTATAATGAATAATCTTTCCATTCATTTTTTTCCAGGCTTGAATCCATTATCATCAGAATTATACAGAAGATGTTATAAAAATGGTACCTGCAGACTGGAGTGCTTTGGAAGTGAAATGTTAGTTGCCTACTGTATGTTTCAGCTGGAGTGCTGTCTCAAAGGAAACCCTGAGCCCTGACTTAAGAAACCAGTAAATACCAATTAACTTGATAGAGTATTTAAACTGAACTCTGACACTGTGATGTGACCACAGTTGTTGGTTTTCAGCATTTTTATAAGCCATCAGAACATCGAAATCTTATAATCTTAGATTTGAAAAGCTGAGCTGATATCATTCTTCCTAAAGACAGTTAAGGTTCTCATGAAAACAGGTTATAATATATTCTTTCTCACTTCAAAGTGATATTCACACTCTCCTCAGTGCCTATAAAAATCTTTACTCATAGAAAGGTTTTCTACATTATTTATAGAGGCTCAAAAACTATAGAAGCATCTTTTTACACCTAGGCTTTACCCTACCATACCTTCAGTTCCCTATTCACCTTTTCTTTGAGCCTCTCATCTGTAGAGGAACACACCTGCCCCAGCCTCTAATGACCTTGTATATCTCTCACATGGACCACTTTGACTTCACTTAAGCCTGCACAAGTCTTGACTGGGTCTGACCCTGCAGGTCTTGAAACACAAGGATAAAAGCTATGTTACGATAGGCTGTAACAAAGCAAATTCTCATCCACTTCCTTAGTTTCAGAGAATGAAATCATGTGACTTTCCACCTCAAACCCCTTGGGTTCAGCCATCAGACCACTTGGCCATGGTTCAGAGTTGGCTTCTCCACAGCTGAGTGGCTTACCACCTCTGCCATCTACCATCTGGCCACTCTGGGGGAGTGCCATCCTGTGAGACTAGGATCTAACACACCTGCTGGTCTTGCTTTGCTGTGTATAAGTAATAAACTGTCCCACTAGAATTCATTGTTTTGTTTACCAGTGAACCTTACAAAAGTACGACAGGCAGGGACCTCCCTGGCAGTCCAGTGATTAACTCTGTGCTTCCACTGCAGGGGTTAATGACTCAATTCCTGGTCAGGGAACTTAAGATCCCACATGCCCTACAGTGTGGCCGAAAAAGAAAGCAAAAGGAAAAAAGTGTGACAGGTAAACCTAGCAACTTCCATTAGCACACTGGCTGTCCCACTGACTACTGTGGTGCTGCTGCACATCTGCCTCACTGTTCAACGTCACCAACCCGTGTGCAGATGCACCAATGAGTTCTGCACAGGATAAGCGGTGCAGCGATGGAAGGGGGCAGATTCTGGGTGTGCAGCAATCTTCTTCAGCTTCACTGCTGAATTCAGCTCAGACTCTCTCATGATTCTGAGAGGACAGGGCTCTAACTGCAGAGAGCCAATCACTTACCTAGAATAGGACTGAGAAAACAGTGCTCTGAAAGACAACCCTGCCTTTCCAGCTACTCACTGATACTGAGAAAAGACAAAAGGAGAACAGTGGTTGAAACGAATGAAGGGTTGTAAGGGGTTCCACATTCCCAGACACTGTTCAACCTTTGATAAAATCCAGAGAAGATACTAAAAATCCTCTTCTCAGAGGCCCAAATTTTCCTGTGGCATCATTAGGGAACAGGGGATAAAAAGGAATGGGATTAGACATGGCCTGGAGTCATAACCATGGTTCAGTATCCAGAGTAAGGAAGGCATCCAGACAGGAACCAAAAAACGCTCAGATTCTGAAGGAAGCAGGGGATCCTTATATGAGCACACTGACCCCTCTAGAAATGTCCTCAAAATACTCCAAAATCCTTAGGCTTTCTTCACATTTTACTCTTTCACTTAAGATGTACATTCTTTATACACAGAGATAAACCAAAACTTGAAAATATCGCAGCCTGCTGACTATCTGAAGAGCCTCTCTTTTCAGCTGGATGAGGGGGCACTGTTAGAGACCCATTAGAGAAGTGGTCTCCAAAGCAAGAGTGAGAACCTGTATCTCTCTTGATACTTAATGGCAAGAGACATTCATTCATCAAGAGTTGAATAAAGGTGATATTCTAATTGTCAATGGAATTTTTTTACAGAATAGAAATAACAACTCTAAAATTCATATGGAACCACGAAAGAGCCCAGATAGTCAAAACAATGTTGAAAAAGAAGAGCAAAGGTAGAGGTATCATACGTCTTAGTTATAAACTATATTATAAAGCTACGGTAATCAAAACAGTATGGTACTGGCATAAAAACATACACATAGATCAATGGAACAGAAATAAGAACCCAGATATAAACCTATACATATATGATCAAGAACATAATCACTCCAGGCAGGTCATCTCTAATCCCATTCATTTTACATGGGCACCAAGGACACTCAGTGGGAAAAAGATAGTGAAATGCAAATTTAAAACACAATAAGATATCACCTCACACCAATTTGAATCAGCCATCCAATCAGGTGTGAAATGATTTTTTTTATGACTAATATTCTACTGAGTGTGTGTGTGTATATCACATCTTGTTTATATATATATACACACATATACATACATATATAACAAAATATATATATAAAAACAAAATATGCTATATATATGCGTGTGTGTGTGTGTACACACAAAATCATACAATGGAATATTAATTAGTCATAAAAAAGAGTGAAATTTTGCCATCTGCAACAACATAGATGGACCTGAAGGGTATTATGCTAAGTGAAATAAATCAGGCAAAGAAAGACAAATACTGTATGATATCATTTATGTGTGGAATCTAAACAGTAACACAAACCAATGAATATAAAATAGAAGAAACAGAGTCACAGATATGGAGAAGTACTAGTAACTACCAGTAGGGAGAAGGCAGAAAGGAAGGGCAAGTCAGGAGTAGGGGATTAAGAGGTACAAACAACGATGTGGGAAATAAATAAGCTGTAAGAATATACTGTGCAACACAGGAAATATAGCCACCATCTTATAAATAACATTTAAAAGAGTATAACATTTAAAAATTTTGAATCACTGTGTTGTACACCTGAAACTCAGATAATATTGTACATCAACTATATTGCAATTAAAATAAACACTAAAATAATTACTAAAAGATGTTCTTCATAGAGCAGTAAATTAAGCAAAGAGAGAAGAATTAAGATGAAAAAGCAGTAATAAGCTCGCAAAAGTTAATTATTTACATTCAGTTCAGTTCAGTTCAGTTCAATCACTCAGTCGTGTATGACTCTTTGTGACCCCATGAATCACAGCACGCCAGGCCTCCCTGTCCATCACCAACTCCCGGAGTTCACTCACTCAAGTCGATCGAGTCGGTGATGCCATCCAGACATCTCATTCTCTGTCGTCCCCTTCTCCTCCTGCCCCCAATCCCTCTCAGCATCAAAGTTTTTTCCAGTGAGTCAACTTGTCGCATGAGGTGGCCAAAGGATTGGAGTTTCAGCTTTAGCATCAGTCCTTCCAATGAACACCCAGGATTGATCTCCTCTAGAATGGACTGGTTGGATCTCCTTGCAGTC
Source organism: Moschus berezovskii (assembly GCF_049115385.1). Lineage (NCBI taxonomy): Eukaryota > Metazoa > Chordata > Mammalia > Artiodactyla > Moschidae > Moschus > Moschus berezovskii. Next base: position 12,698,139 of record NC_142466.1, read on the forward strand.
CAAGGGACTTTCAAGAGTCTTCTCCAACACCACAGTTCAAAAACATCAATTCTTCGGCAATCAGCTTTCTTCACAGTCCAACTCTCACATCCAGACATGACCACTGGAAAAACCATAGCCTTGACTCAGTCAGTCAGTCAGTTCAGTCGCTCAGTCGTGTCCGACTCTTTGCAACCCCATGAATCACAGCACGCCAGGCCTCCCTGTCCATCACCAACTCCCGGAGTACACTCAAACTCATGTCCACAGAGTCGGTGATGCCATCCAGACATCTCATTCTCTGTCGTCCCCTTCTCCTCCCGCCCCCAACCTTTCCCAGCATCAGAGTCTTTTCCAGTGAGTCAACTCGTCGCATGAGGTGGCCAAAGTATTGCAGTTTCAGCTTTAGCATCAGTCCCTCCAATGAACATCCAGGATTGACCTCCTTTAGAATGGACTGGTTGGATCTCCTTGCAGTATAAGGGACTCTCAAGAGTCTTCTCCAACACCACAGTTCAAAAGCATCGATTCTTCGGCGATCAGCTTTCTTCACAGTCCAACTCTCACATCCATACATGACCACAGGAAAAACCATTGCCTTGACTAGACGGACCTTTGTTGGCAAAGTACTGTCTCTGCTCTTTAATATGCTGTCTAGGTTGGTCATAACTTTCCTTCCAAGGAGGAAGCGTCTTAATTTCCTGGGGAAAAAAAGTCCAAAATGCGGGTGGCTAAAAAACAAAGAAGGGAAAAGTCCAAGAAAATAGAACAAAGGAAGTTCCAAGGACCAGAGTGAGGACCTCATGTAAAACAAACAGCCCTCCTGGCTAGCCCAGTTTACATAGGGCAGGCTCAGCGGGGAGGAGACAAACGTACAAAAGGAGGAAGCCTATAAGGACTGAGGCCTTTCTTCCCTTGTCTTTTGGTTGATCTGCCCTCACTCCTCGAGGGTGTACTATCCTTTGTTTTTCCTAATAAAACTGAGCTATAATTCTGCTCCGTCCATCGCTTCAAATTTTTGCTGTGGCAAGACAGAACCGAGGAAATTACACTCTCCCCCGACATCTATGGTGCCATTTCTCGGATTTAACCTAGCTGAAACAACCTCAGTTCAGCCCCGCAAGGCGGAGGCGAACCACAGCAGAAGTCCAACTCCGCGAAAGTTTCTGTGGCAGAAGCTGAACGTGAAGAAAACCCAGCGCAGCGTAAATGACTAGAAGCCCAGCATGCTAGCAAATGGGACAGCCAAAACAAACTCAGCAGAAAGCTCACGTGGCTCAGTCTCAGACTCCAGAAGACCTCCTATTAAGGTCCTCGCTCCTATGACTGGAAGGATATATGGTTTAAAAAATCTTAATTCCTTTACAATCTCTCATTTCTTGTTTCCTCGAACGCCCTGCGAACAGGAGAGCTTCAGTGGGTGCAACTGAGCGACTCTGGAGAGGCTACTCCCCAGCATGTCCTGAAGGCTCCACTATCCTCTGCACCCCAGTAGCTGTTATCCAAGTGAGTGAGGGTTCTTCTGTCCTTAATTCTTCTTTGTGCCAAGAATCAGCCCAAGGAAAACTGTGAGAACAGGTCAGATATTTAGCAAATTTTCTGGCAGGTTATGAAGGGGATTCCTCAGCACGTTTTTCCTTCCATCCTTCAGCTCACTCCCAGGACTTAAGCCCAGCCAAAACCCATGGTGTCTGGCTTCAGGACCTAATGAATGAAGCTCAGGCTCTGATGTCTCATGGCAAAAATTCAGTTAGAGACACAGAAATAGGTAAGAGGTGGATTTGTTTGGATTCAGAGAGAAGCACATTCCACAGGGTGTGAGCCATCACAGAGGAGAGTGCAGTGGCCATGGAATTGTCAGGCTGGGTGATTTCATATGCTAATGAGTGGGAGGATCATTCCAACAATTAGGGAACCACCCATTCCTCCCTCTGTTGATAGTGCCTTGGAACTGTCCTGGTGCCCTTGGGTATGCTTGCAGATTGAGGATCCAGGTTTAGTACCATGGAAAAGAAATGCAAAAAAGCAAAATGGCCGTCTGAGGAGGCCTTACAAATAGCTGTGAAAAGAAGAGAAGCGGAAAGCAAAGGAGAAAAGGAAAGATATAAGCATCTGAATGCAGAGTTCCAAAGAATAGCAAGGAGAGATAAGAAAGCCTTACTCAGTGATCAATGCAAAGAAATAGAGGAAAACAATACAATGGGAAAGACTAGAGATCTCTTCGAGAAAATCAGAGATATCAAGGGAACATTTCATGCAAAGATGGGCACAATAAAGGAGAGAAATGGTATGGACCTAACAGAAGCAGAAGATATTAAGAACAGGTGGCAAGAATACACAGAAGAACTGTACAAAAAAGATCTTCAAGACCAAGATAGTCATGAAAACGTTATCACTGACCTAGAGCCAGACATCTTGGAATGTGAAGTCAAGTGGGCCTTAGAACGCATCACTACGAACAAAGCTAGTGGAGGTGATGGAATTCCAGTTGAGTTATTTCAAATCTTGAAAGATGATGCTGTGAAAGTGCTGCACTCAATATGCCAGCTAATTTGGAAAACTCAGCAGTGGCCACAGAACTGGAAAAGGTCAGTCTTCACTCCAATCCCAAAGAAAGGCAATGCCAAAGAATGGTCAAACTACTGCACAATTGTACTCATCTCACACGCTAGTAAAGTCATGCTCAAAATTCTCCAAGCCAGGCTTCAGCAATATGTGAACCGTGAACTCCCAGATGTTCAAGCAGGTTTGAGAAATGGCAGAGGCACCAGAGATCAAATTGACAACATCCGCTGGATCATGGAGAAAGCAAGAGAGTTCCAGAAAACCATCTATTTCTGCTTCATTGACTATGCCAAAGCCTTTGACTGTGTGGATCACAATAAACTGTGGAACATTCTGAAAGAGATGGGAATACCAGACCACCTGACCTGTCTCTTGAGAAACCTGTATGCAGGTCAGAAGCAACAGTCAGAACTGTAAAATGGAACAACAGACTGGTTCCAAATAGGAAAAGGAGTACGTCAAGGCTGTATATTGTCACCCTGCTTATTTAATTATATGCAGAGTACAACATGAGGAACACTGGGCTGGAAGAAGCACAAGCTGGAAACAAGATTGCTGGGAGAAATATCAATAACCTCAGATATGCAGATGACACTACCCTTATGGCAGAAAGTGAAGAGGAACTCAAAAGCCTCTTGATGAAAGTGAAAGAGGAGAGTGAAAAGGTTGGCTTGAAGCTCAACATTCAGAAAACAAAGATCATGGCATCTGGTCCCATCACTTCATGGGAAATAGATGGAAAAACAGTGGAAACAGTGTCAGACTTTATTTTTGGGGGCTCCAAAATCAGTTCAGATGCTGATTGCAGCCATGAAATTAAAAGACGCTTACTCCTTGGAAGGAAAGTTATGACCAACCTTGATAGCATATTAAAAAGCAGAGACATTACTTTGCCAACCAAGTTCCGTCTAGTCAAATCTATGGTTTTTCCCGTGGTCATGTATGGATGTGAGAGTTGGACTGTGAAGAAAGCTGATCGCCGAAGAATTGATACTTTTGAACTGTGGTGTTGGAGAAGACTCTTGAGAGTCCCTTGGACTGCAAGGAGATCCAACCAGTCCATTCTAAAGGAGATCAATCCTGGGTGTTCTTTGGAAGGCCTGATGCTAAAGCTGAAACTCCAATCCTTTGGCCACCTCATGCGACGAGTTGACTCACTGGAAAAGACTCTGATGCTGGGAAGGGTTGGGGGCGGGAGGAGAAGGGGACGACAGAGAATGAGATGGCTGGATGGCATCACCGACTCTGTGGACATGAGTTTGAGTGAACTCCGGGAGTTGGTGATGGACAGGGAGGCCTGGCGTGCTGTGATTCATGGGGTTGCGGAGAGTCAGACACGACTGAGTGACTGAACTGAACTGAACTGACTGAAATTTGACTTGTCATCTTGGACCCAATTGAATTTAATCAGTTTATGTTATTCCCTTGGGCTATGTCATTCTTTCAAAGGTTGTGCCCTGCCCCCTTCCTTCCTGTTTCTTGCTCTTTTCCTGAATCCCTGTCTGGGCCCACAATGTTGCCTTTACAGTCTTCTGGAGGGACAACCAGAAAATAGCTGGCCCTGGGAGGGAAATACTGTGTAATATCCAATCCCTGTAGATATTCAGGCCTTCATCTTCCGTGTTTCCTAAACATGTGCAACAACAGCATCTCTCAGTGAACCCGCTAGGGTGGGTGACAGGTACACAATGTCTGTTAGAAGTAAATCTGTTTGTGGCATCATTTCAAGAGCAATTGGGCTTGCAGGGATAATGTTTGCCACTTTGGGAGTTAGCCCTGCAGGCCGATTGGGCCCAAACCCTTACCACCTTTCTCCTAAAGTTACAAACATAACCCTGGTTCAAATATCCACTCCACATTTATGGAACATCCGGTCTATTGTCTCTTATCAATTTGTTTTTAAGCCACTTACTAACTCCTACAACCAGGACGCCCTTTTGTAGGCAACATCGCTCCAGCCAGCCTATTATTAAAATGCCCCAAACAAGAACTGTACAAAAAAGATCTTCACGACCAAGATAGTCGCGATAATGTGATCACTGACCTAGAGCCAGACATCTTGAAATGTGAAGTCAAGTGGGCCTTAGAACGCATCACTACAAACAAAGCTGGTGGAGGTGATGGAATTCCAGTTGAGCTATTTCACATCTTGAAAGGTGATGCTGTGAAAGTGCTGCACTCAATATGCCAGCAAATTTGAAAAACTCAGCAATGGCCAAGGACTGGAAAAGGTTAGTCTTCATTCCAATCCCAAAGAAAGGCAATGCCAAAGAATGCTCAAACTACCGCACAATTGCATTCATCTCACACACTAATGAAGTCATGCTCAAAATTCTCCAAGCCAGGCATCAGCAATATGTGAACTGTGAACTCCCAGATGTTCAAGCAGGTTTTAGAAAAGGCAGAGGCACCAGAGATCAAATTGACAACATCCGCTGGATCATGGAGAAAGCAAGAGAGTTCCAGAAAAACATCTATTTCTGCTTCATTGACTATTCCAAAGCCTTTGACTGTGTGGATCAAAACAAACTGTGGAAAATTCTGAAAGAGATGGGAATACCAGACCACCTGACCTGTCTCTTGAGAAACCTGCATGCAGGTCAAGAAGCAACAGTCAGAACTGTATGTGGAACAACAGACTGGTTCCAAATAGGAAAAGGAGTACGTCAAGGCTGTATATTGTCACCTTGCTTATTTAACTTATATGCAGAGTACATCATGAGGAACGCTGGGCTGGAAGAAGCACAGGCTAGAATCAAGATTGCCGGGAGAAATATCAATAACCTCAGATATGCAGATGACACTACCCTTATGTCAGAGAGTGAAGAGGAACTCAAAGCCTCTTGATGAAAGTGAAAGAGGAGAGTGAAAAGGTTGGCTTGAAGCTCAACATTCAGAAAACAAGGATCATGGCATCTGGTCCCATCACTTCATGGGAAATAGATGGAAAAACAGTGGAAACAGCGTCAGACTTTGTTTTTTTGGGCTCCAAAATCACTGCAGATGCTGATTGCAGCCATGAAATTAAAAGACGCTTACTCCTTGGAAGGAAAGTTATGACCAGCCTAGACAGCATATTACTTTGCAGAGACATTACTTTGCCAACCAAGGTCCGTCTAGTCAAGGCTATGGTTTTTCCCGTGGTCATGTATGGATGTGAGAGTTGGACTGTGAAGAAAGCTGATTGCCGAAGAATTGATGCTTTTGAACTGTGGTGTTGGAGAAGACTCTTGAGAGTCCCTTGGACTGCAAGGAGATCCAACCAGTCTATTCTAAAGGAGATCAATTCTGGGTGTTCATTGGAAGGACTGATTCTAAAGCTGAAACTGCAATACTTTGGCCACCTCATGCGACGAGCTGACTCACTGGAAAAGACTCTGATGATGGGAAAGGTTGGGGGCGGGAGGAGAAGGGGATGACAGAGAATGAGATGGCTGGATGGCATCACCAACTCTGTGGACATGAGTTTGGGTGAACTCTGGGAGTTGGTGATGGACAGGGAGGCCTGGCGTGCTGTGATTCGTGGCGTCGCGGAGAGTCAGACACGACTGAGCAACTGAACTGAACTGAACAGAAGCAGAGATATTAGGAAGAGGTGGCAAGAATACACAGAAGAACTATACAAAAAAGATCTTCCCTACCCAGATAATCATGATGGTATGATTACTCACCTAGAGCCAGAAGTCCTGGAATGAGAAGTCAAGGGGGCCTTAGGAAGCATCACTACAAACAAAGCTAGAAACGTGATGGAATTCCAGTGGAGCTATTTCAAATGCAAAAAGATAATGCTGTGAAAGTGGTGCACTCAATATGTAAGCAAATTTGGAAAACTCAGCAGTGGTAGCAGGTCTGGAAAAGGTCAGTTTTCATTCCAATCCCAAAGAAAGGCAATGGCAAAGAATGCTCAAACTACCACATAATTGCACTCATCTCACACGCTAGTAAAGTCATGCTCAAAATTCTCCAAGCCAAGCTTCAACTTTGCATTCACGTGAACTGTGAAATTCCACATGTTCAAGCTGGTTTTAGAAAAGACAGAGGAACCAGAGATTAAATTGCCAACATCCGCTGGATCATGGAAAAAGCAAGAGAGTTCCAGAAAAACATCTATTTCTGCTTCATTGACTATGCCAAAGCCTTTTACTCTGTTCAGTTCAGTTCAGTTAAGTACAGTCGCTCAGGCATGTCTGATTCTTTGCGACCTCATGAATCACAGCACGCCAGGCCTCCCTGTCCATCACCAACTCCCGGAGTTCACTCAAACCCATGTCCATCGAGTCGGTGATGCCATCCAGTCATCTCATTCTCTGTCGTCCCCTTCTCCTACTGCCACCAATCCCTCCTAGCATCAGAGTCTTTTCCAGTGAGTCAACTCGTCACATGAGGTGGCCAAAGTATTGGAGTTTCAGCTTTAGCATCAGTCCTTCCAATGAACACCCAGGATTGATCTCCTTTAGAATGGACCCGTTGGATCTCCTTGCAGTCAAAGGGACTCTCAAGAGTCTTCTCCAGCACTACAGTTTGAAAGCATCAATTCTTTGGCGATCAGCTTTCTTCACAGTCCAACTCTCACATCCATACATGACCTCGGGAAAAACCATAGCCTTGACTAGACGGACCTTGGTTGGCAAAGTAATGTCTCTGCTTTTTAATATAATATCTAGGTTGGTCATAACGTTCCTTCCAAAGAGTAAGCATCTTTTAATTTCATGGCCACAATCAGCATCCACAGTGATTTTGGAGCCCAAAAAAATAAAGTCTGTTACTGTTTCCCCATCTATTTCCCATGAAGTGATGGGACCAGATGCCATGATCTTTGGTTTCTGAATGTTGAACTTCAAGCCAACCTTTTCACTCTCCTCTTTCACTTTCATCAAGAGACTTTTTAGTTCCTCTTCACTTTCTGCCATAAGGGTGGTGTCATCTGCATATCTGAGGTTACTGATATTTCTCCTGACAATCCTGATTCCAGCTTGTGCTTCTTCCAGCCCAGCGTTTCTCATGATGTACTCTGCATAGAAGTTAAATAAGCAGGGTGACAGTATACAACCTTGACGTAGTCCTTTTCCTATTTGGAACCAGTCTGTTGTTCCATGACCAGTTCTAACTCTTGCTTCCTGATCTGTATATAGGTTTCTCAAGAGGCAGGTCAGGTGATCTGGTATTCCCATCTCTTTCAGAATGTTCCACAGTTGATTGTGATCCACACAGTCAAAGGCTTTGGCATAGTCAATGAAGCAGAAATAGATATTTTTCTGGAACTCTCTTGCTTTCTCCATGATCCAGCGGATGTTGGCGATTTGATCTCTGGTTCCTCTGCCTTTTCTAAAACCTGCTTGAACATCTGGAAGTTCATGGGTCACGTATTGCTGAAGCCTGGCTTGGAGAATTTTGAGCATGACTTTACTAGCATGTGAGATGACTGCAATTGTGTGGTATTTTGAGCATTCTTTGGCATTGCCTTTCTTTGGGATTGGAATGAAGACAGCTTTTCCAGTCCTGTGGCCACTGCTGAGTTTTTCAAATTTGCTAGCATATTGAGTCACCACTTTCACAGCATCATCTCTCAGGATTTGAAATAGCTCAACTGGAATTCCATCACCTCCACTAGCTTTGTTCGTAGTGATGCGTTCTAAGGCCCACTTGACTTCACATTCCAAGATGGCTGGCTCTAGGTCAGTGATCACGCCATTGTGATTATCTTAGTCGTGAAGATCTTTTTAGTACAGTTCTGTGTATTCTTGCCATCTCTTCTTAATATCTTCTGCCTCTGTTAGGTCCATACCATTTCTGTCCTTTATCGAGCCCATCTTTGCATGAAATGTTCCCTTGATATCTCTAATTTTCATGAAGAGATCTCTTGTCTTTCCTATTCTGTTGTTTTCCTCTATTTTTTTGCATTGATCGCTGAGGAAGGCTTTCTGATCTCTCCTTGCTATTCTTTGGAACTTTGCATGCAGATGCTTATATCGTTCCTTTTCTCCTTTGCTTTTCGCTTCTCTTCTTTTCACAGCTATTTGTAAGGCCTCCTCAGACAGCCATTTTTCTTTTTTGCATTTCTTTTCCATGGGGATGGTCTTGGTCCCTGTCTCCTGTACAATGTCACGAACCTCCGTCCAGAGTTCATCAGGCACTCTATCTATCAGATCTAGTCCCTTAAATCTATTTCTCACTCCCACTGTATAATCATAAGGGATCTGATTTAGGTCATATCTAAATGGTCTAGTGCTTTTCCCTACTTTCTTCAATTTAAGTCTGAATTTGGCAATAAGGAGGCTTTTACTGTGTGGATCACCACAAACTGTGGAAAACTCTTAAACAGATGGGAATATCAGACACCTGACCTGCCTCTTGAGAAACCTATATGCAGGTCAGGAAGCAACAGTTAGAACTGGACATGGAACAACAGACTGGTACCAAATAGGAAATGGAGTACATCGAGGCTGTATATTGTCACCCTGCTTATTTAACTTCTATGCAGAGTACATCATGAGAAACGCTGGGCTGGATGAAGCTGAAGCTGGAATCAAGATTGCCGGAAGAAATATCAATAACCTCAGATATGCAGATGACACCACCCTTATGGAAGACAGTGAAGAAGAACTAAAAAGCCTCCTGATGTAAGTGAAACAGGAGAGTGAAAAACTTGGCTTAAAGCTCAACATTCAAAAAACTAAGATTATGGCATCTGGTCCCATCACTTCATGGAAAATAGATGGGGAAACAATGAGAGACTTTATTTTTGGGGGCTCCAAAATCACTGCAGATGGTGATTGCAACCGTGAAATTAAAAGAGGCTTGATCCTTGGAAGAAAACTTATGACCAACCTAGACAGTATATTAAAAAGCAGAGACATTACTTTGCCAACAAATGTCTGTCTAGTCAAGTCTATGGTTTTTCCAATAGTCATGTATGGATATGAGAGTTGGACTATAAAGAAAGCTGAGCGCCAAAAAATTGATGCTTTTGAACTGTGGTTTGAGAGTCCCTTGGACTGCAAGGATATCCAACCAGTCCATCCGAAAGGAAATCAGCCCTGAATATTCATTGGAAGGACTGATGTTGAAGCTGAAACTGTAATACTTTGGCCACCTGATGTGAAGAACTGACTCATTTGAAAAGACCCTGATGCTGAGGAAGATTGAAGGTAGGAGGAGAAGGGGACGACAGACGATGAGATGGTGAATGGCATCACCAACTCAATGGACGTGAGTATGAGTAAGCTCCGGGAGTTGGCGTTGGACAGGGAGGCCTGGCATGTCCATGTGGTCACAAACAGTCAGACACAACTGAGCAACTGAACTGAACTGAATCCCCCTAACAGTACCAGGTAACCCACTCCTTTTTCATTACTTCTTTTATTACATAAAGCGGATCTATGACAATGAAATGTTTACCATTGGAAATACCCTAAACTGCTCTTATGGAGGAGTAGGGGAGGAAATCAGTGACTTACATTCTCTCAGAGCAATAAGAGGATAAGGTTTATGACTGTTTCACCAGGTTCCCAGTCTCAGGGCACAGACTTGGAATGCTTCACATTATGATATCTATTCCCATCTGCAGTGGACAAATTGGCAATGAGTTAAGATTACAATCCCTGAATCCTACCCAGCACTGGTCACACTGGAGAAGTTGGGGACACACAACTCCCACCCGGGGATCCCAGGAGGTCAACCTGCCTCAACCTGCCTCGGAATCTGGTCCCCAGGAGGTTGTCACACCTCAGCCTGCTGAGGGATCCACCAGTTCAGGCATCCCAGGAGGTCGACCTGCCTTGACCTGCCTAGGGATCTTGTCCTCGGGAAGTTGTTATGCCTCAACCTGCTTGGGCATCTGCCAGTCCAGGGGTCCCAAGAGGTCAACATGCCTCAACCTGCCTAGAGACCCAATTCTCAGGAGGCCAACCTGCCTTGACCTGCCCAGGGATTCGATCTCCAAGAGGCTGTCACACCTCAGCCTGCCTGGGGATCTGCACCCTGACTCGGGGATGCCTGGTTCTCAGGTTGTAATAGTACTGGGTAAGATAGACTTCAGAAAGACTCACTCCTAAGGAAGTCCACCCATGAAAATAGAAGGAAGACTATGAGCTGTGGGACTATGCCCACAGCAATAACTCAGGAACCCAACGAGAACCCCACTGCCTTTCTGGAAAGTCTAAAAGAGGCCCTCTAAAAGTTAACCAATCTGCTCTTAGACTCATACGAGGGACAGGTGATTTTAAAGGACAAATTTCTGTCCCAGTGTGCATCAGACATCAGGATAAAGTTACAACAGCTACAGCAGCAGGACCCTGCTGCCTCGTCAGATGAGATGGTCCAAACAGCCACCTTTTGTAACAGAGAATGGGAGAGGAGGCCACAGCTCAGGAAAGGGAGAAAAGGAAAACGACAAGGCATGCCCAGATGCTGGCTGCCCTCCAGAGAAGCCCTATGGCAAACCCAAGTCCTTAAAGGACAAGGCACAGGACAAATGCCTTATCTGTAGACAGGCGGGACACTGGGCCAAAGAGTGTCCAAACCATGACAAGTCTCCTAAAACAGCTTGCTACAAATGCCATCAGTTGGGATACTGGGTGGCACTCTGCCCTGGGGACCCAAGAGCCTCAAGGTCAAGCGCCAAGCCTTCCCTCACAATGGTTCAACAGGACTGAAGCAGCCCGCTCCAGCCAGCCCGCCTGTCACAGATAACCATCATGGGTCTGGAGCCAAGGGTGCAACTGGATGTAGCAGGTAAATCCAAGAATTTCTTAGTTGACACAGGGGCTACCTACTCTGTCCTGACCTCCTGCACCAGAACCTTCTTCCCCCAAACCTGTACCATTTTGGGTGCTACAGGAAAAACAATTACAAAAAGATTCACTTGAGCACCTTTTTGCTGGGATGGACAAATATTTTCCCACCAGTTTCTAGTGGTCCCTGATTGTCCTCTTCCCTTATTGGGAAGAAATCTCCCCCTGACTTTGAAACCTTGAAGCTATTGCAGTCCTGATTTAGAATATGCTTTAAAACTCTCTTTTGGGGGCAAACTAAAAAATCCACCAAGTGAAATAATTTCGGAATGGGAGAAGCCACTTATGGATGTCTGATCAAAGGATCTGCAGATATCAACTAGTGCTGATGGAAAATCCAGGCCTGACTATATCTCCTTGTGAGGTTCTTAACCCAGCTACCTTCCTGCCTACCCCCGAGGGCTCTCTTCCCTTTCAATCTTGCCTAGAAACTTTGGACCACTGGACAAAACCCCAAGAGGGACTGTTAGAAGATCCTCTGACCAATTTTGAGAAAATCTGATACAATGATCGAAGCAGATTTGTCTTGGAGGAAAAAGGAGAGCTGGATATTCAGTAGCCTCCAATTTTGAGACCATAGAGGCTAAATCTTTGCCACCAGGTACTTCAATCCAATTAGCTGAGCTCATAGCCATGACTCCCGCTTTAAAACTGGGAAAAGGAAAAACTGCTAAGTCACTTCAGTCGTGTCCGACTCTGTGTGACCCCATAGACGGAAGCCCACCAGGCTCCCCCTTCCCTGGGATTCTCCAGGCAAGAACACTGGAGTGGGTTGCCATTTCCTTCTCCAATGTGTGAAAGTGAAAAGTGAAAGTAAATTCGCTCAGTCGTGTCTGACCCTTAGCGACCCCACGGACTGCAGTCTACCAGGCTCCTCCGTCCATGGGATTTTCTAGGCAAGAGTACTGGAGTGGCTTGCCATTGCCTTCTCCGAAAGGAAAAACAGTAGCCATTTATACCGCTCCATGAAATCATTCTGAGATTTGGCCTACCCAGGTCATTACAAAGTGACAATGGGACATCATTTACTTCTAAGATCACCCAAGGGGTCTCTAAAGCATCAGGCATTACTTATTATCTCTATTGTGTCTAGAGGCCTCAGTCTTCAGGAAAAGTAGAAAAAGCCAATCAATTCTTAAAATAACGATAAAAAAGATAACCCAGGAGACCTCCCCAGGATGGAAGGAGGCTTCACCAATAGCTCTCCTCCGCACCCATATTGCCCCTAAAGAACAGGTTGGTCTTTGTTCTTATGAGATGCTATATGGGAGACTTTTTGTTTATGTCAATGACCTCTTCCCAGATTCAGAGACTCGGACCCTCTGGCTCTATACCATGGTCACTGGACAATTCCAGTAAGATATATGCTTGTGGGGTGTCAACCAGGACCCAAAAGATTCTAAACGGCCACCACTATATGTTCCGGGGACTCAAGTTCTAATTAAAGTCTGGAAAGATGGGTCCCAAAAGGCTCAACTCCAGCCCACACGGAAGGGCCCCTGCCCTGTAATACTTTCTACCCCCACAGCAGTCAAGATTCACAACTCCTGGATTCACTACTCACTAATCAAGCCATGAAAGAAAACAGAAGAGAACACTCAATACACCTATGAGCCCCAGGGAGATCTCAGATACCTATTCAAGACTACAAATGGGTGTCATTCTAATGAACACCCCCAAAATTAAGTTTCTGGGGATACGATTTCTCAGGACAGCTCTAAAGAGCCAACACAGCTTGGCAGGGGTTGTACTCCAAAATAGATAGGAGATAGATCTCCTGATCCCTGAACAAGGAGGGACTTGACCCATCTTGAATGTGACATGTTGTTTCTGGGTAAATACCTCTGGCTAAGTTAAAGGAAATAGACGGGGAAACAATGGAAACAGTGGCTGACTTTATTTTTGGGGCTCCAAAATCACTGCAATTGGTGATTGCAGCCATGAAATTAAAAGATGCTTACTCCTTGGAAGGAAAGTTATGACCAACCTAGATAGCATATTCAAAAGCAGAGACATTATTACTTTGCCAACAAAGGTCCGTATAGTCAAGGCTATGGTTTTTCCAGTGGTCATGTATGGATGTGAGAGTTGGACTGTGAAGAAAGCTGAGCGCAGAAGAATTGATACTTTTGAACTGTGGTGTTGGAGAAGACTCTTGAGGGTCTCTTGGACTGCAAAGAGATCCAACCAGTCCATTCTAGAGATCAATCCTGGGTGTTCATTGGAAGGATTGATGCTAAAGCTGAAACTCCAATACTCTGGCCACCTCATGCGATGAGTTGACTCACTGGAAAAGACTCTGATGCTAGGAGGGATTGGGGGCAGGAGAAGGGAACGACAGAGAATGAGATGGCTGGGTGGCATCACTGACTCGATAGACATGAGTTTGAGTGAACTCTGGGAGTTGGTGATAGACAGGGAGGCCTGGCGTGCTGTGATTCATGGGGTCACGGAGAGTCGGACACGACTGAGCAACTGAACTGAACTGAACTGAACTGAATCATGCTAGGAGGGATTGGGGGTAGGAGGAGACGGGGACAACAGAGAATGAGATGGCTGGATGGCATCACTGACTCGATGGACATGAGTTTGAGTGAACTCCGGGAGTTGGTGATGGACAGGGAGGCCTGGCGTGCTGTGGTTCATGGGGTCACAAAGAGTCGGACACAACTAAGCGACTGAACTGAACTGAACTGAATTGAATGCCCCTACTAATCGTTGTTATCACCGTACTGATGCTGCTTATGATTGCTCCACATATTATCAATTGTCTAACCCATTTTTGTCTCTGCCCAGGACAACAGGCTACAACATGCAGTGCCAGTTTAACAAGAATATATAAAACTACAGCTGATCATGGAAAATATCACTCACCCTTAGATGGACACCACTATAAAGACTCGAGGCTTGAGACTAGCAAGAGGGGGAGGCCCAATGCTCCTCACCATCCCAGTTCAGCAGGAAGTAGCCAGAGAGACTGTGATGTCCCTATTCCCCAAGAATTGGGCCTCCCATCTCTTGAGGGGGGAACGTTAGGTAGAACAGGAAAAAGGAGTCCAAAATGGTGGTGGCTAAAAGACAAAGAAGGGAAAAGCCCATGAAAATAGAACAAAGGAAGTTCTGAGGACCAGAGTGAGGACCTCAGGTACAACAAACAGCCCTCCTGGCTAGCCCAGTTTACATATGGCAGGCTCAGGGGGAGGAGACATATGTATAAAAGGAGGACGCCTAGAAGGATTGAGGCCTCTCTTCTCTTGTCTTTTGGTCAACCTGCCCTCACTCCTTGAGGGTGTACTATCCTCTGTTTTCCCTAATAAAACTGAGCTACAACACTGCTCCGACATCACTTCAAATTTTGGCTGTGGCAAGACAGAACTGAGGAAATTACACACTCCCCCCACACCATGGACTGTGGCCCACTAGGCTTCTCTGTCCATGAAATTCTCCAGGCAAGATTACTGGAGTGTGTTACCTTTTCCTTCTCTGGGGCTCCTGTATAGGAAATTAGAACTGGATGCCTCAAGTCCAAGGGAGCCCCCAGGGCAGTTCATTATCAGAGTGTTCCTCATCTTTGTAAAGCGTTTCTGACTGCCAGATTAATTGTTGAGCCATTCAGGGGCCATGGCTCTTCTGATCTTAACTTATCTAATATGCACCTCAAAGAGCTTTCCTTCAGGGTAGATGAAATAATTTCCCATTTTTATAAGCTTTATAATGTCAAAACACAAAAGACCCTGAAAAATTCCAAAAAAACACCACAAACAGATTCCAGCATCGAAGCATGGACAAACTGATTCCCTGATAGGGTAAAATTTATCCTATAAAACGAATTAAATTCAACTAGGTGGATTAAATCCACCCCCACAAGAACCAGCTACCTCCCAAATGAACTGCTTCCGACGTAGAGACATTCTTTCCTTTTTTGCCTATAAACACTGTTGTATTTTTTGGTTTCCTCTTATTGCTAAGGTTCACACAGCTTGACCAGCTTTCTATTAAATATACTTTGCCTGTGGTGACAAGATCTGGTATAATGTAAATAATGAGAAACCCCGAAATAAAAGTGAGTTAAATAAGATGGAATTTTATTCTCTCTCATATAAAGAGCCCCACTCCAGTACTCTTGCCTGGAAAATCCCACGGACGGAGGAGCCTGGTAGGCTGCAGTCCATGGGGTCACGAAGAGTCGGACACGACTGAGCGACTTCACTTTCACTTTCATGCATTGGAGAAGGAAATGGCAATCCACTCCAGTGTTCTTGCCTGGAGAACCCCAGGGTCGGGGGAGCCTGGTAAGCTGCTGTCTGTGGGGTGGCACAGAGTCGGACACGACTGAAGCGACTTAGCAGCAGCAGCAGCAGCGTATAAAGAGACCTAGAAGGAAGCTGAAATGGCTACCATATAGAGTAGTGGGAAAAATACTAAAAACCCTCGTATCTCTGATGCCACCAGCAAATCATGTTCAGTTTAGCCTAGGATGAGACCATCTGCATCACACAGCACCAAACTGCTGGGCACTGTGAGGAGCCTTTATGTCTTTAAAAGGCAGATACAAGGTTTAGACATGTACTCCAAATACCACGTAAGCCTCAACATAAACATTATTTCAACCTTCAGTTCAGTTCAGTTCAGTCGCTCAATCGTGTCCGACTCTGCAACCCCATGAATCACAGGACGCCAGGCCTCCCTGTCCATCACCAACTCCCGGAGTACACTCAAACTCATCTCCATCGAGTCGGTGATGTCATCCAGCCATCTCATTCTCTGTCGTCCCCATCTACTCCCGCCCCCAATCCCTCCTAGCATCAGACTCTTTTCCATTGAGTCAACTCGTCACATGAGGTGACCAAAGTATTGAAGTTTCAGCTTTAGCATCAGTCCTTCCAATGAACACCCAGGATTGATCTCCTCTAGAATGGACTGGTTGGATCTCATAAAGAGTCCCTCAAGAGTTTTCTCCAGCACCACAGTTCAAAAGCATCAATTCTTCGGCGATCAGCTTTCTTCACAGTCCAACTCTCACATCCATACATGACCACTGGAAAAACCATAGCCTTGACTAGACAGACCTTGGTTGGCAAAGTAATGTCTCTGCTTTTGAATATGCTATCTAGGTTGGTCATATCTTTCCTTCCAAGGAGTAAGCATCTTTTAATTTCATGGCTGCAATCAGCATCTGCAGTGATTTTGGAGCCCCAAAAAATAAAGTCTAACACTGTTTCCACTGTTTCCCCATCTATTTCCCATGAAGTGATGGGACCAGATGCCATGATCTTCGTTTTCTAAATGTTGAGCTTCAAGTCAAACTTTTCACTCTCCTCTTTCACTTTCATCAAGAGGCTTTTGAGTTCCTCTTCACTTTCTGCCATAAAGGTGGTGTCATCTGCATATCTGAGGTTATTGATATTTCTCCCGGCAATCTTGATTCCAGCTGGTGCTTCTTCCAGCCCAGCGTTCCTCATGATGTACTCTGCATATAAGTTAAATAAGCAGGGTGACAATATACAACCTTGACGTACTCCTTTTCCTATTTCAACCTTAGGAAGTATGTATTAGGACACAAACCAAAGAAAACCAATGTAAGACAAGCGGACTTCAAACTTATATCGATAAAAAGCATCATTCTCTGGCTGACCCCTTGCCAGTGTAATCATGATCATAAAATACTCCAACCATGTTCATCCTCCAACAGTGCATGAGGGGCTAAAAGTACCCCATGCTTCAACCCAGCTGACATAGAATATTTCAACCCCATGATGACTGTTTCTCATAAAGCAATATATTGTGAGATATGCTTTGCAAATAAATCAGATGAGCCTGGTTTATGTGAATCTGGTCCCTGGGGGATTGATAAGCTTTAGGAGAGTGGAAAACCAAGAGACAGACGCTGGATTACACAAACACACAAGTGTAATGAGTACCCCTCATTACAAGTAACAAGATGGTAGAGTAGAAGGACATGCACTCATCGTCTCCTGTAAGAAATCCAAAATTACAACTTGCTGCTGAACAACCATCAACAGGAGAATGTTGGGTCCCACCAAAAAAAGATAACCCACCTCCAAAGACAAAGGAGAAGGCCCAGCAAGACGGTAGCAGTGGCAAAATTATATATAGAATCAAACCCCATACCCACCAGACACACTTGGAGGGCTCAAAGAAAACCTTGTATGCACCAGAAGACTCCACAGAGACTGAGCCAGAATTGCCTTTGAGTGTTTGAGTGTCTTTTTCAGAGGTATGGGTCATCAGTGGCCTGCCACAGAGGGGCTCTGGGTGCAACAGACCTGGGTGTGGCATAAGCCCTCTTAGAGGAAGTCGCTATTAATCCCACCATAGAACTCCCAGAACTCACACAGGATTGAGGAAACAGACTCTTGGAGGCACAAACAAAATCTTGTGTGCACCAGAACCCAAAAGAAAGGAGCAGTGACCCCACAAGAGATGCCCCAGACTTGCCTGTGAGAGTCCAGGAGTCTCTGGCAGAGGCATGGGTCAGCAGTGGCCTGCTGCAGGGTCAGGGGCACTGAGTACAGCAGTGCGTTCATGGGACCTTTTGAAGGAGGTCACCATTACCTCCACCATACCTTGGTCTCAAAAAACAGGGAGAGACACAGCCCCGCCCAGCAACAGAAAATTGGATTAAAGATTTACTGAGCTGGCCCTGCCCAACAGAACAAGACCCAGTTTCCCCCTCAGTCAGTCTCTCCCATCAGGAAGATTCTATAAGCCTCTTATCCTTATCCATCAGAGGGCAGACAGAATGAAAACTGCAACCAAAGAAAACTACTCAAACTGATTACATGGACCACAGCCTTGTCTAACTTAATGAAACTATGAGCCATGCCATGTAGGGCCACCGAAGACGGACGGGTCATGGTGGAGAGTTCTGACAAAATGTGGTCCACTGGAGAAGGGAATGACAAACCACTTCAGCATTCTTGCCTTGAGAATCCCATAAACAGTATGAAAAGGCAAAATGATAGGACACTGAAAGATGAACTCTCCAGATTGGCAGGTGCCCAATATGCTACTGGAGAAGAGTGGAGAAATAACTCCAGAAAGAATGAAGAGATGAGGCCAAAGCAAAAACAACGCCCAGTGGTGGATGAGGCTGGCAATGGAAGTAAAGTCTAGTGCTATAAAGAGCAATATTACATATGAACCTGGAATGTTAGGTCTATGAATCAAGGCAAATTGGAAGTGGTCAAACAGGAGATGGCAAGAGTGAACATCAACATTTTAGGAATCGGTGAACTAAAAAAGACTGGAATGGGCGAATTTTACTCAGAGGACCATTATATCTACTACTATGGGCAAGAGTCCCTTAAAAGAAATGGAGTAGCCATCAAAGTCAACAAAAGAGTGTGAAATGCAGTTCTTGGGTGCAATCTCAAAAATGACAGAATGATCTCTGTTCATTTCCAAGGCAAACCATTCCACATCACAGTAATCCAAGTCTATGCCCCAACCACTAACGCCAAAGAAGCTGAAGTTGAACAGTTCCATGAAGACCTACAAGACCTTCTAGAACTAACATCCAAAAAAAGACGTCCTTCTCATTACAGGGGACTGGAATGCAAAAGTAGGAAGTCAAGAGATACCTGGAGGAACAGGCAAATTTGACCATGGAGTACAAAACGAAGGAGGGCAAAGGCTAACAGAATTTTGCCAACAGAATGCACTGGTCATAGCAAACACCTTCTTCCACAACACAAGAAAAGACTCTATGCATGGACATCAAGAGATAGTCAATACCAAAATCAGACTGATTATATTCTTTGCAGGCAAAGATGGAGAAGCTCTATACAGTCAGCAAAAACAAGACCCGGAGCTGACTGTCGCTCAGATCATGAACTCCTTATTGCCAAATTCAGACTTAAATTGAAGAAAGTAGGGAAAACCACTAGACCATTCAGGTATGACCTACGTCAAATCCCTTACGATTATACAGTGGAAGTGACAAATAGATACAAGGATTGGATCTGATAGAGTGCCTGATGAGCTATGGACAGAGGTTTGTGACGTTGTACATGAGGCAGTGATCAAGACCATCCCCAATGAAAAAGAAATGCAAAAAAGCAGAATGGTTGTCTGAGGAGGCCTTACAAATAGCTGAGAAAAGAAGAGAAGCTAAAGGCAAAGGAGAAAAGGAAAGATATAAGCATCTGAATGCAGCGTTCCAAAGAATACCAAGGAGAGATAAGAAAGCCTTCCTCAGTGATCAATGCAAAGAAATAGAGGAAAACAATACAATGGGAAAGACTAGAGATCTCTTCGAGAAAATCAGAGATATCAAGGGAACATTTCATGCAAAGATGGGCACAATAAAGGACAGAAATGGTATGGACCTAACAGAAGCAGAAGATATTAAGAACAGGTGGCAAGAATACACAGAAGAATTACACAAAAAAAATATTCATGATCCAGATAACTACGATCGTGTGATCACTCACCTAGAGCCAGACATCCTGGAATGTGAAGTTAAGTGGGCCTTAGGAAGCAACATTATGACCAAAGTTAGAGGAGGTGATGGAATCCCAGTTGAGTTATTTCAAATCCTGAAAGATAATGCTGTGAAAGTGCTGTACTTAATATGCCAGCAAATTTGGAAAACTCAGCAGTGGCCACAGGACTGGAAAAGGTCAGTTTTCATTCCAATCCCCAAGAAAGGCAACGCCAAAGAATGCTCAAACTATCTCACAATTGCACTCATCTCATTCACTAACAAAGTAATGCTCAAAATTCTCCAAGCCAGGTTTCAACAATACGTAAACCATGAACTTCCACATGGTCAGGCTGACTTTAGAAAAGGCAGAGGAACCAGAGATCAAATTGCCAACATCCACTGGATCATTGAAAAAGAAAGAGAGTTCCAGAAAAATATCTGCTTTATTGACTACACCAAAGCCTTTGATTGTGTGTATCACAACAAAATATGGAAAATTCTTCAAGATATGGGAATACTAGACCACCTTAACTGCCTCCTGAGAAACCTGTATGCAGATCAAGAAGCAACAGTTAGAACTGGACATGGAACAACAGACTGGTTCCAAATAGGAAAAGGAGTACGTCAAGGCTGTATATTGTCACCCTGCTATTTAACTTATATGCAGAGTGCATCATGAGAAATGCTGAACTGGATGAAGCACATGATGGAATTAAACTTGCCAGGAGAAATTTCAATAACCTCGGATATGCAGATGATACCACCCTTATGGCAGAAAACAAAGAAGAACTAAAAAGTCTCTTGATGAAATTGAAAGAGGAGAGTGAAAACGTTGACTTAAAACTCAGCATTCAGAAAACTAAGATCATGGCATCTGGTCCCATCATTTCATGGAAAATAGATGGGGAAACAATGGAAACTGAGAGACTTTATTTTGGGAGCTCCAAAATCACTGCAGACGGTGTTTGCAGCCGTGAAATTAAAACAGGCTTGCCCCATTTGAAGACAACTAATGACCAACCTAGACAGCAAATTAGAAAGCAGAAATATTACTTTGCAGACCAAGGTCGATCTAATCAAAGTTATGGTGTTTCCAGTAGTCATATATGGATGTGAGATTGGACCATAAAGAAAGCTGAGCACTGAAGAATTGATGCTTTTGAATTATGGTGTTGGAGAAGTCCCTTGGACTGCAAGGATATCCAGCCAGTCATCCTAAAGGAAATCAGTCCTGAATATTCATGGAATATTCATTCCTGAAACTCCAATACTTTGGTCACCTGATGTGAAGAACTGACTCATTGGAAAAGACCCTGATGCTGGGAAAGATTGAAGGCAGGAGGAGAAGGGGACAACAGAGAATGAGATGGTTGGATGGTATCACTGACTCGATGGATATGAGTTTGAGCAAGCTCCAGGTGTTTTTGTTGTTGGACAGGGAGGCCTGGCATCATGGTGTCGCAAAGAGTCAGACACGCCTGAGCTACTGAACTGAACTGCACTGAACTTAATGAGTACCCCAGAGTCAGAGTCAGACCACTCTTCTTCAGATACTGACATTACTTCTCTCTTCAACATCTGCATAGGCTTCTCCTGTACAATATGACTTTCCTATTAACAGTTCTACAGTGACCACTACCTGCTTGAGCAATGCTTCGCCGTAAGGGATAAGCCAGCAGAGGTGGTGCCTAAAGAACTGACTGAACAGTTGAAAACAAATCTTCTAACTGCCTTATCCTATCTTCCCTGACATCCACCCCACACAGAACTGCTCAGTGGGTCCATTCAAAGACAGGTCAGACCTCATCTCTTGCTCACTCTGTCAGTAACGGCCCTATAACACCCAGTCTTCATTTGTTCAAATATCACTCATGGTGGGGAGGGACAAATTGGGAACTGTGATTAACATATACATGATGCTAGACAGAAAATAATAAACAAGGACCTATTGTATAGCACAGAGAATGGTATCCGATATCTTCTAATAACCTATAATGGAAAAGAATCTGAAAAGAACAGAAATACGGATAGAGATACATTTAGGTATAACTGAATCACTTTGCTGTATACCCAAAACACTGTAAATCAACTATACTTCAATGAAAAATAAAAGTAAATAAATTAATAAAATTTCACTCATGACCCTTTGTAACTTGGCTCTATGTCCCTCTCCATCCTCATCTGTAACCACAACCCACACTTCAATTCAGTTCAGTTCAGTTCAGTCTCTCAGTCTTGTCCGACTCTTTGCGACCCCATGAATCACAGCACGCCAGGCCTCCCTGTCCATCACCAGCTCCCGGAGTTCACTCAAACTCAAGTCCACAGAGTCAGTAATGCCATCCAGCCATCTCATTCTTAGTCGTCTCCTTCTCCTCCTGCCCCCAATCCCTCCCAGCATCAGACTCTTTTCCAGTGAGTCAACTCGTCGCATGAGGTGGCCAAGGTATTGGAGTTTCAGCTTTAGCATCAGTCCTTCCAATGAACACCCAGGATTGATCTCCTCTAGAATGGACTGGTTGGATCTCCTTGCAGTCCAAGGGACTCTCAAGAGTCTTCTCCAGCACCACAGTTCAAAAGCATCAATTCTTCAGTGATCAGCTTTCTTCACAGTCCAACTCTCACATCCATACATGACCACGGGAAAAACCATAGCCTTGACTAGACGGACCATGGTTGGCAAAGTAATGTCTCTGCTTTTGAATATGCTATCTAGGTTGGTCATGACTTTCGTTCCAAGGAGTAAGCGTCTTTTAATTTCATGGCTGCAATCAGCATCTGAACTGATTTTGGAGCCCAAAAAATAAAGTCTGACACTGTTTCCACTGTTTCCCCATCTATTTCCCATGAAGTGATGGGACCAGATGCCATGATCTTCGTTTTCTGAATGTTGAGCTTCAAGCCAAACTTTTCACTCTCCTCTTTCACTTTCATCAAGAGGCTTTGAGTTCCTCTTCACTTTCTGCCATAAGGGTGGTGTCATCTGCATATCTGAGGTTATTGATATTTCTCCCGGCAATCTTGATTCCAGCCTGTGCTTCTTCCAGCCCAGCGTTCCTCATGATGTACTCTGCATATAAGTTAAATAAGCAGGGTGACAGTATACAACCTTGATGTACTCCTTTTCCTATTTGGAACCAGTCTGTTGTTCCATGTCCAGTTCTGACTGTTGCTTCCTGACCTGCATACAGGTTTCTCAAGAGGCAGGTCAGGTGCTCTGGTATTCCCATGTCTTTCAGAATGTTCCACAGTTTATTGTGATCCACACAGTCAAAGGCTTTGGCATAGTCAATGAAGCAGAAATAGCTGTTTTTCTGGAACTCTCTTGCTTTCTCCATGATCCAGCGGATGTTGGCTAT
Source organism: Moschus berezovskii (assembly GCF_049115385.1). Lineage (NCBI taxonomy): Eukaryota > Metazoa > Chordata > Mammalia > Artiodactyla > Moschidae > Moschus > Moschus berezovskii. Next base: position 12,721,283 of record NC_142466.1, read on the forward strand.
TTGATCTCTGGTTCCTCTGCCTTTTCTAAAACCTACTTGAACATCTGGAAGTTCACGGTTCACATATTGCTGAAGCCTGGCTTGGAGAATTTTGAGCATGACTTTACTAGCATGTGAGATGAGTGCAATTGTGCGGTAGTTAGAGCATTCTTTGGCATTCCCTTTCTTTGGGATTGGGATGAAGACTGACCTTTTCCAGTCCTGTGACCACTGCTGAGTTTTCCAGATTTGCTGGCATATTGAGTGCAACACTTTCACAGCATCATCTTTCAGGATTTGAAATAACTCATCTGGAATTCCATCACCTCCACTAGCTTTCTTCGTAGTGATGCTCTCTAAGGCCCACTTGACTTCACATTCCGAGATGTCTGGCTCCAGGTGAGTGATCACGCCATCGTGATTATCTTGGTCGTGAAGATCTTTTTTGTACAGTTCTTCTGTGTATTCTTGCCACCTCTTCTTAATATCTTCTGCTTCTGTTAGGTCCATACCATTTCTGTCCTTTATCGAGCTCATCTTTGCATGAAATGTTCCCTTGATATCTTTAATTTTCTTGAAAAGATCTCTTGTCTTTCCTATTCTGTTGTTTTCCTCTATTTCTTTGCATTGATTGCTGAGGAAGGCTTTCTTACCTCTCCTTGCTATTCTTTGGAACTCTGCATTCAGATGCTTATATCTTTCCTTTTCTCATTTGCTTTTCGCTTCTCTTCTTTTCACAGCTATTTGTAAGGCCTCCTCAGACAACCATTTTGTTTTTTTGCACCTAAATATGTGCTCACACCTGCACACCAGACTTTTCTGTACCTCTGTGCCCTGATCTGTGGATCTATTGATTTTTCCTAGAGCCCTCTCTCCTGTACTTCCTAGATAATTCTTACTTACCCTAAAAGATTCATCTCCTCCAAGAAGCCTTCCCTGCTTCTCTCAAAGCTCAATTTGGTGCCCCACGTTTCCATAGTATCCTGTACATAATTCCTGTTCACAACTTTTACCTCATTATACAAAAATTATAACCTATGGCCATGCACCTGTGAGGGCAGGAATCTTCTCTATTCTCTATGTCCCTGGAACCCAGCAAAGGGCCTGGCATAAAGCACCACTAATGTTGGCCAACCTGAATTAAACTGAACTGAACCTTCCTGATCTCCTGCTCTCTAGAGCTCTCCATTTCCATGTCCCATGCTAGATTTCCCCTCCACGCTCACAGTGATCACAGCCCTTCTGTATTTTCCCCACATTGGCTCTGTAACTCCCTTCTTACAGACACGAGTCTGAGTAAGGGCAGGGTGGGCTGCTGATCTGCTCAGAGTTATGAGTAAGGCTGAGGATTTGTCACACACCAGGTCCATGACCAGTGTTGTAGAGCTGCCTTTCTCACAGCCCTCACAGAAACCCATGGAGATAAGGACAGCCCCGTTTGCTACAACTGTGCTAGGAAATTCAAGGACCAGGAAGAGACTCAAACGCCCAAAGGGAAAAATCATGTTCTATAGACAATCTGTCTGAAGCTAAAGAAGAAGGCAAACTAGCCCAGGGGACTTCTGGGCATCTGGCCAGTGGCATAAGGGCATCTGATCTTGAAAGAAAGCACTGAGAACATTCTTCCTTGCATGTGGCCAGGGACCAGTTCCAAGCCAACATCTCCTCACAGAATGTCCTAAGACTCCAAACATAATCGAATCTTGCTAAAGGCAATAATGGATTCACCTGATTACACAGCCCCTTCCAGGCAGAAGTGTCTCTTGATTGCTTGCGACAATCAGACCCCACTTTCCTCTCTGAACTTCTCCAGGTCCAAACAGGGACTTCTTTAGTATCCTCATGTCATGGCTATATGTAACCAAATGGTTAATTTTTTTCCTACATGGGTCTGGCCTTATGTTTTGATCTGAAGTTCTTTTCAGAGCTTGCAGGCTGTTAGACACACGGAAACTATGATCTTAATCCTCAGTCTAAGTCCCACCCCAACATACAGTTAAAGGAACCTGGTGAAAGAGTGGAGGGTTCTGGGTCATACTCTAGAAGACCCAAGATTTAGGTCAAGTTTCCCAGTGATCAGAGAAGCTGCTGTGCTCACACCCTTTGTTCCTCTAGTCTGATGTCCCCCAGTTGCTAAGGAGATGGCAGCGATGTACTCCTACCCTCTGACTTCAATGGATTCTCCCATCAGCCCTATATGGCAGAATGGGTCACACTGAACTCCAACCAGCCACCCCAGCTTGAAACAAGGCTCTTCCCATCTTCTGGGAAGTTCTAGGATCAGAAACACATCCCTTCATCACACCTGAAAGGCTTCTTCCTTTCATTGACCTTGATCTTCCATTTGACAGTGTGCTTCCACCTAAGGGGATGGATGTATTTTAAGCTGGGCATGGCAATATGCCTCAGGCCTTCCCCAGGACTGACATCTCAGATTTTCTAGGGGTGAGCTGGAGATGGGAACAAAGACCCTCTAGGAGGACTGGTCTAGGCAAGTGCATCTTTAAACCTTGTGATCCTGTGGTCTGTTGTGAGACCTTGGGTTCCTGGTCAGAACCTGGGGCACTAGCCCTCGGTATTCCCACGTTCCCAAGCCTCACAGATTAACCACAGAAAAGAAGGTATAACAGATCTGTGTCCACTGATATCTTCCAGGATTGGTGTGATGGGGAGACCCTATTTTAATCCCAAAAGTTTTCATATAGGAAACAGAATCTCTTCCAACTTGATTCTGGGTAAAGTATTTATTATAACTTGAATATCCCGAGTATTATGCAGTCCATGAAGGCAAGTGTACAGCAGACAGCACATCACAAAAGAGAACATTCCGACAATAGACTGTAGCAACATAACAATTCTGTTTTGAAAGAGTGACAAAATTCCTTGGGGAGACCTGGCAAAGCAGTACCCTCATAAGACACACCTGGGAAAAAAATATTTTCTGAACATCCACCCCTGACCCTCATCTAAATTTCTTTCCAATCAAAAATTCTGTGTGCCTTCCCGAACAACCAGATTTTCAGTTACTCCATCAGGGGCAGGGAACTGGAGACCGAGGAGGCATCTTGCAGAGAAACCCCAATTTCTATAAGTCTCAATGAAAACCCACAGGGCACTAGGGAAGTGCCAGCCTGCCAAAGTCTCTCCTGCTGTCTTCCCATCCCTGTCCCCTCACAATTCTTTTGACTCATAATATTATACAGATATGGCCAAGTCATTTTCCATTCACTTTTTCTCTTCTCCTGATACAAAGAGGAAGAAAAGAACAATCACCAAGAACCCACAGTCCTGTATCTTCTGTGTGTCATCTCCATTTGTCCCACAACAACTTATAAAGAGGTCCATTGATTCTCATCTTACAGATGAAGACCCCGAAATTCTGACACATTAGGTGACTTATCCAATATCACATGTCTCAGAAGTAGCTGAGCACAGAGGCCAACTTGAATCTATCAGAAGCTAAGGTCTGGGTTCTTTGCACTAAAACACATAGCCTGCCTGTACCTCAGAAGAGAAGTTTTGTCAAAGGAACCATTCTCATTCATTTATTCCCATTTGGAGAGCTGAGTTGAAGTACCTGAGCTTGGACCCCATATAGAGAGTCTTCTGTAAGCTTTTTCAGCCAAACGTACTCCCATTTCCATGGTTCTCACAAACCTCAAGCTCTGGCATGGCACAAACCTCATGCAACTTTGATGGAATCTTTATTTCTGTGCCTTACTTTTTTTAAACCGCTTGTTGTTGTTCAGTCGTGTCCCACTCTTTGCAGCCCCATGAAGAGTAGCCCACCAGGCTCCTCCATCCATGGAACTCTCCAGGCAAGAATACTGGCGTGCATTGCCATGCCTCCTCCAGGGGATTTTCCCCACGCTGGGATGGAACCTGTGTCTCCCACATTGGCAGGCGTGTTCTTTACCACTGAGCCACCAGGGAAGTCCTTTTAGCGCTTAACTGTCTTGAAAATCTTCTCCTGTTTCTGGATAGCTTGACTACTCTGTGATGCGTAGTTATAATAAAAGGTCAACCTCTGTTCAGTCAGTTCAGTTCAGTTCAGTCACTCAGTCGTGTCCGACTCTCCGCGACCCCATGAATCACAGCACACCAGGCCTCCCTGTCCATCACCAACTCCCAGAGTTCACTCAAACTCATGTCCACAGAGTCGGTGATGCCATCCAGCCATCTCATTCTCTGTCATCCCCTTCTCCTCCCTCCCCCAACCTTTCCCAGCATCAGAGTCTTTTCCAGTGAGTCAACTCGTCGTATGGCCAAAGTATTGCAGTTTCAGCTTTAGCATCAGTCCCTCCAATGAACACCCAGGATTGATCTCCTTTAGAATAGACTCCTTGGATCTCCTTGCAGTACAAGGGACTCTCAAGAGTCTTCTCCAACACCACAGTTCAAAAGCATCAATTCTTCGGCGATCAGCTTTCTTCACAGTCCAATTCTCACATCCATACATGACCACGGGAAAAAACCATAGCCTTGACTAGACGGAACTTTGTTGGCAAAGTAATGTCCCTGCTTTTTAATATGCTATCAAGGTTGGTCATAACTTTCCTGCCAAGGAGCAAGTGTCTTTTAATTTCATGGCTGCAATCAGCATCCGCAGTGATTTTGGAGCCCAAAAAAATAAAGTCTGACACTGTTTCCACTGTTTTTCCATCTATTTCCCATGAAGTGATGGGACCAGATGCCATGATCTTTGTTTTCTGAATGTTGAGCTTCAAGCCAACCTTTTCACTCTCCTCTTTCACTTTCATCAAGAGGCTTTTGAGTTCCTCTTCACTTTCTGCCATAAGGGTGGTGTCATCTGCATATCTGAGGTTATTGATATTTCTCCCGGCAATCTTGATTCCAGCTGGTGCTTCTTCCAGCCCAGCGTTCCTCATGTAGCAGGCAGTAAAAGCAAACATTTGAGAAGAATAATTGGTAAGAATGTAGTCTCTGCTCTCTCTGCCCCGTCTCCGCAGGCTCCATCGCTTTGGGGCCTAGCGGCCCGAAGAGGGGAAAAAAAGGTGAGGGGGGGAGACTTTTTAAAAGCCTGAAAATCCTTTAAAATCAACAAAGCAGGAGTAGGGCGGGGTGCGCCGGAGCATCCTCCTCAGAGAATCCATCTGGACGTCACTTTGGCATGCTTCCCACACCTGGGTGACTTCTGGTCCCAGTCCCCAGGTCTGGCGGTGAGCCAGAGCCATCTGTACTCCCGGGTCCACGTGCCTCCGTTGGCGTCCTCACCCGCACGCAGCACGTGTACACCCGTCACGAATCTGCCCACCACATGTCCCATACCAGGCACGCACACACCACGTGTCCATACGTCACGTGTCCGCACACCTGGCGTCCCAGCTGTCCCTCACAAGGGGAGGGAGTGGGCTGCAGCCACTAGTGGGCATGGGACCGTCCCTGGTGGTGGTTATACAGTGTTTGCTGAATATTCAGACCACCTGACCTGCCTCTTAAGAAACCTGTATGCAGGTCAGGAAGCAACAGTCAGAACTGGACATGGAACAACAGACTGGTTCCAAATAGGAAAAGGAATACGTCAAGGCTGTATATTGTCACCTTGCTTATTTAACTTATATGCAGAGTACATCATGAGGAACGCTGGGCTGGAAGAAGCACCAGCTGGAATCAAGATTGACGGGAGAAATATCAATAACCTCAGATATGCAGATGACACTACCCTTATGGCAGAAAGTGAAGAGGAACTAAAAAGCCTTTTGATGAAAGTGAAAGAGGAGAGTGAAAAGTTTGGCTTGAAGCTCAACATTCAGAAAACAAAGATCATGGCATCTGGTCCCATCACTTCATGGGAAATAGATGGAAAAACAGTGGAAACAGTGTCAGACTTTTTTGGGGCTCCAAAATCAGTTCAGATGCTGATTGCAGCCATGAAATTAAAAGACGCTTACTCCTTGGAAGGAAAGTTATGACCAACCTAGATAGCATATGCAAAAGCAGAGACATTACTTTGCCAACAAAGGTCTGTCTAGTCAAAGCTATGGTTTTTCCCGTGGTCATGTATGGATGTGAGAGTTGGACTGTGAAGAAAGCTGATCGCCAAAGAATTGATGCTTTTGAATATGGTGCTGGAGAAGACTCTTGAGCGTCCCTTGTACTGCAAGGAGATCCAACCAGTCCATTCTAAAGGAGACCAATCCTGGGTGTTCATTGGAAGGACTGATGCTAAAGCTGAAACTCCAATCCTTTGGCCACCTCATGCGACGAGTTGACTCACTGGAAAAGACTCTGATGCTGGGAAAGGTTGGGGGCGGGAGGAGAAGGGGACGACGGAGAATGAGATGTCTGGATGGCATCACCGACTCTGTGGACATGAGTTTGAGTGAACTCCGGGAGTTGGTGATGGACAGGGAGGCCTGGCGTGCTGTGATTCATGGGGTTGCAGAGAGTCAGACACGACTGAGTGACTGAACTGAACTGAAGCTAAGTCTGTGATGTGTTTTTCTTTATGTGTATAGAATTTCATCTTTTATCAATATTTTATGTTAAAAGTTTAAGAATAAGAGCCAGCCAGAGGACAGAGGATTTTCAGGATGGTATGAGGTTTCTGCATGATACTGCAAGAGGGATGAAATGTTACACATTTGTCAAAGCTGACCTCACAAATCCCACAGGTGAACCTTAGCATAAAGTTCACATTTTGAGTGATAATATATGTCACTGTGGGGGGGGCGATCATCGTTTGAAACAAACATACCTCTCTGGTAGGGGTGGTTGACAGGAGGAAGCTGTCTGAACTTTCCACTCAATTTAGCTGTGAACCTAAAAATGTTCTGAAAAAGATGGAGTCTGTAGATTTGCAGACATATAGAACAGATTGTGGTTGCCAAGAGGGAGGGAAGAGATACATTGGGAGTTTGGGATTAGCAGATGCAAACTATTACCTATAGGATGGATAATAAACAAGGTCCTACTGTATAGAATGGGGAGCTATATAAAATATCCTGTAATAAACAATAATGGAAAAGAAAAGTATAATTTTAATAGCTTAATAATTTTGAAAATGTATTTGTAATAATGTAATAATAATAAATTTTAAAATTAAAAAAACCATGGTAGAAAATAAATTGCCCATGCAGAAAAATAAACAGTGAAGTCACCACATTCAGGAACTGTCTGACTAGTAAAATGAGACACCTGAAAAGGAAGCATAATTCAATTTGACAGGGTAATTCATTAAGGTTCGGTAGGATGTGCAGTGGACATTTTTTTCTCAAAGGTAAAGACAGTAGTAAGGCAAGCATTAGAATTCTAGAAAACTAAGATAAAGGAAGAAAGCACCAACACGGCAATACTAAATGGGAGAGAATGAAGCTGTCTCTGTTTCCCTGGCAGCTTTGTTCAACAAGACTTCAAGCAGAAGGTGGGAACCCTTAACTCACTTTGGAGAAACTCCTTCCCCAAGGCTGGAATGGTGATTTAATAGGGCATCTGTGGATGGAAAGGAAAGGGTCTGCCCTGAACATATACTGATCCCCAGACACGTTAGATCTGTTTTTATCCAGAACTGTATGTTGGAGGGACTCAGAAGTATTTAGAAAATGTTAGGTTCATACTTCCCATCTTCCCTAAAGCACAATTGAACAATTTAAAATATATAAAGGACAGAGTTCTGAACTGAGTATCAAGACAGCTAAATATTTGATGCCAGCACAGCCCACAGCTTGCTTCCTTCCTCTGTGCAAGTCCATTCACAAATCCGAGCCTTGTTTCCTCCATCTCTGAAAGAATGAGCTGTCTATGCTTTGTCTATGTCCATGCTGTGGTCTACACTATGTCTATGATAGCAGATGGTTAGCATACGGTCTGGGCTCTATGGGCCGGAGTCATGTGCCCACTGAAGGGTCTCTTGGGAGCCTTTCTGGGATCTTGCAAAGGAATCCTCAGCCCTGAACTAGCACTGACCTCGATACTTCTAGTCCACTAGCCCACCATCTCTCTCCCATCCTCATTCCAACCTACAGCCACGTTCTCAACCATACCCATTGTTGTAAACCAGAATAAAACTTTCCCAGTGATATCTTGCATTCCCTAAAAATTTTCTTGGAGAGGATCCATAGAAGAGAAAGAAACACAGCTACAGAGGCAGAATTTAATCAAGAATAAGAAAGAGGAGGAGATAAGGAAAGCACACAATACATTTTGTGAGCTTTACCTCATTTCATCCTCAAAAGAAACCTCTTACAGTGCACTTTTAGAGAAAAGGAAGATTATATGAAAAAAAAAACACTGATTCAAAAAGATATATTCACTCCAGTACTCATAGCAGCACTATAAAAGCAACCTAAGTGTCCATCAACAGAGCATGCCTGTGTGCTCAGTAGGGTCTGACTCTGCAACCCACCTGGACTGCAGCCCACCAGGCTCCTCTGTCCATGGAGTTCTTCCAGGCAAGAGCACTGGAGTGAGTTGCCATTTCCTTCTCCAGGGGATCTTCCCCACCCAGAAATTGAACCTGTGTCTCCTGCATCCCCTGCATTGCAGGCAAATTCTTTACTGCTGAGCCACCAGCAAAGCCCCATCAACAAAAAAATGGATTAAAAACTTATAGTATATATAAATATATACACATGCAATGAAATACTATTCAGCCATAAAAAAGAATAAAATTTTGCTATTTACAGCAACATGGACTTGGAGGGTATTATACTAACTGAAATAAGACAGAGAAAGACAAATATGGTATATCACTTATATGTGGAATCTTTATAAAAAGATACAACAACTAGTGAATATAACAAAATAAAGCAGATTCACAGATAGAATATATATAGTGGTTACCAGTGGGGAGAGGGAAGAGCAGAGGAGCAGTATCAGTTCAGTTCAGTTCAGTCGCTCAGTCGTGTCCAACTCTCCGCGACCCCGTGAATCACAGCACGCCAGGCCTCCCTGTCCATCACCAACTCCCGGAGTTCACTCAAACTCACGTCCATCGCATCGGTGATGCCATCCAGCCATCTCATTCTCTGTTGTCCCCTTCTCCTCCTGCCCCCAATCCCTCCCAGCATCAGAGTCTTTTCCAGTGAGTCAACTCTTCACATGAGATGGCCAAAGTATTGGAGTTTCAGCTTTAGCATCAGTCCTTCCAATGAACACCCAGGACTGATCTCCTTTAGAATGGACTGGTTGGATCTCCTTGCAGTCCAAGGGACTCTCAAGAGTCTTCTCCAACACCACAGTTCAAAAGCATCAGTATAAGGGTAGGGAATTAAAAGGTACAAACAGGTATAAAACCAGATACAAGACTATGTTGTACAACACAGCAAATCCAGCCAATATTTAATAATAGCTAGAAATGGACCTTTAAAATTTGTGAATCGCTATATTGTATGCCCGTAACTTTCATAATATTGTACAGCAACTCTACCTCAATTTTTTTTAAATCCTAAAAATAAAAGAGGGAAATAAAGAAAGAGAAAAAGAAAAAAGAAAGAAAAGAGGAAGCTGAAACTCAGAGATGCTAAAGAATTCATCCAAGGGCGTGTGACAGCAAAAACAGAGTGTAACCAATAAAACTATGCTCTGCTGCCACTTTACAGACTCAGAATCCTACAGTCTTGGATCATTCTTGGGTACAAGCCTGGCTCAGGGGCAAGAATAAAGCTTAAGTTCATGTCTTCTTCTTTGCCACCATCCCTCCAGGGAGGCAGACTTAATGACCCTTCCCTCTAGCTCCAGGGAAGCGTTGTTCTGCTCCACTCCTGACAGAAGGCAGCCAACCCTGAACCAGCTCTTCCTGCTCTCAAGGGCCAGGAGAGAATTCTAACTCACTGACTCCAAAAACATTATCTTCCCCAGAACTGGTTCCCAAAGTCCAACTGACTTTCTACATCAGCCATCTAGAAAACAAAGTCGCTCAGTGAACTGTCCTGGGGAGTGAGATTCCCTGCAGCGTGGGCCTCCAATAGGCAAATAAGCTTTCCCTTCTTCGCTATGTCTGAACACCTACCTAACTCTTGGTCAGGCAACAGTTGACACCCTGAGATCCTTTGCTTCTTGGAACACTGTAAATTCTTGCTGACATCCTTTCTGGCCTTCAGTTAAGCCTGCTTTATCACATCACCTTTCTGGGCTCCTGTGTTTTCAGTGGGACTACAAAGAATGGGAGGAACAAGCAGACGTTTCCCTGCCATCTTCCCATCAGTGTCCATTTGAAGTGACACAGGAATAGTTCCCAATTCCCGAGCATGATGAGGCCTGGCCTCTCCCTTTCTTCTACCTTGACTGAGTCCTTTCCTCTCCCATGATTTGTAGAAGAGGAAGCCGCATAGAATGGCCCAGGGATTCCTTTTCCTGTAACCCTGAAAAAGCCTGTCTCCCCGGGGTATTCCTCCAGATAGAATGAGGCCAGTGTCCAGCCCCACCCAGCCTTGCCCAGCGCTATAAAGGAGCCTCCCAGACAGCCACCCCCAGGAAGCTGTAGCTCTGTGTCCTCACCAACTATGAAACTCCGTCTCTCCAGCTTACTCTTCCTCCTGGTGATCTCATTGCCTTCAGGTAAGTAATGATGGGTATGGGTCATGAAAATCAAGGGTCTTCCGAGGGCTGAGGCACTTGAAAAGCCCCATGGGTATAAGCCCAGCAGGGAGACCACAGTGTCAATCAGTAGAGGAGCTAAAGGCAAGAGGTGGGTGAGCGTTATTCAGCCCCTGCCCTGATCATCTGTTGCTACCTCCTGAAAGCCTGCCACAGCTTAAGAGAGGGGAGCCCTTTTCAGCACATGCATAGATCACTCTCCACTATTTACAATCCTGTTTCCCTCAGCTTCCTCTGATTAGCGCTGGACTCAGTGGCCCTCGCCAAAATGTAACAGCAGACGAGAGGATGGAGTGTAGAAGGACAACCTCAAACTGAGAAGCCATTCACCGGGAAAGAGAGGACAGCCCGAAGATGTCCCCCAGGCTCTTGAAGACTGATTTTTCTTTTGTGTGTATGTGTTTTTTCTCCTTCAGGGAACAGTTTGTTTAGAAATAATGGAGCAACAGTCCGTACTTGCACTCAACTTGGTGGCACCTGTTACTTCGGCTGTAAGGTGGGATGGAAGTGGGTCGCCTTCTGTCACAATGTATTGTCTTGCTGCGTAAAACTGCACTTTAATCAACCCCCTCAGGTCAAATTACCATGACCCTCACCTCATATGACCAATTAAAAGGATACACAAATGGCTAAAAGGATGAGACCTTTTGTGTGTAAGGATGGTTAACTGGGCTCTGGGTAACAAAAAGGGACCAGATTCTAACCAATTTACTGGCAAAATTTCAGACATGCTTTCTTAAAGGGGCATTGTGGGAATATGCATTCCTACTCTCTTTTCTGCCCTGCAGTCTCCAATAAGTAATTCCTACATCCAATTCAAAATCAGTTGATTAATACATGACTACAGGCCCAAGTATAAGACATCCATTGAACCTAATAATGGGCTTCCCAGGTGACACAGTGGTAAATAATCTGCCTGCCAATTGCAAAAACCCAGGTTCTATCCCTGGGTCAAGAAGATCTCCTGTAGTAGGAAATAGCAACCCACTCCAGTATTCTTGCCTGGAAAACTCGCGTGGACAGAGGAGCAGCTGAGCATACACACGTACACCTAACAACAATAGCTGACCACATGCCAGTGCCATTTTTAAGTGGTTTCAGTCAGTTCAGTCGCTCAGTCGTGTCCGACTCTTTGCGACCCCATGGACTGCAGTACACCTGGCTTCCCTGTCCATCACCAACTCCTGGAGCTTGCTTAAACTCATGTCCATTGCACTGTTGATGCCATCCAACCATCTCATCTTCTGTCATCCCCTCTTCCTCCTGCCCTCAAACTTTCCCAGTATCTTTCCCAGTCAGTTCTTTGCATCATGTGGCCAAAGTATTGGAGTTTCAGCTTCAGCATCAGTCCTTCCAATGAATAGTCAGGACAGATTTCCTTTAGGATGGACTGGTTGGATCTCCTTGCAGTCCAGGGGACTCTCAAGAGTCTTCTCCAACACCACAGTTCAAAAGCATCAATTCTTCAGTGCTCAGCTTTCTTTATAGTCCAACTTTCACATCCATACATGACCACTGGAAAAACCATAACCTTGACTAGATGGACCTTGGTCAGCAAAGCATTATTTCTGCTTTTTAATATGCTGTCTAGGTTGGTCATTCTCATTGGAGAAGGAAATGGCAACCCACTCCAGTGTTCCTGCCTGGAGAATCCCAGGGACGGGGGACCCTGGTGGGCTTCTGTCTATGGGGTCACACAGAGTCGGACACGACTGAAGTGACGCAGCAGGTTGGTCATAAGTTTTCTTCCAAGGAAAAAAACCTCTTTTAATTTTATGACTGCAGTCACCGTCTGCAGTGATTTTGGAGCTCCCAAAATAAAGTCTCTCAGTTTCCATTGTTTCCCCATCTATTTTCCATGAAATGATGGGACCAGATGCCATGATCTTAGTTTTCTGAATGTTGAGTTTTAAGGCAACTTTTTCACTCTCCTCTTTCACTTACATCAAGAGGCTTTTCAGTTCTTCTTTGCTTTCTGCCATAAGGGTGGTATCATCTGCAGATCTGAGGTTATTGATATTTCTCCCAGCAATCTTGATTCTAGCTTATGCTTCAGCCAGCCCAGCATTTTGCATGATGTACTCTGCATAGAAGTTAAATAAGCAGGGTGACAGTGTACAGCCTTGACATACTCCTTTCCCGATTTGGAACCAGTCTGTTGTTCCATGTCCAGTTCTAACTGTTGCTTCTTGACCTGCATGCAGATTTCTCAGAAGGCAGGTCAGGTGGTCTAGTATTCCCATGTCTTTCAGAATTTTCCACAGTTTATTGTGATCCACACAGTCAAAGGTTTTGACATTGTCAATAAAGCAGAAATAGATGTTTTTCTGGAACTCTCTTGCTTTCTCAATGATCCAGGGGATGATCGCAATTTGATCTCTGGTTCCTCTGCCTTTTCTAAATCCAGCTTGAACATCTGGAAGTTCACGGTTCACATACCGTTGAAGCCTGGCTTGGAGAATTTTGAGCATGACTTTACTAGTGTGTGAGATGAATGCAATAGCATTCTTTGGCATTGCCTTGCTTTGGGATTGGAATGAAAACTGACCTTTTCCAGTCCTGTGACCACTGCTGAGTTTCCCAGATTTGCTGGCATATTGGGTGCAGCACTTTCACAGCATCATCTTTTAGGATTTGAAAGAGCTCAACTGGGATTCCATCACCTCCACTAGTTTTGTTCATAGTGATGCTTTCTAAGGCCCACTTGACTTCGTATTCCAGGATGTCTGGTTCTAGGTGAGTGATCAACTATCATGGTTATCTGGGTTCTGAATATCTTTTTTGTATAGTTCTTCTGTATATTCTTGCCACCTCTTCTTAATATCTTCTGCTTCTGTTAGGTCCGTACCATTTCTGTCCTTTATCAAGCCCATCTTTGCATGAAATGTTCCCTTGGTATCTCTAATTTTCTCGAAGAGATCTTTAGTCTTTCCCCATTCTATTGTTTTCCTCTATTTCTTTGCACTGATCACTGAGGAAGGCTTTTTGATCTCTCCTTGGTATTCTTTGGAACTCTGCATTCAGATGGGTTTATCTTTCCTATTTTCCTTTGCCTTTAGCTTTTCTTCTTTTCTCAGCTATTTGTGAGCCCTCCTCAGACAACCATTCTGCCTTTCTGCATTTCTTTTCCTTGGGGATGGTCTTGATCACTGCCTCCTGTACAATGTCACAAACCTCCATCCATAGTTCTTCAGGTACTCTGCTGCTGCTGCTGCTGCTGCGTCACTTCAGTCGTGTCCAACTCTGTGTGACCCCATAGACAGAAGCCCACCAGGGTCCCCCGTCCCTGCGATTCTCCAGGCAAGAACACTGGAGTGGGTTGCTATTTCCTTCTCCAATGTGTGAAAGTGAAACATCAGATCTAATTCCTTCGATCTATTTCTCACTTCCACTGTAGAATCGTAAGGGATTTGATGTAGGTCATACCTGAATAGTCTAGTGGTTTTCCCTACTTTCTTCAATTTAAGTCTGAATTTGGCAATAAGGAGTTCATGATCTGAGCCACAGTCAGCTCCTGGTCTTGTTTTGCTAACTGTATAGAGCTTCTCCGTCTTTGACTGCAAAGAATATAATCAATCTAATTTTGGTATTGACCATCTGGTGATGTCCATGCATAGAGTCTTCTCTTGTGTTGTTGGAAGAGGGTGTTTGTATGACCAGTGCATTCTGTTGGCAAAATTCTGTCAGCCTTTGCCCTGCTTCATTTTGTACTCGTGGTCAAATTTGCCTGTTCCTCCAGGTATCTCTTGACTTCCTACTTTTGCATTCCAGTCCCCTAAAATGAAAAGGACATCTTTTTTGGATGTTAGTTCTAGAAGGTCTTGTAAGTCTTCATGGAACCGTTCAGTTTCTTCAGCATTATGAGTCAGAGCATAGACTTGGATTACTGTGATATGGAATGGTTTGCCTTGGAAATGAACAGAGATCATTCTGTCATTTTTGAGACTGTATACAAGAACTGCATTTCAGACTCTTTGTTGACTATGATGGCTACTCCATTTCTTCTAGGGGACTCTTGCCCACAGTAGTAGATATAATGGTCCTCTGAGTTAAATTCACTCATTCTAGTCCATTTTTGCCCACTGATTCCTAAAATGTCGATGTTCAATCGTGCTATCTCCTATTTGACCACTTCCAATTTGCCTTGATTCATGGACCCAATATTCCAGGTTCCTATGCAATACTGTCCTTTACAGCATCAACTTTACTTCCATCACCAGTCACATCCACAACTGGGCGTCGTTTTTGCTTTGGCTCCATCTCTTCATTCTTTCTGGAGTTATTTCTCCACTCTTCTCCCATAGCATACTGGGCACCTGCCGACCTGGTGAGTTCATCTTTCAGTGTCCTATCATTTTGCCTTTTCATACTGTTCATGGGGTTCTCAAGGCAAGAATACTGAAGTGGTTTTCCATTCTCTTCTCCAGTGGACCACGTTTTGTCAGGACTCTGCACCATGACCTGTCCGTCTTTGGTGGCCCTACATGGCATGGCTCATAGTTTCATTAAGTTAGACAAGGCTGTGGTCCATGTTTTAAGTGGTTTACATATATTCAATCACTTAATCCTCACCAAAAAAATCTATTATTTCTCCCATTTTGCAGATAAAGAAACTTTTCCAAGGTCACACAACTAATAAGTTAGTTAGCACTGGATTTGAACCCAAACAGTCTTGACCCAGTGTCAAGAGGTATCAGTTCAGTTCAGTTCAGTTCAGTCGTTCAGTTGTGTCCAATTCTTTGAGACCCCATGAATCACTTCTCAATTATGAAGTAAAGGAATATAACTGAATGTATCTTTTCATTGAAGTATAGTTGATTGACAGTGTTGTGCTAGTTTCAGGTATACAGCAACATGATACAGTTATGCGTGTGTGTCTGTGTGTGTGTGTGTGTGTGTGTAGGTATGTGCTCAGTCACTAAATCATGTGCAATTCTTTGCGACCCCATGGACCGTAGCCCACTAGGCTCTTCTGTCCATGGGATTTCCCAGGAAAGAATACTGGATTGGGTTGCCACTTCCTTCTCCAGCAGATCTTCCCAACTAAAAGATTGAGCTACATGTATTGTGTCTCTGGTATTGGTAGACAGGTTCTTTACCACTGCGCCACCTGGGAAGTCCATTATATATATATATATATATATATATACACACTCACATTTTTAATATTCTTTTCCATTATAGATTATTGTGAAATATTGAATGTAGTTCCTTGTGCTATGCCCTTGCTGTTTATCTATTTTATATATAGCAGTGTGTGTTTATTAATCCCAAACTCCTAACTTATCCCTCTGTCCCTTTCCCCACTGGCAACCATAAGTTTGTTTTCTGTGTCTGTGAATCTGTTTCTGTTTTGTAAATAAGCTCCTTTGTATCATTTTTGTAGATTCCACATATAAGTGATATCATATGATAACTGGCTTTCTCTGTCTGACTTACTTCACTTACTATGATAATCTCTAGGTCCATCTATGTTGTTGCTAATGGAATTATTTCATTCTTTTTTATGGCTACGTAACATACAATTTTACATATATATATATATATATATCTCACATCTCCTTTATCTATTCATCTGTCAGTAGACACTTACTTGCCTCCTTGTCTTGGCTATTGTAAGTACAGCTGCAATGAACATTGGGTAATGCATGTATCTTTTCGAATAAGAGTTTTCATCTTTCCTGGATTTATGCCCAGAAATGGGGCTGCTGGATCATATGGCAGCTCTATTTTTAGTTTTTTAAGGAACAACCATGCTATTCTCCATAGTGACTGCGGCAGTTTACATTCCCATTAACACTGTAGACAGGTTCTATTTTTCCCACACCATCTCCAGTGTTTATTATTCACAGACTTTTTGATGATAGCTATTCTGATTGATGTGAGGCAATACCTCATATAGTTTTGATTTGCATTTCTCTAGTAATTTCTAGCTGGAGGTATTGACAGGAGATTATAGTCCAATGAGGAATCAAGGATCCAACTAGATCCAATAGCAAATCCCTCAAAACTTCCCATGATTTCAAGCCATAATGTCTCTGGCTGTTAAATTGTGTCTTTGATTCTACTCAGTAACTTTCATGATTCAAGACCAGTGTGGCCTTAAGAGTTTATATGCCAAACATTGCTGCTTTCACCACTGCAGTGGAAGCAATGGCCCATCCATCCCCACACAAAACTTCTAGCTCTCTATGGGGGGTTGCTGGCCCAGCAGCCCTTCCTCACCTCCCCTCCAGCACCCCTGACCAGGAGCAGACATCACAGATCATCAAGACCCCTGTCATCCAAAGGAATGGGTAAAGAAGATGTGGTACATATATACAATGGAATATTACTCAGGCATTAAAAAATGAAATAATGCCATTTACAGCAACATGGATGGACCTAGAGACTGTCATACTCAGTGAACTAAGTCAGACTGAGAAGGAAAAATATTGTATGACAACTCTTATGTGTGGAATCTAAAAAGAAATTGAAAGGTTGCTGCTACAAGCCATGAACAATGCCGTGATTCTTGGCCTCCAGAGGAGAAGAATTCGATCCAGGGCCAGTGATGAGTCTTGATCGCTCAGAGCTTTTTGTGTAATAAAGTTTTATTAAAGTATAAAAGAGAGAAAGCTTCTGACATAGACATCAGAAGGGGACAGAAAGAGTACCCCCCTGCTAGTTTTTAGCAAGGAGTTACATACCTATCAGCAAGCTGCTAATTAGAGAAAGGAAATGCCTCAAAACTAAGAGAGTTGCACCAGGCCCCTACCCACAGCATGCATTTTGAGATAGCGTTGGCACGAGGTGAATCATTCCAGGCCATAAAACAATTGACTTGAATCTTGAAGAAAGGCAAATACATAGTTTATTAACATAGCTTAAGGAAGACGTTTCCATGAGAAAAACCCATTGGTTAGCTCAAGGTTTGAGATAAAGTTAAATTCAGGTGGAACCAGGTGTCACCGTGACAACACAGCATTAGAAGAGAAAAAAGAAATAAAAATGTCTGCTACTTGCAGTTTTATTTCCTCCTGCCGCTTAAGTGCCTTAGCAGCAGCAGCCGCTTGGGGACCTCTGGCCTCCCTACGGAGGCTATTAACACTCTCAAAATGATACAAATGAACTTATTTAGAAAACAGAAAGAGGCTCACAGACTTAGAGAAGGAACTTGGGGATGGGCGAGGGTTGGGGGTGTTGGAGGAAGGGAGGATGGGGGTAAGGGATACTCAAGAGAGTTTGGGATGGACATGTACACACTGCCATATTTAAAATGAATAACCGACAAGGTCCTATTGTATAGCACATGGAACCTTGCTCAATGCCATGCGGCAGCCTGGATGGGAGAGGAGTTTGCGGGAGGAAGGTTAGATGTATGTGTATAGCTTAGTCATTCTGCTATTAACCTGAAACTATCACAATACTGTTAATCAGCTATACCCCAAGAATTTAAAAATAAATAAATAAATAAAAACCCTTGTCATCGTCTGCTTAGGAAAATAAAACCCAGCAGCTGAGTTTCAGACTTTCCCTTCTCCAAGCATAGGCCTAAAGGAAACATATCTGCTCAGACTCTCCTGCCTCTGATCCTCAACATTTCAGAAAAAAGAAAAAAAGCCGGAAGTCATCCCTGGTGCGCAGAGTATTGTATTTTAGCTTGCCCATTGCATTCTATCTAGAGAGGTTCCCAGGTGTTGGGCTATTGTATCTGCTCTCTTAGGCCCACCCACTAACCAAAAGAAAGGGAGAAGAGGTGTGAAGCTCACAAAAGCCTATAAATGCAGTGAAATTAACATACAAGCGGAAAATAAGACAGACAACTAGGTGAAGGAAAAAAGCAAACATTCTTTCACCAAATTTCAAAAAGGTCCACAGGACCCCATCCCCACCCCAAAAAGACTAAAAGTCCCTACCTTTTTCTTGTGGCTCCTAAGGCCATCATTATTTGGGTTTCTCTTACCTTGGTCGCGGGGTATCTCTTCACGGCTACTCCCGCAAAGCACAGCCGCTGCACCTTACCTTGGACGAGGGGTATCTCCTCACAGCTGCTGCTGCTGCTGCTGCTGCTGCTAAGTCACTTCAGTCGTCTCCGACTCTGCGTGACCCCATAGACGGGAGCCCACCAGGCTCCCCCGTCCCTGGGATTCTCCAGGCAAGAACACTGGAGTGGGTTGCCATTTCCTTCTCCATGTGTGAAAGTGAAGTCGCTCAGTCGTGTCTGACTCGCAGCGACCCCATGGACTGCAGCCCACCAGGCTCCTCCATCCATGGGATTTTCCAGGCAAGAGCACTGGAGTGGGTGCCATTGCCTTCTCCGATCTCCTCACAGCCGCCCCTTCTGATCTTGAACGTGGAGTAGTTCCTCTCCGTCCTCCTGCGGCGGCGCAGCCACCTCCATTTGGAGGTGGGGCAGCTCCTCTCGGCCACGCTTCGGCGCGTGGTCTGTGGCGTATGCGCGCCCCAAACGGCGTCGCGTCTGCCCATGGAAAAGAAATGCAAAACAGCAAAATGGCTCTCTGAGGAGGTCTTACAAATAGCTGTGAAGAGAAGAGAAAAGCAAAGGAAAAAGGGAAAGATATAAGCATCTGAACGCAGAGTTCCAAAGAATAGCAAGGAGAGATAAGAAAGCCTTCTTCAGCGATCAATGCAAAGAAATAGAGGAAAACAACAGAATAGGAAAGACTCTGATGCTGAGAAGGATTAGAGGCGGGAGGAGAAGGGGACAACAGAGAATGAGATGGCTGGATGGCATCACCGACTCGATGGACATGAGTTTGAGTGAACTCCGGGAGTTGGTGATGGACAGGGAGGCCTGGCGTGCAGTGATTCATGGGGTCGCGGAGAGTCGGACACGACTGAGCAAGTGAACTGAACTGAGAGATCTCTTCAAGAAAATTAGAGATACCAAGGGAACATTCCATGCAAAGATAGGCTCGATAAAGGACAGAAATGGTATGGACCTAACAGAAGCAGAAGATATTAAGAAGAGGTGGCAAGAATACACAGAAGAACTGTACAAAAACGATCTTCATGACCAGGATAATCACGATGGCGTGATCACTCACCTAGAGCCAGACATCTTGGAATGTGAAGTCAAGTGAGCCTTAGAAAGCATCACTACGAACAAAGCTAGTGGAGGTGATGGAATTCCAGTTGAGCTATTTCAAATCCTGAAAGATGATGCTGTGAAAGTGCTGCACTCAATATGCCAGCAAATCTGGAAAACTCAGCAGTGGCCACAGGACTGGAAAAGGTAGGTCTTCATTCCAATCCCAAAGAAAGGGAATGCCAAAGAATGCTCAAACTACCACACAATTGCAGTCATCTCACACGCTAGTAAAGTCATGCTCAAAATTCTCCAAGCCAGGCTTCAGCAATAAGTGAACCGTGAACTTTCAGATATTCAGGCTGGTTCTAGAAAAGGCAGAGGAACCAGAGATCAAATTGCCAACATCCGCTGGATCATGGAAAAAGCAAGAGAGTTCCAGAAAAAACATCTATTTCTGCTTTATTGACTATGCCAAAGCCTTCGACTGTGTGGATCACAATCAACTGTGGAAAATTCTGAAAGAGATGGAAATACCAGACCACCTGACCTGACTCTTGAGAAACCTATATGCAGGTCAGGAAGCAACAGTTAGAACTGGACATGGAACAATGGACTGGTTCCAAATACGAAAAGGAGTATGTCAAGGTTGTATATTGTCACCCTGCTTATTTAACTTACATGCAGAGTACATCATGAGGAACGCTGGGCTGGAAGAAGCATAGGCTGGAATCAAGATTACCAGGAGAAATATCAATAACCTCAGATATGCAGATGACACCACCCTTATGGCAGAAAGTGAAGAGGAACTTAAAAGCCTCTTGATGAAAGTGAAGGAGGAGAGTGAAAAGGTTGGCTTGAAGCTTAACTTTCAGAAAACTAAGATCATGGCATCTGGTCCCATCACTTCATGGGAAATAGATGGGGAAACAGTGGAAACAGTGTCAGACTTTATTTTTTGGGGCTTCAAAATCACTGCGGATGCTGATTGCAGCCATGAAATTAAAAGACGCTTACTCCTTGGAAGGAAAGTTATGACCAACCTAGATATTATATTAAAAAGCAGAGATATTACTTTGCCAACCAAGGTCCATATAGTCAAGGCTATGGTTTTTCCAGTGGTCATGTATGGATGTGAGAGTTGGACTGTGAAGAAATCTGATCGCTGAAGAATTGATGCTTTTGAACTGTGGTGCTGGAGAAGACTCTTGAGAGTCCCTTGGACTGCAGGGAGATCCAACCAGTCCATCCTAAAGGAGATCAGTCCTGGGTGTTCATTGGAAGGACTGATGCTAAAGCTGAAGCTCCAATACTTTGGCCACCTCATGAGAAGAGTTGACTCACTGGAAAAGACTCTGATGCTGGGAGGGATTGGGGATGGGAGGAGACGGGGACGACAGAGAATGAGATGGCTGGATGGCATCACCAACTCGATGGAGGTGAGTTTGAGTGAACTCCAGGAGTTGGTGATGGACAGGGAGGCCTGGCGTGCTGTGGTTCATGGGGTCGCGGAGAGTCGGACACGACTGAGTGACTGAACTGAACTGAAGGTCATCATTCCACCAGCCTGAGGGAAGGAACAGCTCTCACTTGACAAAAGAAGACATCAAAGAAGACGTGACCTTGTCCTTGATTTTCTCCCTGCAGCTTAGATAAGACTGGAATGCTCAGAGTCATTCTTGCCGAAAACTGCATGTGAGGTGAGTAAACGGTGACACACAAAGGCCATTATGGATTCGCCAGGGGCTCCATGGGTGTATCTTAGAGGTGGCGGCCACCCACCCAGGGAAACCAAAGCACCCAGTCCTGGCTCCGCGTCCCACAGCAGTCATGGAGAGGGTCCCAGATTCTCTACTCTGTCTCTGCCTGTCTCTGTCTCTCTCTCCTAAGTAAAGTAGAGTCTGGGAGGATACAAGAAGGTAATGACTAATGAATCCTGGGTTCTGCTGGCCTGCGGGCACCTTCCGCCAGGTCTGGCCCTGGAGCTGCTCTTCTGGAGGACGCTAGTCATGCTAGTTCTGCTCCTGCCAGTGTTGAACAACCGCATGAGGACTGCTTCCCCCACCTTCAATCGGGGCCTGCAGGACACCTGGGGCAGGCCCTGATAAGAGTCTGATGACACAACAGCTGAGGAGCAGCGGGACTCACTGAAGCATGAGGACTCGTGATGTTCCCCGGGCTGCCAGACGCCTGGCTCGGACCAGGGGCCCTGATGCCATCAGGACTCATTGATGGGAGCAGGGCTGTGTACTCATTCAGAATGGGCCTCAGTATCAGACAATTTGGATTTATATTCAGGTCCTTCCAGAGCCATGTCTTAGCTTGGTGACCTTGACCAAGTCATTTGACCTCTGTTAGCCTCCATGTTCTGTTCCCTGGGAAGGGAGTGCCAAAGGGAGAGGGAAGAGGGGAAGAGGGTAAAGGGGAGAGAGAGGGGAGAAGGAGAAAAGGGGAGAAAGAAGAGAAGGGAATAATCAGAGAAGTTGGTCTCCACAGGATGGCTGGGAACTTGAGTGAGATAAAAAGTGGTTAGCATGGAGCCTGACACCCAGTAACACTGGGCAATTGCTAACTCATAGGCAAGCCTTCAATGTGTGCATGTGTGCTTCGTGGCTCGGTCGTGTCCAACTCTTTTGGACCCCATGGACTGCAGCCCACCAGGCTCCTCTGTCCATGGGATTTCCCAGGCAAGAATACTGGAGTGGATTGCCATTTCCTTCTCCAGGAGATCTTCCTGACCCACATTGAACCCACATGTCTTGCTTGGCATGTGGATTTCTGGTGGTACTATTGGAGCTGGCCCGCTGCCCCCTGATTTTTGTCAAGTTCTTTCCTCACTGTGATGGGGCAAACAGCCAGGGCAGCAGCTCCCAAAAGCCTCTACGATCTAGGTGCATTAACACGATGGCCTATTCCTAAAGGTACCCACTGCTGGAGAGGACAGCCCTGAGGTCCAGCTCCTGGGAAGAAACTCCCCCAGCCCAGGCATGGCCACACCCCATCCTCACCACTTCCTACTAGACAACCATGTGGTTCACAAGCAAAACCCTGGCCTAGGAGCCCAGAAGCTCCCTCTGGCCGGGGAGCTGAGGTCCCACATGTCTCTGAGTCAAAAAAAACGAGCCATAAAACAGAGGCAATATTGTAACAAATTCAATAAAGATTTTAAAAATTTAAAAAAATTATTTTTCCATGTAAAAAACAAAACCTTTTAAAAAATCAGACAGTGGGCAGGATTTGGCCCACAGGGCTGGGTTTGCTAACCTCTGCTCCAGGGGATGTTTCAGCCTCTTGGCTAACTGTGGAGGCCACAGGAAGTGCCGAGGCCATAGAGCTTGGACCAGGGTGTGTGCCCCAAAGGGGCTTATAATCTACACATGTTCACGATGAATGAATAAGTACACAAATGGAACCATGTCTTGGTATCCATCAGTATCACCACTATTCTTTCATTTGTCCCTTGGATATCAGCTGCACACCCACTGCGTGCCAGGCACTGCACTAGCCTGTGGGGACATGGAGACAGAGCCCCAGCACTGCTCTGGGGACCCCTGCTCCCGCTACCGGCTGTGTGAGCAAGGTTTCTGGGCCTTTGACCCCAGGGCTGTCAGGGAGCACGTGGATGAGAAGGTAGAGGACAGCAGCAAGAAGAAGTGGGGTCCCCCAAGTCACCCCAGAGTCCTTTATCCAGCATTGTGACCTTGGACCACTTACTAAACCCCAAACCTCAGCTTCTCCTCAGAAAAATCAATATTAAGGTGCAATGGAGTCAGAACTAGTCAACAAAGAAAAACATAATACTATAATCAGTTCAGTTCAGTCGCTCAGTCGTGTCTGACTCTCCGTGACCCCATGAATCACAGCACGCCAGGCCTCCCTGTCCATCACCAACTCCCGGAGTACACTCAAACTCACGTCCACAGAGTCGGTGATGCCATCCAGCCATCTCATTCTCCGTCGTCCCCTTCTCCTCCCACCCCCAACCTTTCCCAGCATCAGAGTCTTTTCCAGTGAGTCAACTCATCGCATGAGGTGGCCAAAGTATTGCAGTTTCAGCTTTAGCATCAGTCCCTCCAATGAACATCCAGGATTGATCTCCTTTAGAATGGACTGGTTGGATCTCCTTGCAGTATAAGGGACTCTCAAGAGTCTTCTCCAACACCACAGTTCAAAAGCATCGATTCTTCGGCGATCAAATTAAAAGACGCTTGCTCCTTGGAAGGAAAGTTATGACCAACCTTGATCGTATATTAATACTATAATACTAAAGCATAAACAAATGCTTCATGTGTCCTGAAAATGTCAATTTGGGATTAAAAAATTTTTAATGTCAAACAAAAAGAGAAAATAATAATATTTGTTTCAAGTGATTGTTATGAAGCTTAAGTGAGATACTTACAAGGCCTCACATATATTAGATGCTTAATAAATCATACCTATATTAATTCAAAAAAGCCTTCCTTATAAATACTATTTCTGACCATTCTATGCAGTTCTGAGTTATGTTTATTCCTTCCAAGGCAAAAACAAAGCATTCAAAATGCAAAAAACTCACTCGTGTCTTCATTCGTTTTTTGTACCCATTTATTTATCTAACAAAAATGTAATTCATGGCTACTATGGGAATAGACTCCAAAAAAAAAAAAACTGTGTTCACTGTCTTCACTGAATTTATAGCATACTAGAAGTGATAAACCAAAAGTAAATGAATTTAAAAAGCAAACAAATCAATGATCATAAAATGGTCACTTTCCATATCTTTCTAAATGTTTTTTGTGCTCATTCACCCAGTCATGTCTGACCCTTGGACTGTAACCCACCAGGCTCCTCTGTCCATGGGATTTTTCAGGCAAGAATACTGGAGTGGGTTGTACCAATGTTTATTGGGCTATCATTTTTAAATGCTGCATTAATCATTAGAGTCTGTAGGAAAAATCACAGTAAAATTGTCTTTATAAAAACCTATTCTCCTAAACAATTTTTTTCTTTTTCCCCTATACATTTTAATGGAGTTTATATGACTTCACCAATTCTCATAAAAGTGAAGTGGAAAATTATGATAGCCTTGTATTAATAAAATACATTTTGGTGAAATTATCTACTCAGTTATAGAAAATCAAACAAATGGTAATTGCTTTGAAGGAAGGTGTAGGGGCACATCAATCTACACATGTGTGTATGTACATATATACATAAGTGTGCATTTGGACTACACAATCTATGTAACCACACCCAGATCAAGATATAGGATATTTCCACCACCCCCAGAAGATTATCTCTTGGCCCTTCTACATCAATAACCACACTGGAGGGAACCACTGATCTAAATTCTATTACCATCAGTTAGTTTTGCTTACGACTGAATTTTGTGGAAATGGACTCACACTCACGCAGTCTTCTGTGTTTGACTTCTTTCGTTCAGTACTGTGTTTATAAAGTTCATGCATCATGTTGCCTGTCACGGTAGTTCATTCTTTTTTATTACTGTGCACTAACCACGATGCATTTATATACTGATTTCTTAGTGAATACTGACAGTTTCCAAACCGGGTGTACCAATTTAACTCCCAACAGCAACGTGTGAGAGTCCAGGTTGCCTCGTATCTTCACAAACACTTAGCAGTGTCTTTCACATTCTCACCATTCTGGTGTTTGTCTAGTGTCTTGCTATTTTAACTTGCGTTCCTCTAATAAAGATAATATTGAGCACCTTTTCACGGGCTTATTGACCATCTGGAGAGCCTCAGTTATGAAACAGCTGTTCAAACCTTTGCCCAATCTTATGGGGCTGTTTGTCATTTCTTTGCTGATTTGTAGGACTTCTAAGACTTTGAGTTGACAAATACATTTATGGTAATGCATTGATCTTTGTCCGCTTTAAACTGAGCTCCACGGGCCTCTTACCACAGCTGAGCCGTGAGCCCATCACTAAGCTAAGAACAGAGGAGCCCGGACTAGAGCTGCGTTTCCTGAAACTCCATTACACGGCGTCTCCTATTCCCGAACATACTGTAACGTGCACACAGGGGGCAATGAAAGGGAAGGTGGGGGAAATGAGTGCCACAAAATGCTGTTAATCTTTTCATGTTTAAAACAATGAGCAGCTGAGTTGTTACCACGGACTAGGTCCTAGAAGACGTACCTAACTCGCTTAACACGTCTCGTTCAGTTCAGTTCAGTTCAGTTGCTCAGTCGGGTCCGACTCTCTGCGACCCCATGAACCACAGCACGCCAGGCCTCCCTGTCCATCACCAGCTCCCGGAGTTCACTCAAACTCATGTCCACAGAGTCGGTGATGCCATCCAGCCATCTCATTCTCTGTCGTCCCCTTCTCCTCCCGCCCCCAACCTTTCCCAGCATCAGAGTCTTTTCCAGTGAGTCAACTCTTCGCATGAGGTGGCCAAAGTATTGCAGTTTCAGCTTTAGCATCAGTCCTTCCAATGAACACCCAGGATTGATCTCCTTTAGAATGGACTGGTTGGATCTCCTTGCGGTACAAGGGACTCTCAAGAGTCTTCTCCAACACCACAGTTCAAAAGCATCAATTCTTCGGCGATCAGCTTTCTTCACAGTCCAACTGATTATATAAATGAATAATCTTGACCTGTCATATAGACCAGGTTTAGATCAGAAGATTAAAGGAAACCAAGCCATAGCAAGGCAAAAACCATTTTCCTTTACGGAACAGTTCCTCCTGTACCAGATGCGTGGCCAGCCAGCTCTTCTGTTTTTTCCGCTGCTCGTTTTGGGAGGAGCTGCTTAGCAGCAGCAGCAGCAGCAGCACTCGGAGCATCCCTTAAGGAGCAATATTCTTTCCTGCCACCAGGTGGCAGGCTCTACCTGCTTTCCTCCTTCTACAGCCTTACCAACACTCCGAGCCCGCTGGGCGCACGCCCTGACCACTGCCCAGCGTCTTCTCCAATGCCCTGCTTAATAACCAGCTGCTTCCTTTCCTTTGAGGTCTTCATGATCAGCGCGACAATCAAAAGCAAAGTCGATGAACAAAAGCAGAGCTTCCTCTGGGCTGTGATTTCTCCGCAATATTGTCCACTTCTTACCGACTCTGTTTACAGAATATGACAGTTTACAGAAATAAGGGCACAGACAGGTTAAAGCCGTGGTCCCAGCAACACAGCGAGTGGGAGTCAGGCCCCTACATGAAAACTGAAGCCAGGGACCACAACAGTTAGAGTCCTAATCATGAGTTGGGGGAGGGAGCAAAGTGGGACCAGAGCTGTAACAAAGGGGTCTCTCCTGCACTGCTGGGTCTGACCCAAGCACGGGCCAATGAGGCAGCCTGCTCACCTGAAAACACCACCCACGTCTGGGTCTGGAAAGGCCCTTAGATATCATCACCACAAGTGAGAAAACAGAGGGCCAGAGAGGGGAAGCAGCTTGCTCAAGACCACAGCCATTAGTGCGACCAGAACCCAGAAAAGGCCTCAGGTCTTCTGAGAGGCAGCTCTGTGCTGCCTAAATACACGCTCCACGTGTATTTAGGGAGGGAGCTACTCAAAATGATGGGTCAAACCACCCTTTAAATGTTTAAAATCTTTTTAACCTTGCCTGTTCGGGAAATTGGATGCGTGCCAACTTGTGTAGGACTCAAAAGACACTGGATCGAAATTAAATGCAATCCGATGATGGTCCAAAAGGAACTCGGATCGCTGAAAAGCCACGGAGAGCCTTTGTTCCGCGCAGGAGAGAGGTGAGAGTGACCGCCCGACAGGAAGGCAAGCCCCTCGCTCCCGGCGAGCAGCTAGAGCCTGTTCTCACCACCAGAGGGCGCAGCCTGCCTGTTTGTCTCATTCCGGCGGACAGAAAGGAGGTACGCGCTTCTCGCATCCTGGGGTCTTCGCGGCGCCCAGACCACCTCTCTCGCCACTTTTCCACTTCTAGGAGGCAACTCTCACATCACACAATAGGAACCAGAGAAATTAAATAGTACATTGGTTCTGGGGATTTCGCAGGAAACAGAAAGAGGAAGGAGTATTTATTTCAGTTTTGTGAAAGAAATCAATCTCTGAATGTTTAAGACATGGAAATCATTAGCAAATATAAATTGATAAGATGTTTCAATTGGAGATTAAGTTTGTATTTTTAATAGCATATTAAAACATATATGTTTATGTATGTATATATCAGTTCAGTTCAGTCGCTCAGTCGTGTCCGACTCTTTGCGACCCCATGAATCACAGCACGCCAGGCCTCCCTGTCCATCACCAACTCCCGGAGTTCACGAAAATTCATGTCCATCAAGTCGGTGATGCCATCCAGCCATCTCATTCTCTGTCGTCCCCTTCTCCTCCTGCCCCCAATCCTTCCCAGCATCAGACTCTTTTCCAGTGAGTCAGCTCGTCGCATGAGGTGGCCAAAGTATTGGAGTTTCAGCTTTAGCATCAGTCCTTCCAATGAACACCCAGGACTGATCTTTAGGATGGACTGGTTGGATCTCCCTGCAGTCCAAGGGACTCTCAAGAGTCTTCTCCAGCACCACAGTTCAAAAGCATAATTCTTCGGCGATCAGCTTTCTTCACAGTCCAACTCTCACATCCATACATGACCACTAGAAATAGACTATGCCAAAGCCTTTGACTGTGTGGATCACAATAAACTGTGGAACATTCTGAAAGAGATGGGAATACCAGACCACCTGACCTGCCTCTTGAGAAACCTGTATGCAGGTCAGGAAGCAACAGTTAGAACTGGACATGGAACAACAGACTGGTTCCAAATAGGAAAAGGAGTACGTCAAGGCTGTATATTGTCACCCTGCTTATTTAACTTATATGCAGAGTACATCATGAGGAACGCTGGGCTGGAAGAAGCACAAGCTGGAATCAAGATTGCTGGGAGAAATATCAATAACCTCAGATATGCAGATGACACCACCCTTATGGCAGAAAGGGAAGAGGAACTCAAAAGCCTCTTGATGAAAGTGAAAGAGGAGAGTGAAAAGTTTGGTTTAAAGCTCAACATTCAGAAAACGAAGATCATGGCATCTGGTCCCATCATTTCATGGAAAATAGATGGGGAAACAGTGGAAACAGTGTCAGACTTTATTTTTTGGGGCTCCAAAAGCACTGCCGATGCTGATTGCAGCCATGAAATTAAAAGACGCTTACTCCTTGGAAGGAAAGTTATGACCAACCTAGATAGCATATTCAAAAGCAGAGACATAACTTTGCCAACAAAGGTCCATCGAGTCAAGGCTATGGTTTTTCCCGAGGTCATGTAGGGATGTGAGAGTTGGACTGTGAAGAAAGCTGAGTGCCAAAGAATTTATGCTTTTGAACTGTGGTGCTGGAGAAGACTCTTGAGAGACTGCAAGGAGATTGAACCAGTCCATTCCAAAGGAGATCAATCCTGGGTGTTCATTGGAAGGACTGATGCTAAAGCTGAAACTCCAATACTTTGGCCACCTCATGCGACGAGTTGACTCTCTGGAAAAGAATCTGATGCTAGGAAGGATTAGGGGTGGGAGGAGACAGGGATGACAGAGAATGAGATGGCTGTATAGCATCACCGACTCTATGAACATGAGTTTGAGTGAACTCCGGGAGTTGGTGATGGACAGGGAGGCCTGGCGTGCTGTGATTCATGGGGTCGCAAAGAGTGGGACACGACTGAGCGACTGAACTGAACTGAACTTACTAGACGGGCCTTTGTTGGCAAAGTAATGTCTCTGCTTTTTAATATGCTATCTAGGTTGGTCATAACTTTCCTTCCAAGGAGTAAGCGTCTTTTAATTTCATGGCTGCAATCAGCATCTGCAGTGATTTTGGAGCCCAAAAAAATAAAGTCTGACACTGTTTCTACTGTTACCCCATCTATTTCCCATGAAGTGATGGGACCAGATGCCATAATCTTAGTTTTCTGAATGTTGAGCTTCAAGCCAACATTTTCACTCTCCTCTTTCATTTTCATCAAGAGGCTTTATAGTCCTCTTCACTTTCTGCCATAAGGGTGGTGTCATCTGCATATCTGAGGTTATTGATATTTCTCCCAGCAATCTTATTCCAGCTTGTGCTTCTTCCAGCCCAGCGTTCCTCATGATGTACTCTTCATAGAAGTTAAATAAGCAGGGTGACAGTATACAACCTTGACGTACTCCTTTTCCTATTTGGAACCAGTCTGTTGTTCCATGTCCAGTTCTAACTGTTGCTTCCTGACCTGCGTGCAGGTTTCTCAAGAGGCAGGTCAGGTGGTCTGATATTCCCATCTCTTTCAGAATGTTCCACAATTTATTGTGATCCACACAGTCAAAGACTTTGGCATAGTCAATGAAGCAGAATAGATGTTTTTCTGGAACTCTCTTGCTTTCTCCATGATCCAGCGGATGTTGGCAATTTGATCTCTGGTGCCTCTGCCTTTTCTAAAACCTACTTGAACATCTGGAAGTTCACGGTTCACATATTGCTGAAGCCTGGCTTGGAGAATTTTGAGCATGACTTTACTAGCGTGTGAGATGAGTACAATTGTGCAGTGGTTTGAGCATTCTTTGGCATTGCCTTTCTTTGGGATTGGAATGAAGACTGACCTTTTCCAGTCCTGTGGCCACTGCTGAGTTTTCCAAATTTGCTGCCATATTGAGTGCAGCACTTTCACAGCATCATCTTTCAAGACTTAAAATAGCTCAACTGGAATTCCATCACCTCCACTAGCTTTGTTTGTAGTGATGCTTTTTAAGGCCCATTTGACTTCACATTCCAAGATGTCTGGCTCTAGGTCAGTGATCACGTTATCGTGATTATCTTGGTTGTGAAGATCTTTTTTGTACAGTTCTTCTGTGTATTCTTGCCACCTCTTCTTAATATCTTCTGCTTCTGTTAGGTCCCTACCATTTCTGTCCTTTATCAAGCCCATCTTTGCATGAAAAGTTCCCTTGGAATCTCTAATTTTCTTGAAGAGATCTCTAGTCTTTCCTATTCTGTTGTTTTCGTCTATTTCTTTGCATTGATCACTGAGGAAGGCTTTCTAATCTCTCCTTGGTATTCTTTGGAACTCTGCATTCAGATGCTTATATCGTTCCTTTTCTTCCTTGCTTTTCGCTTCTCTTCTTTTCACAGCTATTTGTAAGGCCTCCTCAGACAGCCATTTTGCTATTTTGCATTTCTTTTCCATGGGGATGGTCTTGGTCCCTGTCTCCTGTACAATGTCACGAACCTCCGTCCAGAGTTCATCAGGCACTCTATCAATCAGATCTAGTCAATTTCAGCTTCTTCAGCGTTACTGGTTGGGGCATAGGCTTGGATTACTGTAATATTGAATGGTTTGCCTTGGAAACAAACAGAAATCATTCTGTTGTTTTTAAGATTGCATCCAAGTACTGCATTTAGGACTCTTTTGTTGACCATGATGGCTACTCCATTTCTTCTAAGGGATTCCTGCCCACAGTAGTAGATATAATGGTCATCTGAGTTAAATTCACCCTTTCCAGTCCATTTTAGTTCACTGATTCCTAGAATGTCTACGTTCACTCTTACCATCTCCTGTTTGACCACTTCCAATTTGCCTTGATTCATGGACCTAACATTCCAGGTTCCTATGCAATATTGCTCTTTACAGCATCAGACCTTGCTTCTATCACCCGTCACATCCACAACTGGGTATCAGTTTTGCTTTGGCTCCGTCCCT
The DNA here is from genome assembly GCF_049115385.1 of Moschus berezovskii. Taxonomy (NCBI): domain Eukaryota; kingdom Metazoa; phylum Chordata; class Mammalia; order Artiodactyla; family Moschidae; genus Moschus; species Moschus berezovskii. The sequence goes on from NC_142466.1 coordinate 12,752,487, forward strand.
TTATACCTTCTGGAGTTATTTCTCCACTGATCTCCAGTAGCATACTGGGCACCTACCTATCTGGGTAATTCCTCATTAAGTACGCCAGCTCCAGAAGCGCAGACGCGAGAGACGCCGTCTCTGGCCGCATAGAGGGCGCAACCGACCACGCACAGAAGGGAGGCCGACAGGAGCTACCCCACGTCCAATAGGCGGTGGCTGCGCGGGCGCAGGAGGGCCGAGAGGAGGTACTCCACGTTCCAGGTTGGGAGGGGCGGCCCTGAGGAGATACCCCTCGTCCAAGTTAAGGTGCAGCGGCTGCGCTTTGCTGGAGCAGCTGTGAAGAGATATCCCACGACCAAGGTAAGAGAAACCCAAATAAGACGGTAGGTATTGCGAGGGGGCATCAGAGGGCAGACACACTGAAATCATAATCACAGAAAACTAGTCGATCTGATCACATGGACCACAGCCGAATGTGGTCCACTGGAGAAGGGAATGGCAAACCACTTCAGTATACTTGCCTTGAGAACCCCATGAACAGTATGTATATATATACTGTTACATACATATACGTATATGTATGTAACACATACATTATAACATATATATAACATATATCAGTTCAGTTCAGTCGCTCAGTAGTGTCTGACTCTTTGTGACCCCATGAATCACAGCACGCCAGGCCTCCCTGTGCATCACCAACTCCCGGAGTTCACTCAAACTCATGTTCATAGAGTCAGTGATGCCATCCAGCCATCTCATTCTCTGTCATCCCCTTCTCCTCCCACCCCCAATCCCTCCCAGCATCAGAGTCTTTTCCAGTGAGTCAACTTGTCGCATGAGGTGGCCAAAGTATTGGAGTTTCAGCTTTAGCATCAGTCCTTCCAATGAACACCCAGGACTGATCTCCTTTAGAATGGACTGGTTGGATCTCCTTGCAGTCCAAGGGACTCTCAAGAGTCTTCTCCAACACCACAGTTCAAAAGCATCAATTCTTCGGCACTCAGCTTTCTTCACAGTCCAACTCTCACATCCATACATGACCACTGGAAAAACCATAGCCTTGACTAGACGGACCTTGGTTGGCAAAGCAATGTCTCTGCTTTTGAATATGCTATCTAGGTTGGTCATAACTTTCCTTCGAAGGAGTAAGCGCCTTTTAATTTCATGGGTGCAATCACCATCGGCAGTAATTTTGGAGCCCCAAAAAATAAAGTCAGCCACTGTTTTCATTGTTTCCCCATCTATTTCCCATGAAGTGATGGGATCAGATGCAATGATCTTAGTTTTCTGAATGTTGAGCTTTAAGCCAACTTTTCCACTCTCCTCTTTCACTTTCATCAAGAGGCTTTTTAGTTCCTCTTCACTTTCTGCCATAAGCGTGGTGTCCTCTGCATAAAGGCCATAAATAAGCTCAGGCGGTTGGCACCATGTCATGGTATGAGTCAGTAGATGTGGAATCTATTCACTGATAATAAGTATCAATGGGACAGGTCAGGTCTGCACCCAGATTCTGTTTGACAAGAGGTGAGAAGAGACGTGTTCCAAGGCACATGCGTGTCTTCTTATATAATGTTTCCAATTTTAATAAGACCTTTGAAGTTCTCTGAGTATTTATTTTTATATCCATTCTTATATTTTAGTATACTTCTTCCTTTTCTCTTACTAATAAATATATTGTTCAGCTAGTTTATAACCGTGAGAATGGGTTTTGAATCTGTAGGAAATATTTCAAAAGAATGATGCTCTGACTTTTGAAGGTGTGATTCAAAATAACGATGAAGCTTTAACTTGAGAACAGTCACCATCCGCTGGCTGGGTGTTACTTAACGAGCGTATCAGCTGCAACTAGTCAAGAGCAGCTGTAAAAGGTAAAGACAGCTCCAGAGTCTCACCTTTGAGTACCACCCTGCCACCTAAAGCCTTGCCCTCCCACCATTTACCAGCCACAACTTAGCAGGACACCTGGCACTGGGGTACCCGCACCACTGCCCTCCCCAGTTGCCCAAGCTCAGGTAGGTAGCAAGGATGGGGTCCCTCTCCTGCTGCGTTCTATGTACTAACACAGAGCAGCCAGCTCTGGATCTGGCTGGCCCACAGAGGGTGCATAACAGGATTCTGGAACCCCAGCCCTGCCCAGTGTCCTGACAAAGCTATGCTGGCCCAAGTCCAGGCCTAAGGCCATCAACTTGATGTCCTAGCCCATGCAAGTATCTAACAAGATACCGCAGACCAGGTGGCTTACAAATCGCAGAAGTTCACTGCTCATAGTTCTAGAGACTGGAAGTTCAAGATCAAAGTACCTTGCTACCTGCAGACTGGGTGTCTGAGAACTCACTTTCTAACTTACATCTGGTGCCTTCTTTTTTTAACATTTTTTTTAATTTTACGTATTTGGCTGCACCAGGTCTTATTAAACAGTTGAGGCATGTGGGATCTCCTTCCCTGACCAGGGACTGAACCCTGGACGCCTGCATTGGGAGCACAGAACCTTAGCAACTGGACCACCAAGGAAGTCCCAGCTGTGTCCTCACATGGTGGAGGGGCTAAGGAGCTCTCTGGGGTCTCTTTTTTAAGGGCACTAACCCCCAGGGGGCTTCATCCTCATGACTACCTCCCAAAGGCTGCTCATTCTAACACCATCTCCTCTGGGGGTTGGGGTGTCAGCAGGTGAATTTGGGGGACACAGAATTCAGACCACAGCACAAAGGATGAGGTTCTGGGTTCCAGCCTGTGTTTTGCTATCTTTCAACTTCCCTCTATTTCTGACTTCTTAACTGAGTACATTCAAGTCATCCCACACCTGAGGAAGAGCACATTTTCCTCTCTCTTGCCAAGAACCCAGAGACGGGCCTTCGGTCCAGCCCAATTGACCCACTCAGCACTGGACTCCGTTTCCCTCATTTTCTGCTAATCAGGAACAGTGGCTGACACAGTGAGTCTTCCTCTGAGGCTCTCTGCTTCCACTTTCCAAGGCTCTGCCCACTCTTGTTCACCTCCCGTCCAGAGATGATCTCTAGCCTCTCTGTCCCCAAGAGACTCATCTTTCCCTGTGCCCGGGGCCCTGGGCTTAGATGATCCTTCCCCTGGTCTTGACTTTTTGATGCTTGGGTGGTCAGGTCCTATGCCCATGGGTGCTCTTGCCCTGAGTGGGCCCCCACACACCTCTGTCATCCCTGTTTCTTTACCCTGCAACATTCTCTGTTGCTTCCTTTGGGCAGAAGAAGGTAACTTTCAGCACAATCCCTCCAGGGTGCACCTCCTCACCTTGGAAAGCTGGATTGGTCCACCCCCACCATCCACCCCCACCTTGGCAGTTTGGAATATTCTTTAGAATGGCACACAGTCAAAGGACTGCATGCATCCAATCATGACTGAATCATCCCCAGTATCAGCGAGACAAACTTTGCAGAGACCTACAAATGCCCCTATCCCTGACATTTCCACCAAACTCTCATTTTCTCTTCCAGCTTTGCTGACAATGCACAGGCCCTCCCCACCAGCCCCTGCCCTCCAAGGGCCCCCACTCCCACCCACTGCCGCCTCCCCCCGACCCCCGGTGGGCACTCCCTAGATAAGACTCAAGCTTTCCAACCTACGGCGCCAGTGTGGGGAAGGCAGACAGAGCAGGGGCCCTGCGGCCCCTCCGCCTGCTGCTGCCCCCAGCCCTTCCCTTCCCTGGCACCATAACAGATGACTTCATGGAAGGACCCAGCTCCTATCAGCTCTGGCCTCCCTGGGACTGGAGCGGGGAGGGGGCCAGGAGGCAGCGGACAGCCTGAGCCATGGTTACTTTGGCGCAGCCTGGGGCTCTGTTGACTGTCAGCCACAACCTTCAAATCAGAGATGCCCTGGCCATGAGAGCACGTGGCCACGTCTCCCAGCCCAGCCTCCACCTCCTCTGAGCTGCGCTTGGAGACAAGGGCAGCTGCGACCAGCGCCACCACTTAGCCAGGCACAGAAGAGCAGAGGGAATCTCCCCTTATCCCCTAAAATAAAAGTCCATTCCTGGTCCTGGGTCCCCACCCGCCAGACCATTTATTTCCACATAAAAAATCTTTAAAAACCAAAACAAAACATGCTCTCGGAACACTGTCTCTTCTCCCTGAGCTTCCCTTCTCATTCCAAACCTCTTCTTGACCAGACTCTGAACCCCAGCTCCACACTAAAGCTTCATTCCTGTTCCTGGCTCTTTTTTTTTTTTTTGCCTTTGGTTTTCCCACTGTCTGATATTTAACCCTAGATTCTTTACAAAATTCCACCTTGGACCCAAGCATGTGACTTTTCCTGGTCCAGACAGGCTCCGGTTAGACTAGCTCAAGCTGTGGCCCTCACATCAGAGCTCAGGGCCCTGGTCCCGTGGCTGTGACTGTGGTCAGGATATCAGCATTCAGTAAACAGGCAAATGAAAATGTCTGAAGGTTTGTGGGGTCTCGATCTGATTGGAGAACAAAAGACTCAGACTGCTTCTAAGGCAACAGCAAGTAGCTTCATCAATTAGTGCTGGAAAACATTAGGCTGAATTCTCCAGACCAGAATACTGGAGTGGGCAGCCTTTCTCTTCTCCAGGGGATCTTCCTGACCCAGAAATCGGACCCGAGTCTCCTGAATTGCAGGCAGATTCTTTACCATCTGAGCCACCAGGGTACACATACCGCCCCCCATAAACCCCCTTGCAGACTGATCACCCAGTAACTCCATGCTAATATTTCATTTCCCGTTTTTAACCATCACACCTGGAGGCTCATGTTGGGGGCTGTGTAGGACATGAATGTGACTTGCTCTGTCTTCCCCTCCCTAAGGATGCCCACAGGGGCCTGGGTGGCAGGGGGGTGGGAGGGAACCACAGAAATGCCCCACCTCCTCCACTCACTGAGGGGCCACTGCTGTGTGGAGCTGGCTTGCTAAGCCCCTTCGGACACAACCCATGGTTGGGCCCATCTTCTTCAAATCCAGAGACGAAGCTCTTTCTTTCCCGGCTGTGTAGCCTGAGGTGGGTCATTTAACCTTCGTAGCCTTCAGTTTCTCCTTTTCGGTAGCAGATTACGGAGCTCTGCCTCTTCCTCCCAGGTGGGAGGACTAGAGGACATCCGCAGGGCAGGCCACCCTCACGCTCTGCAGAGCCTGACAAGGTCTCCAGGCTTCCAGCCTCTCATCCCCAGCCCCAGACGGGGGAATACTGGGCCAGTGTGTTCCTCTGGCCTCAGGTCCATCACAGCTGGCCCCCGGTGTGCTTGTCTGTATGCCTTTACTTAACAGTTAGAAGTAAGGACTCAAAACGAGTATCACAAGCTTCCAGCTCAGTTGCATCAAGACCGTGAACGTCAAACACAGCCCTGAGGAGCGTGGGACGGGGACACGTGGTCGAGGATGATAACACAGTTGTAGTGCCAGCGGGGTCATCTCCAGGCCATGAGGTCCTTGAGGGCTGAAGTGGGTCCTTACTGTGTTCCATATCCTTTAGGGTGAGCAGAGCCCCTGGCACTCACCTGTGGTAGAAGCGACAGAGCAAAGGCCAACAGGTGCGGGAAAGGAACGGATGTTGAACGCTGTGGTGGAAGGAGTCCTTCTTTTAATTTATTTTTAATGGGAGGAAAATCGCTTTACAATGCGGTGTTGGTTTCTGCCGTAGGAGAGTGCGAATCAGCTCTGTGTGGACACTAATCCCTCCCCTCCCCTACCCCTCTAGGCCATCGCAAAGCATTGAATCAGCTCACACAACTCAATACCAGAAAAACAAACAACCCAACTTAAAAAATGGACAGAAAACCTAAACAGACATTTCTCCAAAGAAGACACACAGACGGCAGTGAGCACGTGGAAAGAGGCTCACATCGCTCATGCTTCAGTCCAGTCGCTCAGGCGTGTCCGACTCTCCGCGACCCCATGAATCACAGCACGCCAGGCCTCCCTGTCCATCACCAACTCCCGGAGTTCACCCAAACTCACCTCCATCGAGTCAGTGATGCCATCCAGCCATCTCATTCTCTGTCGTCCCCGTCTCCTCCCGCCCCCAATCCCTCCCAGCATCAGAGTCTTTTCCAGTGAGTCAATTCTTTGCATGAGGTGGCCAAAGTATTGGAGTTTCAGCTTCAGCATCAGTCCTTCCAATGAACACCCAGGATTGATCTCCTTTAGGATGGACTGGTTGGATCTCCTTGCAGTCCATGGGACTCTCAAGAGTCTTCCCCAGCACCACAGTTCCAAAGCATCAATTCTTAGGCACTCAGCTTTCCTCATAGTCCAACTCTCACATCCATACATGACTACTGGAAAAACCTTAGCTTTGACTAGATGGACCTTTGTTGGCAAAGTAACGTCTCTGCTTTTTAATACACTGTCTAGATTGGTCATAGTTTTTTTTCCAAAGAGCAAGCGTCTTTTAATTTCATGGCTGCAGTCACCATCTGCAGTGATTCATTATTAGAGAAAAGCAAATCAAAACCAATGGGGCAACACCTCACACAGGTCAGAGGGAGTTGTGTCAACAAGACTGGCCTGCCCAGAGTACCTGGGGACGACAGACGGAGCAAAGGGAAGTTTACACACCCGTTAGACACGCCCCCTCAAGCTTGGCCACTTTGCATCCTCACTTCCAGGCTGCAGTGGTGACCTGGGCACCCCAGGGGTTGCGCTCACTACTCTGAGCGGCTGCCCCCATTCCCGGGTGATGCCGGCCACCCCCAGTCAAGGCTGTGGCCCCTCCTCCTGGGTCCTCACCGCTGTCTCCGGTCCATCCATCGGCTCAGAGCTGCTGGCCTGACCCCGCCCCGGCACAGCCGTGACCATGGTGACTTCTGGGGAGGCGGGGGAGGCCGAGGGCGGCGACGCTGTCAGTTAGGGTATTATTGTCCAGATCTGGGAGGCCACTTATCTGGGACGCCCACACAGGGGAAATGAGATAGTTTGGCGGCACTTTTCCCACCACTGTCTTATCTTAGCTGGAAAGAAGACAGTGTTTGTGTGTGAGGACGTGTGTGTGTGTATGTATGCAATTTTACAAACTCCGTGGGTGCCTGTTTGAGTGAGGCTCACTCCATGACTTCTGGCCATATGGATTATGTCCATGTGATTTTATGACTGGAGTACAGAGCGTGAGTCTCTGAAGCGTGTCTGTGTGTGGTGTGTCGGAAAAGAAGTTGATGGCACAAAGGAAGAGAAGGGGGAGACTGGTGAGAAACAGCACTGGAGGAAACATTACAAAGATGAAAACACTGTTCCGCTGGCGGTACAGTGACGAAGAAACCGCCTTGCAGTTCAGGGGACCCAGGTTCAATCCCTGGTCGGGGAGCTAAGATCCCACATGCCTCTGAGCAAGGAGGCCTCAACTACTGAAGCAGTATTTTATTTGATTGCCAAACCCTGCCATAAACTTGGGACCAATTTTTTTCACTGTGGTAAAACATACATAAAAGTTATCATTTAACCACTTTTGAGTGTCCAGTGTGGTGGCAGTAAGTACATTCACTTTGTCATGCAGCCATCACCACCATCCACCCCAGAACTTTTCACCACCCCAAACTGAGGCTCTGTCCCCATTAAACACGGACTCCTACTGCCCACTTCCCTTGCCCCAGGGAGACACCGTTCTGTTAGTGCGACTCTGTTTCTCTGAGCTTGACTGCTCTCGCTACCTCGTATTAGTGGGATGACACAGTATCTGTCTTTTTGCGACTGGCTTGTTTCACTCAATATAATGTCTTTAAGGTTTACCCACGTTGTATCACGTGTCAAAATTTCACCCCTTGTAAAGGAATTTTTAGAGATTTAGGAATTTTTAGATATCACTCTAAAATTAATACAATGTCATATGCTATTATATCTCCATTTTTTAAATAAAGAGAATTTCATTTATTTTTAAGGCTGGCTCATATTCCACTGTGTGTATATGCCTCATTTTGTTTATCCATTCATCCATGGATGGACATTTGAGTTGTTGGGCCTGATTTTTAAGTGAATTTCTCAGCTGGGGTTAGGGTTATCCTGGGAGATGTTTTCCCACCTGAGGCCCCAGGCACACAAAGTCTCCCTCACCAGTGGGCAGGGGGTTTCTAGTTCCCACTTTCCCTGAACAGTGGTCTCAGGTGCAGCTTCCCCTTTTCACAAGTCTGTCCCTGTGAGGGACAGGCCTCTAAACAATCAGATCCATTTCCTGGTCAGAATCCACCCAGTCAGACTCCAGGGCCCACGACATCAACTTTCACACCAACATTCTGGCTTTCAATTCCTTCTTCACCCCCAGAAACTCAGGTTTTCCCTTTCTTGCTTTGGAGAAGTGGTTTTCAACCTTGGCTTACATGAGAATCAACTGGGGACATTTTTTAAATCCCAGCACACAACACAACCCATTCAAATCTCTGGCAGTCAAAAGTGAGTTTATTTAAATAAAATTGTGCTATGTAAATAAACTATACGAAGTACCTGACTATATAAAAAATTATGGAGGTGAACCCAAATTATCAAACTACGGTGACCTCTGCTGTAGTCCTGATGACTTTGTTAGGCAGCTTTTGAGTTATAGTCCCAACCGTGAGAAGCTGTGGTCTGTGATCACACCTAGGCTGTCACATTCTTCTGGAGAGAATATTGACTATGGATTTAAACTACCCACCTTCAGCCTCCTACATGAGATTAACACTTTGTGGTTCCACACCACTTCTTCCTATGGGGAAGGGACCATTTTTCAACAAAAGAAATGAGTCTGTCCAGTGCCAAACTATTGATAGCAAATGCATGTACCATCTTCATCTTGTCACTTCTGCTGAAGAGTGCTGTTTCCTTTTAGCCTGTGCATGACTCTTTGGTTGCTAGTCAATTATTTGCATCAACTCCAGTAAACCTATTAATCACAACAATAGCAACCATCCAACACCTTGCCACTTAAGCTGCACCGCTGCCATCAGGGCCCAAAACCCGGACCCCAAATTTTACATTCTTATTTTGTATTCTGTTTACATACATATAACTTACATAATGAATATATAACTTATACCATATAATACAGTACAAAAAATATATATAATATATATACATATTACACTATATATATATATATTCATTGCACTATATTTTATAGTTTATTTTGTAATATGTATTTTAAATATATACTTTATATACTAAAATATATAAATATAATAATCATTAATATTATTATAAACTCTTAAACAAAGAGATAAGTGCAGAAAAACACTCCAATATTACCACCTCCAGGGTTTAATAGATGTACCTTGTCATATTGGCTTCAGATTTCTTTAAAGGAAAAAAAAACATTCTACATCTCTACCCTCCCCATAAGTAACTTCTACCTTGAAGCTTTGTTTGTCATTTGCGAGCAGATTTTATACTTTTCTGCATGTACGTATATTCGTAAACAACCTATGAATTGCGTGCGTTTAAATTTTTTACACAGTAAAATGTGTTAGAATCAAAGGATGATTAGTTGTCCGGCGCGCCTGCAGTACCTACATAGGCAGCTAGATGTCGCTAGGACTCCACTCGTGCAGATCTGGTTTCTCCTTTCTCCTTGACCTGCTTGGGATTTCCGTCCGTGCAAATTTTAACTCAAGTTTTAACTGCAGGTTTGCAGTTGGAGGCTGTCTACAGGCAAGATACCGGAGCAGCAGCACCGTAAGCAGTGATGCCTCCGATGATTTATTTGAGTTCTTTCCCTAGAGGAAAGACCTGTGAGCCCCGGGGTACAGAGGATGCGTTCAGCTGCGCCAACCTGGGCAGGCAGGTTTTGACCCCGGTCCTGGGTGTCCGGTCCCCTCACTCCAGCCCAAGCCTTCCCCCAAGAGAATCACAGGTAGCAGATCACTGCATCTTATGGAGGCACTCTGGTCCTTTGATGGAAGCTCCCTGGAAGCTTCTCTGGGCAGAGGAAGGAAAGCTTCCCTAAATCGACAAGGACAGAGGGGAGCCCACGCAGACTGTTGTTTGCCATCCCCGGAGAAGACTGAGCTCCGGGGTCCTCCAGGCTCTAAATCCACCTCCCACACTCCCCAGGTGCTGTAGAGCAGCCCCCAGAGACTCGCAGGTCTGGGCTATGACTGTCTCCCATCGTGGTTACACAGGTGTCATTTTATCATTGAAGCGATTGTGGCTTAAGTCCCAGGATGGCTTAGTTGAGATGAAGCTTCCTCAGGTGCCAATTTAGGGTCAGAGCACAGAGGCTGATCAAACCAGTCAATCCTAAAGGAGATCAGTCCTGAAGCATCAGTTCATTGGAAGGACTGATGCTGAGGCTGAATCTCCAATACTTTGGCCATCTGATGTGAAGAGTCAACTCATTGGAAAAGACCCTGATGCTGGAAAAGATTGAAGGCAGGAGAAAGGGATGACAGAGGATGAGATGGTTGAATGGCATCACTGACTCGATGGACAAGTTTGAGCAAACTCTGGGAGATGGTGAAGGACAGGGAAGCCTGACGTGCTGCAGTCCATGGGGCCACAAAGAGTCGGACACAAGCTGAGATCTTGGTCAGGTCTCGGCTTTCCCTGAAGCCACCACGCAGATTAACCCCGTGTCCTCCCCACCCTCCACCCATCCGCAACAGATCCCTGAATGCACGAGTCTACTTCCCCACACACTAAAATCTGCCAACAGATACAGCGAATGGTGATGAAACAAGAAAAAGTCCAGGGAAGAGAGTGCTGCCAGTTTGACATCTTTCCAGGAGTTACTGTGGCCAGTGGTCTTCCCAGCAGACATCCGTTTTTCCTAACAACAATTTGGCCTAGAGACAGGGTCATGGACCAAGGGTAGGGCTCTAAGCCCCAAGAGGCCTGGGCCCCGGTGGCATTGCCCAGGTCTCAGGCTCCATCTGGCTGGCCCCTCCCAGACCTGCCCCCTCTCTGGCCCTGGGGGCCCTGGGGGAAGCCTGTCCAGGCCGTGGGAGTTTGGCTACCATTATCTGGCCCTTATCTGGGCCCACTTAGTTCAATGACTAGGAGCCGACCTGAGGGTCACGCCTGTCTCCAGAGAGTCCGTGCTATCTCAGTGACCTGCAGAAACCCTGGCATGAGCTCATGTTTTCTGACGACAGAGAGGACCCTGCCGTATCGTGGCCCTGCACCCCCGCCCCCAGCGTCTGGCCAGAGCCTGGTGGAGGCTCCATGGCTGCTCACTGAAATAGCAACGCTGATAACTGGGGCAGACAGAAACGCATTGATGAATTTCCATTGAGAAAAGTGCCCCCTCCCCCTGGCTTCCCCACTGTGCTCACGTGGTCCCACTTTGAGGAACATTCAGGTTCACAGGCTGGGCCTTCCTCAGACACGGCCTCAGACCTGTCCCCACCCCACGACTGATCCATGTTGATGTATGGCAGAAACCAACACTGTATTGTAATTATTCTTCAATTAAAAATAAATAAATTTAAAAAACTGTCCCCACCCCTATGAAGTCTTGCTGTGACCACAAACCCCTAGAAAAAAAATGCATCCAAGAATTTGTCCTAAAACATAGTTGCTCGTCATTGAGGAAAATACTGTAAGGGTAGAAACCTTGTTTTTTCACTCATCTGCATGTTCCAGAATCTGACGCCACCCAGCACGCAGTGGGCTGCTCAGTAGAGAGGGACTGGGTTTGACTGGACTGGGGAGGGCTGGAAGAACACAGCCCACCCTCCACCTCCCCAACTTGCTGGGTACTTGAGCAGGTTAATTTCCTCTCTCTGGTTCACACAGAGTCACTTTACACAGTCTGAAACCTTCGTTAAAAAGAAACATTTGGTGAATTTACATCTAATGTGCTTACTAACATATCCAAGTTTACATCTGTCACCTCTTTTGCGATTCCCTTTTGTCTTGGTTCCTCTATGTGTGTTTTTCTCTCTCTTCTTGGCATCACTTGATCTTGATTAATTTTGTCATGCCTTTTTTTTTTAATCCCTCTACCACCTTGGAAGTTATAAGCCCTGTTTTTATCATGATTACCTTGGAGATCACAGCATTCAGAATTAAATTCTTATCAGAGTCTGAAGTTGAGCAATTTGTTTATCCCACTCCCAGAGAGTATAACAACCTATAACACTTCAATTCCACTTATCCCCCAAGCTGATTTGCTATTGCTGTGTGTGTCAGTTTTTCCAGTTCTTCTGGAAAATAATTATGGATACCAATAATTATGGATGTTGTTTTCCAGTTCTTCTGGAAAATAATTATGGATACCAATAATTATGGATGTTGTTTTATACCATGTATATTCATTCACATTTACTCACATATTCGCTCACTTGCTTGGATCTCTGTTCTTTTTTTAAAAAAAAATTTGTTTATTTGGCTGCATTGGATCTTTAGTTGCAGCCTGAGAACTCAACTGCGACTTACGGGGTCTAGTTCCCTGGACAGGGATTGAACCTGGGTCCCCTGCATTGGGAGTGCAGAGTCAGCACCACTGAACCACCAGGGAAGTCCCTCTGCTTATTCTGTGTCTCAGTCGTGCCCCAACTAACACCTGGCACAGCCAAATGAATAAACACATTGAAAGAAAGAAAGCTGGGACGGGACTTGAACTTGACTAGCACTTTCCATGTAGTCCCAGGAGGGTCGTGCCTGCTGCCTGAGTTAGCAGGGAGGAGCTGGGGAACAGTGGGAAAGAACCCATCTGCCAATGCAGGAGACGTAAGGGACACAGGTTCGATTCCTGGGTGGGGAGATCCCCTGGAGGAGGGCATGGCCACCCACTCCAGTATTCTTGTCGGGAAAATCCCAGGACAGAGGAGCCTGGCGGGCTACAGTCCATGGGGTCGCAAGAGTCGGATATGATTGAGCAACTAACTAACAATAATAACTTATCTGTGTAAATACCCGCTACTGAGACCAGGTCAAGCAACCCCTGAGTCTTTCCTTCCTCAGCCCCAGCCTTCCCCAGCCCCGGCCACTGCTCTCTCAGCCCTGTGTCTGCAGCCACATCCGACACCCGGGTGTCCCCAAGGATAGGCAGACAAGTGGGGAGACCTTTGGGAGATCAAGGGCATGGGTGGGAGAGGAAAACAGGAAGGTGTGGTGATAAGGAGACAGTCTTGAGGGAACTGGGGGAAAACAAACAAAAAAAAAACCTTAAAAACAGCAGGTTTGGAGAAGTCCTGGCCTGAAGAGTAGCTTTTGCTGGTCATCGACAGGGACAGCAGAGCTGGCCCAGAAACTCTGGGGCAGGGCAAGGAAGGCAGACCCTGGCCCTTCACTTACTCAACATGGCATTTATTGGGCACCCCTGGTGGTCCAGTGGTCAAGACTCCGTGCTCCCACTGCAGAGGGTGTAGTTTCAATCCCTGGTCAGGGAACTAAGATCCCACATGCCATGCACCACGGCAAAAAAAAAAGAAAAAATGACATGTATGCCTGTTACACTTTGCACAGACACAAACATGGAGGCCCCCGTGGACTGAAGTGACTTTTTCCGAACATGCCAGGCACACACCTGCCGCAGGGCCTCTGCACTTGCCTTTTCCTCTGTCTGGAATGCCCTCCACCTCTCAGCATTCCTTCCCTTGTCGTCCTCAGGTCTTCAGTAAAATGTCACCTTCTCCATGATGCCTTCCGATCTAAAATTGCAGTGGTGCACCGCCCCCCCACACACACACCCCTAAAGATCCTATCCTTCCTCCTGGGCCTGCCCCTAACATCTGTAGAGCCTGAAAGTGAAAGTGTTAATTACTCAGTCATGGCTGACTCTCTGTGACCCTGTGGACTGCAGTCCACCAGGCACCTCTGTCGAGGGGATTCTCCAGGCAAGAATACTGGGGTGTGCAGCCATTCCCTTCTTCAGGGAGAAGAGATGGAACCCAGAGATGGAACCGGGGTCTCCTGCATTGCAGGCAGATTGTTTACCAACTGAGCCACCAGGGGAGTTAGAACAGAGTAAAATGGTGGTCCCAAAATACAGCCCCTTTTTTCTCCTCCCACACCCATCTCCACCCAGCCCCTCAAGATCGTCACACACACGCGTGAACATGCAGCTGTGTCCCCAGCAAGCGGCCTCTGACCACACTGCAGGCTTTGGGGTGCGCACACCTGTGCTCCATTCTACCTGCTAAGGTCAGACTTGAGGGAAATCCCCACAAGTCCTGGACATGGTCACTGCACCATTTGGGCAGGAACTTTTGAGGTTCTTGGTAACCAGAGTGTGGTCTGAAAGTGGGGTTAAGGATCCTAGGGGTGCATCCCCTTGGCCTGGCAAACTCCTATGCCTGGAGGAGGCAGGGCTGGCCTCTAAAGTGTGCGGCTGAGGGCAAGGGTCCCTCTTGCTCATCCTAGGGATGCAACTGTACCTTCCTTGCTTTGTTTTCCCCTGTGGTATGATATAGTGCATGCTCAGTCGCTCAGTTCAGTTCAGTTCAGTCGCTCAGTCGTGTCTGACTCTTTGCGACCCCATGAACCACAGCACGCCAGGCCTCCTTGCCCATCACCAACTCCTGGCGTCCACCCAAACCCATGGCCATTGAGTCAGTGATGCCATCCAACCATCTCATCCTCTGTCGTTCCCTTCTCCTCCTGCCCTCAATCTTTCCCAGCATCAGGGCCTTTTCAAATTAGTCAGCTCTTCACATCCGGTGGCCAAAGTATTGTAGTTTCAGCTTCAACATCAGTCCCTCCAATGAACATCCAGGACTGATCTCCTTTAGGATGGACTGGCTGGATCTCCTTGCAGTCCAAGGGGCTCTCAAGAGTCTTCGCTGACACCACAGTTCCAAAGCATCAATTTTTCTGCACTCAGCTTTCTTTATAGTCCAACTCTCACATCCATACGTGACCACTGGAAAAACCATAGCCTTGACTAGATGGACCTTTGTTGACAAACTAATGTCTCTGCTTTTTAATATGCTGTCTGGGTTGCTCAGTCACAGTCATGTCCAACTCTTTGAGACTTCATGGACTGTAGCCCGCCAGGCTCCTCTGTCCATAGGATTTCCCAGGCAAGAATACTGGGTTGGGTGGCCACTTCCTCCTCCAGGGGATCTTCCTGGCCCAGGTATCGAACCAACGTCTCCTGGGTTTGCAGGCTGATTCTTTACCACTTAGCCACCAGGGAAGCCCCTGCTAAGTCACTCCAGTCGTGTCCGACTCTGTGTGACCCCATAGACAGAAGCCCACCAGGCTCCCCCGTCCCTGGGACTCTCCAGGCAAGAACACTGGAGTGGGTTGCCATTTCCTTCTCCAATGTGTGAAAGTGAAAAGGGAAAGTGAAGTCGCTCAGTCATGTCTGACCCTTAGCGACCCCATGGACTGCAGCCTACCAGGCTCTGCCGTCCATGGGATTTTCTAGGCAAGAGTACTGGAGTGGCTTGCCATTGCCTTCTCCACAGGGAAGCCCCTAGATACAGTATATATTTTACTTATTTATTTGGCCTATTATTTGGTTCCCTCCAGTAAAATGTGAACCCCAAAGAAGGCAGGGATCTGTTTCGATCAGTTATATTCTCTGTACTTACAATGGTATCTGTCACACAGTAAGTGCTCAATAAATGTCTGTTGAATAAATAATGGACTTGGGGAATATGAGATACCAGGATAGAAGCCAGAATGGGGGTTCCTTGTCTTCATAAAGCTCCTCTGTTCTACAGAGGGCTTGCCAAACTCCTATTTTCAAGTTTACAGACTCTAGAGAGGAAATTTGGAGAAGGCAATGGCAAGCCACTCCAGTACTCTTGCCTAGAAAATCCCATGGATGGAGGAGCCTGGTGGGCTGCAGTCTGTGGGGTCGCTAAGGGTCGGACACGACTGAGCGACTTCACTTTCACTTTTCACTTTCACACATTGGAGAAGGAAATGGCAACCCACTCCAGTGTTCTTGCCTGGAGAATCCCAGGGACGGAGGAGCCTGGTGGGCTTCCGTCTATGGGGTCACACAGAGTCGGACACGACTGAAGTGACTTAGCAGCAGCAGCAGCAGCAGAGAGGAAATTATGAGTTTTGTTTTTTAGAGAACAGCTTAAAAGATGCAAGAGCTTAATTATCTGTATGCTATTGACTCCAATACATGCAGACTCCATGGATGTGTTTTGTGACCGAGACTCTCTCCTTGACCAAACTTTATAGTCAACATCCTCTAAGCCCTCCTCCCAGCTGGGTCTCCACCTTGGCCCGCATGCTGTCTTCAGGCTGCCTGACACAGCTGAGCAAGAATCCCCCCATTTTTGATGATTGAGCACCCTGATACCTTATCACCATGGCTGTCTGCTCAAGTTCCTCATGCCCCCCACTTGCTATCTATTTTGCAAGAATCCTGTTACGTCAGTTTAGCAAGAATCTACCCTAACCCTGACGTCTCCTCTTAGTCATTTTCCGTTCACGACCCCCACCCTGCTCCTTGGGTAGAAATCCCCTTGCCTTTGTTGTGGTAAGAATTGAGCATCATCTCTCTCTCCTGCTGCCACAGTCATGGCCCCCTTTTGCAACAGTCTTTTTTTAATATAATTTTATTTATTTTCGACTGTACTACACAGGTTTTTGTCGAGTTGAAGCCAGCAGGGGCAACTCTCTAGTTGTAATGTGCTGCGCACCAGCTTCTCTTTCTGTGGAGCACGGGCTTAGCTGCTCTACAGTAGGTGGGATCTTCCGAGACCAGGCATGGAACATTGACAGGCGGATTCTTTCCTGCATTGACAGGCGGATTCTTTACCACTGAGCCACCAGGGAAGCCCTGCAATAGTTTTGAATAAATTCTTTCTTGCCACATTTTTTCATTTTTGTTTTTTAAAATTGAAGTATAGTTGATTTACAATGCTGGGTTAGTTTTTCTTACCCCATTTTCAAAAATTAATGTCAAGACAGCAGAAGCAGCGGAGGTAGCTCTAGCTGGCTTGTGTGTCGCCCTCAGACCTCCATGTGGGGAGGCCCCCCGGCCGGCCTGGGGTGATTTGCCACCTGATCCATCCCGAGAGCCCAAGCGGACGCTCCCCGCCTCTGCACACCCAGAACCTCCTCCTTTTCTCCAGGCCCTGGCGACTGTTCCCAGATGGGCCACTGGGTGGCGCCGTCGACATTAACGGAGGGCGCCGAGGACAAGCAACGGCTGGAAAGGCGGCTTGGGGCTGGATGAGAATCCTGGAGTGACGCGTGTTTTCAGTATTTTAATTAATGTAACGGTTTTCATGGTGCATTCAGTTCAGTTCAGTTCAGTGGCTCAGTCGTGTCCGACTCTGCGACCCCATGAATCACAGCACGCCTGTCCATCACCAACTCCCAGAGTACACTCAAACTCATGTCCACAGAGTCGGTGATGCCATCCAGCCATCTCATCCTCTGTTGTCCCCTTATCCTCCTGCCCCCAATCCCTCCCAGCATCAGAGTCTTTTCCAGTGAGTCAACTCGTCCCATGAGGTGGCCAAAGTATTGGAGTTTCAGCTTTAGCATCAGTCCTTCCAATGAACACCCAGGATTGATCTCCTTTAGAATGGACTGGTTGGATCTCCTTGCAGTCCAAGGGACTCTCAAGAGTCTTCTCCAACACCACAGTTCAAAAGCATCAATTCTTCGGCAATCAGCTTTCTTCACAGTCCAACTCTCACATCCATACATGACCTCTGGAAAAACCATAGCCTTGACTAGATGGACCTTGGTTGGCAAAGTAATGTCCCTGCTTTTTAATATATTATCTAGGTTGGTCATAACTTTCCTTCCAAGGAGTAAGCGTCTTTTAATTTCATGGCTGCAATCAGCATCCGCAGTGATTTTGGAGCCCAAAAAAATTAAATCTGACACTGATTCCACTGTTTCTCCATCCATTTCCCATGAAGTGATGGGACCAGATGCCATGATCTTAGTTTTCTGAATGTTGAGCTTCAAGCCAATTTTTTCACTCTCCTCTTTCACTTTCACAGGTAAAAATTTATCAGAATGTATACTTTAAAAACATGCAGTTTGCCGTGTGCCAATTATAGCTTGCTAAAAGAAGTTATTTAACTTTTTAAAAAGAGCAAAGTATCGATATGCATAATAACACTGGTAATTTTCAAAATCGTTATGATGAATGAAAGCAGCCAGACATAAAAGAGAATGCACTGTGTGGCGGTTAAAAATGGAAACTAATCCTCAGTCACAGCACATCAGTGGTTAACTGGGGATAAGTGTGAAAGCAGGGATGAGTTACAAGGGGGTATAAGGAAACTTTGGGGGAATGGAGGTATTCACTGGAAGGACTGACGCTGAAGCTGAAGCTCCAATACTCTGGCCACCTGATGGAAATAACCAACTCATTGGAAAAGACCCTGATGCTGGGAAAGACTGAGGCAGGAGGAGAAGGGGTCAACAGAGGATAAGATGGTTGGGTGGCATCACTGACTCAATGGACATGAATTTGAGCAAAGTCCGGGAGATAGTGAAGCCTGAAGTTCTGCAGTCCATGGGGTCACAGAGACGTGACTGTGAGGAAGCTGTGAAGAAAAGTGAAGCTAGCAGAAGTTGGTTTATAAGGTTCAAGGAAAGAAGTCATCTGCCTAAGGTAAAAATGCAAAGTGAAGCAGCGCGTGCTGATGTGGAAGCTGCAGCAAGTTACCCAGGAGACCCAGGTAAGATCATTCATGAAGGTGGCTGCGTATCAATAATGAGGAAGAATCTTGCTTTTCTGTTACAAGTTAATCACTGAAAGAATGCTGCCTATAAGCTTAAATGATGCATAATGGACCATCTCTGAAACCCTCCCAGATAGTGAGCGTTAAGCTAAAATAACCTTGTTTAGCTCACAGGAAGCGCCCTGATCAGACACACCCATGGATGCTGCAGGAAGGAAGAAATTAACCCATCCCCTCTGAAGGCTGGCTCGAACCAGGGCTTTACCCCTTTCCCTTTGAGTACAGAGGAAGTCTGAACTCTACCTTTTGGAAGATGGCTCCTTAGGGCACAAGTCGCCCACCTTCTGAAACCAACCAGGAGCCTTGCTGCTCGTGGCCAGAGGCCCCCAGATTGGGGAATTGTCCAGCAATTGTCCCGGACGATTGTCCAGGAATTGTCCAACTCCTGGGACCCCTTGTCCTCAGAATCTTCCCTTCAGAATTCCCTGAAGCAGCACTGGCTGCAGTTTGGCAATTAGAGCAAGGAATTGTCATCTGGGAGCCAGCCGACAGGCTCAATAAAGTCACTCTAGTGTACAGCTAGAAACTTTATTTCCTCTCTGTTTGGGGTTTTTTCTCCAGAGTAAGCCAATTTGCTTTGTATTTGAGTGGGAGAGAGGAATGAGTTACTGGCCTTTTACTTGATTTGTGAACCAGTTCGTTTCTTTGGATGGTGGCATTCATGTGTGGTGTTTGCGTCTTTAAAAATTGAGGAATATTTTAACTATCCCTAAAGAATGTCCTCTGGGGTGCATTTTGGCTAAGTGGTCTGATTATAGCTATGAACCCATGACGGACACGAAGATATTTTATTCTAACGATGTGTGGCCACAGTACCTGTTAGGATCTCCGCAAGGGGTTTAGGCAGGGTGATCTTGGGACCCAGTAAACTGTGTACTGTCATCCCTTCTGTGTTACGTACATCTTTTGCATCTCCTGTGTCATTGACCTGGCCAAGGACTCACATTGCAAGGGGGCTGAGTGGATGGTTCCCGGGACAGATAAAATCCCAAGACCAAACTTGAGGGTTTACTTAGGGTTTCCTGTTTGTTCTTTGGGTTTCTCATTTCATTTTTTTTAATTAAAGATTTTTTTCCTGTGGACCATTTTTTAAAGTCTTTATTGAATTTGTTACAACACTGCCTCTGTTTTATATTTTGGTTTTCTGGCTGCAAGGCATGTAGGATCTTACCTCCTTGAACAGGGATAGAACCCACACCCCCTGCATTGGAAAGTAAGTCGTAACCACTGGACCACCAGGGAAGTCCCTCATTTCATTCTGCTTTAGTACTGTTTCTCCATTTACAGACTCATGTCAAATGGAGGAAAGGAAAGGAACAAAACAAGCAAACAAACAAAAAAAACTTGTCTGCTCCTATCCTAAAGTGGAACATTTCCCAGGGAGAAGAGAACACTTCCACTTTAAAGTCACCAGAAGCCCATCACAGAATTCAGCCCAGTTGGTTGATGCCAAGGCAAAAAGGCATTCTTTTAATGGTTAGAGATAATCAGTTGCTTTTGATCATTTTACGGTGATCTTTGAATGGCTCTATAACCATGAAGAATGATGCAATTCTCTATGTGAAAGTGGGGAAAAGTCTGACAGTTGTCACCTAACGGTAAAAGAAACCTGAGGGAAAGTCTGTTACACAGGAAGAGAGAGGAACAAGGGTGAGAATGTGTTGCTCCAACTGCTGGCTGAGCTAGCTGTCCTAGCTGCTTCAGCCATCATGCCGAAACACCCACTCCTCCACCCCTCCAGTTACCATCTGGCCTCAGTTCCCAGACACTGGGGCCCAGGAAGCTTTGGACCAGCTCACCCTCCTTACATGAATCAGTTAGAAAGTCCTGTGTTAGTTCCCAGGACAGAAGGACCTGGTCTCGCATCACCGTCTAAGACAGGGCAACCGATCTGGGCCAGGAGCCTCTACTGTGCGTGCGTGCGTGCTAAGTCTCTTTAGTCGTGTACAGCTCTGTGCCACCCCAGGGACTGTAGTCCGCCAGGCTCCTCTGCCCATGGGATTCTCCAGGCAAGAACACTGGAGTGGGTTGCCATGCCCTCTTCTAGGCATCTTCCCGACCCATGAATTGAACCTTTTGTCTCTTATGTCTCCTGGAAGGCAGGTTCTTTACCACTGTGCCGCCCGGGAAGCCCATACAGAAGTAGAATTTCTTTTTTATCTACTTTTTAATTTTACACTGGAGTATAGTTGATTAACAATGGGATAGTTTCAGATGCACAGCTGAGCGACACAGCCATACATATATATGTATCCATTCTCCCACAGATTCCCTCCCATCCAGGCTGCCACATAACATTGAGTAGAGTTCCCCACGCTATACGGTAGGACCTTGCTGTTTACCCATTTTAAATATAGCAGTGCAGACACCTTGACCCCAAACTCCCTAACTGTCCCTTCCTCCATCCATCCCCCTCTCTGCCAGCTATCAGAATTTCCTTCTTGAAGTCTGTGAGTCTGTTTCTGTTTTGTAAAGAAGTTCGTTTGTATCATTTCTTTTCAGATTCACATATAAGGGATGCCATACAATATCAGCCTTAATCTGTCTGACTTACTCAGGATGGCAATCTAGTTTATTTGAAGGGTCAAGCATGTACAAAGCACCAGTGCAGGGTGAGACCCGGGAAGAGACTTTTAAAAATGCCAGCATCTTCTCTAACCACATTTTCCTCACCTTGTTGTCCCTCCTAGCAGTGGATCATCCTCTCCATCAAATGCACTTGATGTGTCTTCCCCCAGGGTTGCTGCGGAAGTCACATGGGAGTGTATTTGGAGAGGCTTTGTCAACTAGCGCATCACGTGGGCACTGTCCTTAGCGGGCCAGGGCCTGTCTCAGGACAACGTGCACCATGGCTTCCTGCAGGGAGGGTCAAATCGGGGCGCCCTAGGGCTCATCTCACTCATGTGGACAAATGGCCAGCAGCTGAAAGCTTTGTCCCCACTGCTGACATCACCCCCACCTTACCTATTGCCAAAGCTAGGGATTTTAAAAAACTCAAACTTCAAAGTAGAGAAAAAGCATGTGATTCCACAGTCAGGAGATGCTGAGGTCATTTTGTGAGCCAAAGATACAGAGAGGAAGCAAAAATGACAAAAAAAAAAAAAATATTTCCTAACCACTTCTGAACAAAACAGTGGAGTTTTGCTAGGCTGTGAGTTCTGTTCCCTGCCCAGAATCATCCAGGGACTCTGCCTCTACCTCCATCCTGCCCTGGGTCCTGCTGAAATGGCCTGGGTGGCTCGGGGATGGTAAACAAGCAACCCTCTTAAATCACATCCCAGCAGCAGACAGGGAAATGCACAAGCCGGAAAGGGAAAGAGGAAAGAAAATAACCATGATTTGGTCAAATCACGCCACAACTGTTATTTTTAAAAATTTAACTCTCTGAAAATTTTGTCTCAAAATCTGAATTTCCTGCCCCCCCCCCATTCCTATATTCCAAAATACCTGGACAAAGCCCTGAATGAATACATTTTAAAAGCAAGGCTATCATCAACGAACAGCTTCCCTGGTGGCTCAGTCGGTAAAGAATCTGCCTGCACTGTGGGAGACCTGGGTTCGATCCCTGGGTTGGGAAGATCCCCTGGAGGAAGGCATGGCAACACACTCCAGGATTCTTGCCTGGACAATCCTCATGGACAGAGGAGCCTGGTGGACAGTCCATGGGGTCGCAAAGAGTCAGACACGACTGAGCAGCTAAGCCCAACATCTATCAAAGAAACTGAATAAAGGGCAGCTACGGAGGTGAGCTTCGACGAATGTTGGCTTTTTGACAGTGCATCAAAACAGCCCGTCACAGAGCTGGTGTGTGCAACCGTTCTCATAAACCTCATAATAAGTAGGGCCAAATAATCACCATTTATACATTTGTAATTCACAATACTATTTTTTTAAAGGCCAAATAGTGATATCTGTTCAGTTCTTTAAAGATCTCCTTCAATGTGGGCCGTTTTCATAGTCTTTATTGAATTTGTTACAACATTGCTTCTGTTTGACGTTTTGGGTTTTTGGCCCCGAGGCCTGTGGGATCTTGGCTCCCTGACCAGGGATGGAACGTGTATCCACTGCCTTGGAAGGTGAAATCTTAACCACTGAACCACCAGCGAAGTCCCAATATAAGTGCAATTTTGAGTGCTTGTTCCCTCTGGGAGGTAGGAGATAGACAGGGAAGAAAGTATACGGGGGATGCTCGTTCATGCTGACAGTGTTCTCACTGCGGTGGGTGATGGTGTCACAAAGTCATTCCACAAGTACGTTCCACAGTCTCTCTTAAAATCTGAATTCCTTTCACGCAATCTGCTATACTATTTTCCACAGAAGTGAATATAAACACATCAAAGAATTCTGAGAAATTGAAAGGGAGAAACTCCGCTGCGGCCCCTCCGCTGCGGCCCCACCGTCTGTTTGTCTTTCAGCTCTCCCTCTGCAGTGGGCCTTTTTTTACTAAGTCATCGTCACACTCCACACTTCTGCTTCCTGTTCTTGATTTGGAAAACTGTTTCTAGCATTATCTAAAATCCTCAAAGTCATCCTTCTCCATGGCTGCATTGTGACATATTTACACTTCATGGAAATCCAAGAATCTCAGTGACTTCTGTATATTTGTTGTTCAGTCATGTCTGACTCTTCGCATCCCCAGAGACTGCAGCATACCAGGCTCCCCCGTCTCTCACCATCTCCTGGAGTTTGCTCAGATTCTTGTGGGTTGAGACAGTGATGCTCTCTAACCATCTCATCCTCTTCTGTGCCCTTCTCCTTTTGCCTTCAATCTTTCCCAGCATCAGGATCTTTTCCAGTGAGTCAGCTCTTCACATCAGGTGGTTAAAGTGTTGGAGCTTCAGCATCAAGCCTTCCAATGAATATCTGAGGTTCTAGATGGACATGAATTTGGGGAGACAGTATTTGACACTCTGGCTGCCGTCTGCAAAATTCTGAAGTCAAACACTGCTTTTAAAAAAAAATGGTTTTTTTAATTTATTTATTTTTGGCTGTGGTGGGTCTTCATCGCTATTCAGGCTTTTCCCTAGCTGTGATGAGCAGGCTTCTCATCGCTGCGACTTCTCTTGTTGCAGAGCACAGGCAGGCTCCAGGGCACTCAGGCTTTAGTAGTTGCAGTTCGTGGGCTCAATAGTTTGGATTCCTCAGCTCCAGAGCACAGACTCAGGCATCGTGAAGCACAGGTTTAGTTGCTCCTTGGTACATGGGATCTTCCCAGACCAGGGACCTAACCCATGTCTCCTGCATTGGCAAGTGGATTCTTTACCACTGAGCCACCTGGGAAGCGCCTCAAACACTTGCTTTTTAACTGAAGCATCAATGGGCTGCCGTAAGCCAACCAACCCAGGTGTGCTGGCTGTGAGCTCTTAATCATGCTGTAGAAAGTTGGCACCAAAAAGACCTTGGAGATCTGTCCAAACTTCTCAGCTCATTAGTGGGGAGTTTGAGAGCAGGTGAGGATGTGATTCATCCCAGGAGCCTCAAGTTTCCAGGTACAGTCGAGGAGTCTGCCTCAGGCCAGTGCTGACTGGTTCTAGGATTAACTCCAGTCTCCACCTCAAAGAGCATTTTTCAGGACTGAACTAATTATCTACTGCTGAGTAATATTAGCACACAGCATCTTGAGACACCTCTACCATCACACAGCTTCTGTGGGCCAGGAATCTGGGCACAACTTTGCTATCCTATGCTCAGGGTCTCTCACAAGGTTGTACTCAGCCAAGGTAAAGGTCTTATCGGAAGGCTCAGTTCAGGGAGGGTCCACTTCCAAAGTCAGTCATGTGATTGTCAGCAGGATTCAGTTCCTGCGGGGCTGCTAGACTGAGGGCCTTAGTTGCTAGCTAGCTTTTGGCTGGAAGCCATCCTCAGTTTCTTGCCATGTGGGCCTCCCCACACACTGGGTGACTTGGACAACAGAAATTAATTTTAGACAACAGAAATGAATTTTCTTAAATTCTGGAGCCTAGAAGTCTGAGATCAAGGTGTCAGAAACCTTGGTCTTTTTGAGACCTCTCTCCTTGGCTTGCAGATGGTTACTAAATTAGGTTCCTGACCCCATTTCTAATGGGGGGCTGGGTATTCCCCCACACCAACAGATAATCCTCAGACACCAGCAAGGTGTCTTACAATTCAGCTCTGTTCTCACACTGTCTACCCAGAGAGTGCACCAAACCCCACAGGGTAAGGGTTTGGTCCTACAAAACTGTCCCTCCTTGCCACTCCAGATGCTGTCAATTTGCTAGGGCAGCTCTCAGAATTCAGAGAAGCATTTACTTCCTAGATGACTGGTTTCCTACAAAAGGATGTAACTCAAGTAACAGTCAGGTGGAAGAGTCGTATAGGGCAAAGAATGTACCCCCTCCAGGCATACTGCTCTCCTTGAATCTGCACGTGATCACAAACCTGGAAGCTTTCCAAACTCCAGCCCTTTGGGTTTGGGGGATGTTTCATTATATAGGCATGACTGACCAAATCATTGGCTGATAGAAATTGATCCCACCTCCAGCCCAGAGGTCCAGGGTGGGACTGAAAACTTCCAACCCTCCAGTCACTTGGTTGGTCTCCAAGGCAACCAGCCCCCATCCTTAGGTGGGATCCAAAAGTCACCACATTAACATTTATCACTCTCACTTAGAAAATTCCAAGGCTTTGGGGAACTTTTAGCCAGGAACTGTGGACAGAGATCAAATATACATGAGGGGCTTCCCAGGTGGCACAGTGGTGAAGAATCCCCCTGCCAGTGCAGGAGATGCTAGAGACAATCCCCGGGTTAGGAAGATCCCCTGGAGTAGGAAATGGTACCCCATTCCAGTATTCTTGCCTGGAACATTCCATGAACAGAGGAGCCTGGCAGGCGACAGGCCATGGGTGCAAAGAGTGAGGCATGGTATTATGAGATACGCATTTCGGTCATCTGAGTGAGCAGACATATCGTTTTGTAAATCGCATTATCTAGGTCACCTTCTCACCGCGTCTCCATGTGGTCTCTCGCCCTCTGTGCCTTCCACACAGTCTCCACAGTTCTCCTTTTATAAGGACCCCGCCCAGACCGGACGAAGGCCCACCCTGAAGCCCTCCACAATTAAAGCAGCCCCAAGGATCCTTTTAAAACCTATGAAGGATCGTGTCATCCTCCAGATGGCTTCCACCTCACTTAAAAATCCACGTCCTGACACTTGCCAGGTGTCCCAGTGGCTAAGACTCTGTGCTCCCAACACAGGGGGCCCGGGTTCAATCCCTGGTCAGGGAACTGGATCCCATATGCAGCAGCTAAGACCCAGCAGAGGCAAATTAATTTTTAAAAAAAGCTCAGTCACCTTTGAAGACCTTATCTCCAAATACAGTCACACTCTGAGATACCAGGGCTTCAACATATGAATCTGGAAAGGAACACGTGCGTTCAAGCAAAGTTGCTTCAGTCCTCTCTGACTCTTCAGCACCCCATGGACAGTAGCCCTCCAGTCTCGTCTGTCCCTGGGATTCTCCAGGCAAGAATACTGGAGTGAGCTGCCTTTCCATTCTCCAGGAGATCTTCCCGACCCAGGGATCAAACCCAGGTCTCCTGCATTGGCAGGCACAGTCTTTACTGTCCGAGCCAACTGGGAAGCTTATACTTCAATATAATAGATTTTAAAAGAAAAGAAATTAAGGTGCCAAGGCAAGAAGGGTGGAACCATCTTAAGAGGAAAATCCTGCAGTTCCTGCTGGTGCTGCCTGGCTAGACAGCCTCCAAAACTGCAGTCTCCTGCCGGAAAGAGTGTCCTGGTCACCTGAGATAGGACCCCTGACAAGTTTCCTTTCTCTGTGAGGAAGGTGAGGATGACTCAGCTTTATGTCAAGGACCCTCCTGAACTGTGTAGATGTTACCCCTTTCTTAGAGGCTCACAAGCTCTGTTTCGCCCTGTTCTGTACCACCCTCTTAGTGTCTCTCCAGCACAGAGGCCATGCATTAATCGCCACTGCTTATAATCCCTGAGCTGTCTTTTTCTTAAGATTGAGAAACTGTTCTCTAATGGTTCTTCCCCAAAATGGGAAAAGAACCTCAGAGCCACCAACTCGAGGAAGTCTCTCATGGACTCCAACATGGCAAAGACAGGATATGAGATGCAGAAGGGGGCCCATGAGACTATTGTGGACCTGTGGGCCATTCACCTGCTCGTTTCTGTGACTGGTGCCCGCTGGGGCGGTGCTGTGGCCACCTGCACAACTGCTCAGTGCATTCTGGGGCACAAGAAAGGTGCAGCGGGCAGACGATGCCCCACACGGGACTGGGGAGGGCACTGAGGCCGACGAAGGAACCCTGCCAGCTGCGGGGGAAGGAAGAGGGACGAGGAGGGCTTGGGGTCCCTTGTGACGGCAAAGCAGGAGACAAGGACTTTCAACTCCTTTCAGCTTTAGTCTACACCAAAGCACGTGACCCTCGGAGGGGAGGGAGCAAAGCAAACATCAGGAAGTCTCTGGCACCCAAGATGAGCAATGTGCACCTTGCACTTGCCAGAGCAGTGGCTGGACTGGGGGCTCGGAGGACCCTGGTCTCAGGAGGGGAGACCTGCTATCCATGCCCGCTGTCACAGTGAGAGACAAGTTTCTGGACACTAAGAGACAGAGGCCAAATGGTTTTGTGATCCCTTCATTTCCTGACCTCTGGGCCCTCCCTGGGCCACAGGGTGAAGTTTGATGGGTACCCGGGCCCTGTGGTCAATGGGGCAGCCACCAGAGAGTGGCCTGGACCCCGCTCTGTCCTGACCCCAGGACAGGAAGTTCCCGGGACTGAGATGCACTGCATTTGTAATCATGGAGGGCAGGTGTCCTGGGTGTGAACAGTCCAGCTGAAACAATCAACTGCCAGCATCCTTTGCAGACTCAGAGAGGCTCCCCTAAGAGGTCCTGCCACAGGAGGTGTGGCTTTCCCCTTCTCTGCCTGGCACCTTTTCTGGGAAAGAGGAACACAGACCCTGGGAGTGAGGGGTCGGTCAGGACTTCGACGAGGGTCACAGTTTAGTGCCATCTGCCCCCCAGAGAAGAGAAGCTGAGTGCACGGTGAGTGTTGAGGCCTCCCGGGGTCCTAGGGAGTGGCCAGGGGCCCCCAGGGCAAGTCTATGTGCTAGTTCAGAGGAACGGCTGGGATGACCACCATGGGCAGGGCCAGATACAGGGTCTGAAAAGGGACCGAGGTGAGCAGGGCGCCATCCCTCCCTGGGGGGCTCCCAGGGCACTTATCATGAGGGACCATAAGGCATCAGCTCCAGCACTGGGGGTGGGGAGGGCAAGGTGTCTCCTGCCACAGGTCAATAAATGCTTCAGGGAAGACATGCCTTTATTCTTAGCCTGGAGCTTAAGTGGAGATGAAGAGCTGGAGGGCTTGGGAAGCGGAGGACACTGCAAAGACAAACTCCAAATTCCAGAGGCACGGCTGGCTGGCCTGGCTAGAGCCTTCGGGAAGCCTCGAAACAGAAGGCTCACTGGGCCTCCTGGTTACCCAGTCCTTCCCCCGCTCAGCCCCCTCTGCCAGGGCAAAGGGAAGCCTCTCTCCTGCCCTTGCCCAGAGGGATCTAGGGCTCTGCTCCCCGGCCCACCCCACGCTCCTCCTCCTATTGCCAAAATCTCCAAAATCTCCCTCACGGGTCTCTTTGGGTAAAGCCTCCCCAGATTCTCCTAGTCACAGTACTGGTCCTGGCTCTCCTCTCCTCTGTTCCACAGGCATGTGTATGGGGGCTGTGGTGTGTGATGTGTGTACAGTGTATGTGTGTGGTGTGGCTGTGGATGTGGTATGAATGGTGTGTGTCTGGTGTGTGTGTTTGTGTGGTGCGTGATGTGTGTATGTGGGGGTGTGTGTGTGGTGTGTGGTTGTGTGTGGTGTATGTGTGGGGGTATGTGGTTGTGTGTGGAGTGTGTGTGTTGTGTGTGACATGTGTATTTGTGGTGTGTGTGTACACATATGTATTTGTGTGTGTTGCAGTGCAGCTCATCCAGCTCCTCAATAAAATTCCAGCCCTCTTTGGCTGGGCTCTGGGGCTCCTCTGCTTTGCTGACTTCTTTCTCCCAGCACCTGGCTCTAAGGATCTCTGCCCTGAGTGGCTTTGGTCACTGCTCCTGACTGATTTGCTGAATTGCAGCCAAATGAGCTGAGTTCATGTCCCAGCTTAAGTGTTGACCAGCTGTGGGTCCCTGGACAGAGTACCTCACTGCCTTACTTCAGTTTCCCCATCTGTTAAAAGTTCTTACAGGGTGGATGTAAAGACTGAATGATATTGTGCAATAAAAGTGCATGGGGCAAATATTATAGTGGTTTTTTTTTTTGACAAAGCCAAAAGGCATGAGGGATCTTATTTCCCATCTAGGGATTAAATCTGGGCCCTCAGCAGTGAAAGAGTGGAGTCCTAAGCACTGGACCACCATCAAATTCTTTTTTATTAATATTTGTATTTACTTGTTATATATGTATAACATACATTTTAAAATCTGTCTTTAAGAATTCCAAAGTCCATTTCACTGGGATGCAGTGATAAGAATCTACTTCAGTGACTGCAATTGAGCAAAGAGCACCGGGCCGGGGCTAACAGCGACCTGGGGCTGTTCTGGAAAGATAAAGGCATTCCTGTCATCCTCTTTGCAGCTCAAACCACAGATCAGGCTTTTAGAACCCCATAAAATATTTAAGGCACACTTTGGTACACCAGACTTTGCATAGCTGGCCAACGTTTCTATAAATAAATGAATATTATCATTCATAACAACAAAAGGGGTGAGAGGAGTGATTCCACTCTGTTGCCCTACCCCTGATCCCAACCTTAATGCAGTGTAGGGAGAAGTCCAGTGGCTTCATGTAGAGTCTGAACATTAGAAACTTGAGAAAAAAAGACTCTTGCTTTTAGAAAACCCAGCCATGACCCACTGCTTCTGGAGGAAATGGCACTTGGGTCTTGGCGGGGAGGAATGTTCCCCATCGCCACCCCAGGCACTACACTGCTCTCCGTTGGGTCCTCTCCAGAGGCCATGCTTTCAGGAAAAGAGTGGCAAACAGGAAGAAGCCCAACCAGGCAGAGGGAGGTCTGGTCTGGGAATGGAATCCCAAAAGCATGAGCTGGTGGAATGCAGGCCTTCGGCCCAAATCAAGGGATGTGGGAGCCTCATGTGGGCAGAAAGTGATATTTGAACCTGTAGGGTGGGACAGGTATGGCAGAGATCTCACTCTGCATTCAGATGTCAGGGTGCCTGGGGCAGGAGCCAGCGTCCAGGAACCCTCACTCTCCAGGACCACGGCCAGTGACCATGAGCCAGGGTTCCCATTACAGATACAAAGTTCTACTGCCTTGTCACCTTCGGCAGTGGGTGTTCGGGACAGTGGAGAAGGTGGACCTCCTGGAGAGCAAAGAGCCTGTCAAGACCTTCTCTGTGTCAACTAAAAAGTATGCACAACTTGAGAGTTGTAAGTTAAGTTTTATGTGGGGTAGAATGAGGACTGCAGCCCGGGAAGACCTCACCACAGTCAGTTCTGAGAGACTGCTCCTAGAATGGAGGAGGGGCAGCCAGGCTGTATACAAGTACACAACAGAGAGAGCAGGCAGTCTGAACATCAAAGATCAGGTATCAAGTCAAGGAATTTCACATTCTCTGTGTGGGAAGACGCAAGCCTCCACCAGCTCACTGAATTCATTCCTTTCATATGCACCTCAGCTATCTGGGGCCAATCCAGTTTCCCTGTTCACCTTAAGGAGTGGCAGAAGGCTGCTTCTTGCATTCCCCCAGTTCCTCTACAGTTACCTTGGGGGGTGGCGTCATCTGCTAGATGGCAGTTTGGGGAGGCCTCATTCACATTTGGAGGCCAGAAACCACTGATGGCTGTGACATTTCTTGTTTATTGATACGGCAGGAGACATTTTCATTTCACATCGGTATCCTCAACACCCAGAACAGCGCCCAGCCCTATAAGGCCCTCCATCATGTTTAGGTGCCTTTCAATTTTAAGATTACTTAGACTCTTTCAAGCATGATAAAAATAAATAATAATGCGAGACTTCCCTGGAGGTCCAGTGGTTAAGACTCTGAACTTCCAAAGCAGGAGATGAGGGTCTGATCCCTGGTCGGGGAGCTAAGATGTCACATGCCAACACAAGCGTGTGTGCCTGGTCATGTCTGACTCTTCGTGATCCTATGGACCATAGGCCGCACGCTCTTCTGTCCATGGGATTCTCTAGGCAAGAATACTGGAGTGGGTTGCTGTGCCCTCCTCCAGAAGATCTTCCTAATCCAGGAATTGAACCAGCGTCTCTTATGTCTCCTGCATTGGCAGGTGGGTTCTTTTACCGCTAGCACCATCTGGGAAGCCCCCAATGCCAAAAGGTATGGTTAAAAAAAAATGTTTTTTTAAATAATAATAATATGATTTCCACTGAGACAAAACTTCTCACCAAAAAGGCTCCCCTAATATTGATATATAAATATCCACTAACACCCTTTCTTCAGTTATACAGCAAACAACCCATCACAAAATGCTCAATAGGTGGGTTGTACTCATAGCATATTTTTGACTTGGGAGCAATGCATCTTCCACAGATTCAGAACCAGCAGATAATTTCTCAGTAAGACTATCTCAAGGGAAGTCCCTGAGGATACACTGTTGGTAAAGCAATACTGAGCAGGCTTTTCACTGTTTCCAGTCCATCCTAAAAAATCAATCCTGAATATTCACTGGAAGGACTGATGCTGAAGCTGAAGCTCTAATACTTTGACTACCTGATGCAAAGAGCCGACTCACAGGAAAAGACCCTAATGGTGGGAAAGACTGAAGGCAAAAGGAGAGGAAGTGGCAGAGGATGAAATGGTTGGATGGCATCATCTACTCAGTTCAGTTTAGTTCAGTTCAGTAGCTCAGTTGTGTCCAACTCTTTGCAACCCCATGGACAGCAGCACACCAGGCTTCCCTGTCAGTCACCAACTCCTGGAGTTTTCTCAAACTCACGTCCATTGAGTCAGTATGCCATCCAACCATCTCATCCTCTGCCTGTCCCCTTCTCCTCCCACCTTCAATCTTTCCCAGCATCAGGGTCTTTTCCAGTGAGTCAGTTCTTCGCATCAGGTGGCCAAAGTATTGGAGTTTCAGCTTCAGCATCAGTCCTTCCAATGAATATTCAGGACTGATTTCCTTTAGGATGGACTGGTTGGATCTCCTTGCTGTCCAAGGGACTCTCAAGAGTCTTCTCCAACACCACAGTTCAAAAGCATCAATTCTTTGGTGCTCAGCTTTCTTTAAAGTCCAATTCTCACATCCATACATGACTACTGGAAAACCATAGCTTTGACTAGATGGACCTTTGTTGGCAAAGTAATGTCTCTGCTTTTTAATATGCTATCTAGGTTGGTCATAGCTTTTCTTCTGAGGAGCAAGCATTTTTAATTTCTTGGCTGCAGTCACCATCTGCAGTGATTTTGGAGCCCAAGAAAATAAAGTCTCACACTATTTCCATTCAGATATGACCTAAGTCAAATCCCTCACAATTATGCAGTGGAAGTGACAAGTAGATTCAAGGGATTAGATCTGATAGACAGAGTGACTGAAGACTATGGATGGAGGTTTGTGACATTGTACAGGTTTGTGACATTGCACAGTGATCAAGACCATCCCCAAGGAAAAGAAATGCAAAAAGGCAGAATGGCTGTCTGAGGAGGCCTTACAAATAGCTGAGAAAAGAAGAGAAGCTAAAGGCAAAAGAGAAAAGGAAAGATATATCCATGTGAATGCAGAGTTCCAAAGAATACCAAGGAGAGATAAGACAGCCTTCCTCAGCGATCAGTGCAAAGAAATAGAGGAAAACAATAGAATGGGAAAGACTAGAGATCTCTTTAAGAAAATTGGAGATACCAAGGGAATATTTCATGCAAAGATGGGCACAATAAAGGACAGAAATGGTATGGACCTAACAGAAGCAGAAAATATTAAGAAGAAGTGGCAAGAATACACAGAAGAACTGTACAAAAAAGATCTTCATGACTCAGATAACCATGATGGTGTGATCACTCACCTAGAGTCAGACATCCTGGAATGCAAAGTCAAGTGGGCCTTAGGAAGCATCACTACGAACAAAGCTAATGGAGGTGATGGAATTCCAGTTGAGCTATTTCAAATCCTAAAAGATGATGCTGTGAAAGTGCTGCACTCAATTTTCCAGCAACTTTGGAAAACTCTGCAGTGGCCAAAGGACTGAAAAAGGTGAGTTTTCATTCCAATCCCAAAGAAAGGCAACGCCAAAAAATGCTCAGACCACCTCACAAATGCACTCATCTCACACACTAGGAAAAGTAATGCTCAAAATTCTCCAAGCCAGGCTTCAACAGTATGTGAGCCATGAACTTCCAGATGTTCAAGCAGGTTTTAGAAAAGGCAGAGGAACCAGAGATCAGATTGCCAACATCTGCTGGATCATTGAGAAAGCAAGAGAGTTCCAGAAAAACATCTACTTCTGCTTTATTGACTATGCCAAAGCCTTTGCCTGTGTGGTTCACAACAAACTATGGAAAATTCTTCAGGAGAGGGGAATTCCAGACCACCTGACCTGCCTCCTGAGAAATCTGTATGCAGGTCAAGAAGCAAGAATTAAAACTGAACATGGAACAACAGACTGGTTCCAAATCGGGAACGGAGTACGTCAAGGTTGTATATTGTCACCCTGCTTATTTAACTTATATGCAGAGAACATCATGAGGAACGCTGGGATGGAAGAAGCACAGGTTGGAATCAAGATTGCCGGGAGAAATATCAATAACCTCAGATATGCAGATGACACCACCCTTATGGCAGAAAGCGAAGAAGAACTAAAGAGCCTCTTGATGAAAGTGAAAGAGTAGAGTGAAAAAGTTGGCTTAAAGCTCAACATTCAGAAAACTAAGATCATGGCGTCTGGTCCCATCACTTCATGGAAAATAGACGGGGAGATAATGGAATCACCCACTCGATGGACATGAATTTGAGCAAACTCTGGGAGATAGTGAAGGACAGGGAAGCCTGGCGTGCTGCAGTCCATGGAGTTGCAAAGAGTCGGACATGACTGAGTGACTGAACAAAAACAACCTCTCTTCCTTCCATTAATTAGCTTTCACTATCAATTCTGTGAAAAATACTGGTATTATCCCAGCATAATTATCAGCTCCCAAACCAAGGAAACATTCTAGAATGAGGAGCAGGGAGAAAGAAGTGGGTGAAAGAAATGGCAGGGTTTCTTAATAATGAGGGAGATTTCCCTGGTGGTCCAGTGGTTAAGACTCTGTGCTGCCAATGCAGGGTACACGGGTTCGATCCCTGGTCAGGGAACTAAGATCCCACATGCTCCCACATGCCTAGTGGCCTGCCCAAAAATAAAGTGATGATATAGAATAATGAGGATCTGTGGAGGCCGCCACTTGGCTAGAAGCTTTACTTAGTGTTATGGGCTGAATGTGTGTGCATGCACATCAGTCGTGCCTGACTCTTTGTGACGTCATGAGCTATAGCCCACCAGGCTTCTCTATCCATGGAATTTTCCAGGCAGGAATACTGGAGTAGTATACTGCCATTTCTTTCTCCAGAGGATCTTCCCAACCCAGAGATCAAACCTTGTGTCTCCTGCACTGGCAGGGGGTTTCTTTACCCGCTGAGCTACCAGGGAAGCCCTATGGACTGAATTCCCACCGCCCCCCTCCCAACATTCATATGTCCAAACCCTAAGCCCCATGACCTCTGAATGTGACTGTGTTTGGAGACAGAGCCTTTAAAGATATGATGAAGTGAAAATGAAGTCAGGCCTACAGGGTGAACCCTAATCCAATCTGACCTGTGGAAAGAAGGTGGAATTTGAACACAGAGAGACCCCAGTGGTGCTTAAGCACAGAGGAGAAACCATGTCAGGGAAGGGAGAGACGGCAGCCACCAGCAAACCAAGGAGAGCAGTATCAGGAGAAATGAACCCTGCTGATGCCTTGACTTCAGCCCTCCGGCAAATACCATCCCCATTTCTCAGATGACACAGAGGATAAAACCAAGGCTTATCAAAGCCCAATGACTTTATACAGCGACTAAAGGCCAGGGGCAAATTCCAGCCCCCAAAGGCTAAGCCTGCCTTCCCTCTGCTTGCCTTGTCTCACACCGAGGAAGGTCAAGAGACACACGGAGACAAGCCTGTGCACCTCACCGTGCTGCTCCTGGGACCCCTGGGAAGACCCCTGCCCCTGACCCCTGAAGTAGGGACCACTACAAGAGCCAGAGACTCCAGGGAGGCCGACCCCGTTACCCACCTATTTACAGTGGGCACCCAGAGACTTCCCTCATGGCCCAGTGGCTAAGACTCTATGGTTCCAATGCAGGGGGCCTGGGTTCGAGACCTGATCAGGGAACTAGATCCCCTATGCCAAACTAAGAGTTCACATGCCACAACTAAAGATCCTGCATGCCCCAACTAAGATCTGGCGCAGCCAAGTAAATTTTTTAATCAATTAATCAATTAAAAAGAGGGGGACAAGCTGGGAAGAGACCTAAGGCAGCTTACAGATAGCTCATTCCTGCCCAGCCATCTCCCTGGCTCCTAGCAAATTGTTTGTTTCTCTTAGCCCCACACTCCAACCTGAAGCCAGGGGCTTGGGGAAGCAGCCATCAGCACATTATCACCTTGGCATTTGCTAACTCTGGCCCTGGAAACACCAGCGTGACGAGGATCCCGCGCAGGTGATGCCTGCATCACCTTGGTCGGCACTGCACCAAGTGGTGATGTCAGTCATGCGGGTCCTGGAGGGACGGGCGTCACAGGCGGTGGGTTCAGGCCTGCGGTGCTTCAGAAACTCAGGCTCCAACCAGCTCTAGTCCAGATGAGCTCACGTCCATGTTATTTCTCCTCACCCTCCTCTACTCCCCACTAATGGGATCAGCCACGTCATCTCTGAAGATCATTAAAAGACCAGCATTTTGGATTCCATTTGCTAGATCTCATCTCTAGCCTGGAGTGAGTGTACAGCTCACATAATCACTGGGGTTCTCTGGAGAATAAACCAAGAGGTGTACACATGAACAGAGAGAGGGAGAGAGGATGGGAGATTTATTCTGGGAACCGGCTCCTGTGGTTACAGGGGGCAGGAGTCTCACAGTCCGATGTCTGCAAGCTAGAGAACCAGGAAACCCCGTGGCGTCATTCAGCTCAGGTCCAAAGCCCTAAAACCAGGAGCTTGCAAACCACACAGCACTGCCAAAAAATAATAAAAAATAAACTTAAAAAGAACTAAAGAAACCTTCAGGACAACCTTGGTAGGAGTGTCCAGAACATGTTTCCTCAGCTGGAGGGCTCCTGCCGCACCAGCACCTCCACTGTGCCAAGGGCAGAGGAGCCGTCTCCACCCCCCACCAGCTGCAGGGCTCCCCTGGGTGCACCCCCTCTCCCCAGGTGCAGCCAGAACTGGGAGGCCAGGATGATCCCACGGTGGTCCTGCTCTGACTCCCCTATATCAGCTGACCAAGGCTGGAGTTTCCAAATGAAACCTCTCTGGAGAAATGAAATTAAAAAGAGAGAATACAACTGAACCCAGAACTCCAACCAATACAGGAAGGATCTTGAGTTAGGTCAGGCTGGGACATGTGAGACCTTGTGGGGTGAATGAATGTCAGCAAGGACCCCGACATCAGAGCAGGGGGGAGGCTGCTGTCCTGCCACTGAAAGGGAAGGAGGAGGGAGGGGTCGGGGTCGACATGAAATCGAGCATGCTGGGGTCAGCAAAGAACATCTTCTGGAAGAAGAAACCCTATGCTCTGGGTGGGTTTCTGCACAGCAGAGCCCTCCTCCACCTTGTGGCTTCTCCTGCCATCCTCACGGTCTATTCCTAAATCTGCAGTGGGCTTACTGAACTCACCAGGGTCACTGGGCGCTTCAAAAATCAACAAGGGTGGCAGGACTTCCCTGGTGGTCCAGCGATTAAGACTCTTCTTCTACTGCAGGGGGTGCAGGTTCAACCCCTGCTCGGGGAGCTGAGATCCCACCTGCCATACGGCATGGCCAAATAAATAAAAATAATAACAGTCAAGAAATCAAACAACAGTGGAGCTTTATGTCTTCAGAAAGCAAGCACAACCTTTTTCCCCAGCATCCTCCTTTACCTGGGGATTTGTAACATCGAGGGACACCTTTAATATCCTTTAAAAATCATCACAGTGGAAGGTTTCCACCCATTTTACCTGCATCTAAAGGGAAAGGAAGCCCCAACTGAAACCCAAAGTGCAAAAAAATGACCAAGTATAAAAGGAACAAGTTAACAGAGCACAGATATTTTTGCCTTGATTAACTGATGCTTGTCTCAGACCCAAGGACCCTGGTTCTTCTTCTACCCTGGCTTTTTCCTTTAATTTTGGCTACGCTGGGTCTTTGTTGCAGAGCTCAGGCTTCTCTGCTATGCAGGCTTGGTTGGCCCATGGCATATGAGATCTTAGTTCCCCAACCAGGGATCAAACCTTCGTCCCCTGCACTGGAAGGTGAATTCTTAACCACTGGACTGCCAGGAAAGTCCCTGACCCTGGTGTTGAGCTGATGTGCTGGTTCACAGCGATAGCAGGGTCCAGGCTTAAGCTCAACCCGTCCTGTTGCCCTCCACTTCCTGACCAACATCTGGCCCAGTGCTATCTGCAGACCGATAGCAGCCAGAACCCTGCCTCCCACAGGTTCTGCTCCCTCTGTTGGCAGGAGGCACCATGGTTTTATGGGTTCAGGAACCCATTACCCCAGCCAGTTTTCCATGAGTCTCCTGTTCCTGGACTGAAAGCCACTCCTGGCTGTGCTTATGCGTGCTTAGCTGCTCGGTCATGACCAAGTCTTTTGCAACCCCATGAAGTGTAGCTCTCGAGGCTTTTCTGTTCATGGGATTTCCAAGGCAAGAATACTGGAGTGG
This sequence comes from Moschus berezovskii, assembly GCF_049115385.1. Classification (NCBI taxonomy): domain Eukaryota; kingdom Metazoa; phylum Chordata; class Mammalia; order Artiodactyla; family Moschidae; genus Moschus; species Moschus berezovskii. Next base: position 12,789,935 of record NC_142466.1, read on the forward strand.
GTTGTTGTTTCTGATAGGGTCCACATGGGGTCTCACTGATAAGATGGCTCGTTATGCTGACCTCGCAAACAATAAATCACTGTGATCCTTGAGACTGACCAAATTGCCCAAATGGCGTCCTGTTATCTCACTGGCGCCTATCTTCCCAAAGCTGCGAGACCACCAGATTCCAGACCTCCGGCTCCGTGACCATTCCCTCAGAGAATTTTTCATTGGTGGGGTATAAGAAGGACTCCGTCAGAAAGGAGGATGCTGCTTCTCCTTAAGAGCCAGTCAGCCTGTCTTTTCCCTCTAATCCATTTCCCTTTTCTTGTCTGACTGCACGCTGGCTCTCTTTTTCTCCGCACTCAACTTCCATTCTGGTGCCGAAACTGGGGAGGGAAGATCTACTGCAACTGGGTCAGCTCCTCTCCCGAGGGAGACCTCCCTGGGACCTTGCCGGGAAACTGAGACGAGCTCTGGGACAGGACTCTCCACTTGCCTTGCTGGACGGACATCCACACACCGGCCCACTTTTCATCCATCACTTACAAGGGTGAGTGAAATCCCGTTGCCTCGGATCCTCTCTCTCTCTCACTTTCCAAGTCCTAGCGCCAGGCAGGAGGATCCCCCCGGCCCTCGGCCCTCGGCCTTGCACCCCATCTGACTGTGAAATAGGGGACGCCCATTTCAAAGCAGACCATTATTACTCTCTGAGAAAGTCCTGAGAATGGGGACGCCTTTTCTCTCGGACCTTTCTCCTTGCTTTCTCCCGCTCATGTCTAACCTCCCTATTCGGCCTCAAAGGGAAATTCTCAATCCCAGCCCTCAAAATCTACTCCTCTAGGATGCCTTCTCCAAAACCTGAAAGCTTCAGGCTTCCAAGGGGAGATAAGACCAAAAAGACTTATTTACTGTTCTAACACTGTCTGGCCGCCATACAGACTTTATAACAGGTTCCAATGGCCAGAAAACAGAACTCTTGATTATAATACTCTACAGGACCTCAATAACTTCTGCTGCCACAGTGGCAGGTGGTTAGAAATCCCTTATGTTAAGACTTTCTTTGCTGTTCGTTCTCTGTGAATACTGTTCTACTTCTCAAATACTCTTCGCCCACTCTGGACCACATCCTCCTAATACAATGTCTCCTGATCCCTGTTGAGACTTCTCTTCTTCTTCCGTTGAGACTTCTCTTCTTCTTCCTTCGACCCTTCCAACCACAGCCCACCCACTACGGCTCCCAATCCCCTTGCAGCTGCTCCAGATTCAGTTCCACAACCTCCACTTTACAGAGCACCATCCCCCCTCCTTCTGAAGTGCGGGCCTCCACCACAGCTCCCAAACCTCTTCCCCAGTCTGTGCCTGAAATAAGCTCTGAGACCTCATTCCCATTGTCTACCCTGAGGGTCCCAAGGCTTTACCCTGACCTTCCTAAATCCCCTAGCCATGGGTCCTGAACAAATTTAAAACAGGACACTTCACAGCAGGACCCCGCTGCTTCCCCTGCCCCCCTTTACAGGAAGTAGCTGGAGCAGAAGGCATTGTTTGGGTTCATGTCCCATTCTCCCTCACAGATCTGTCTCAGATTGAAAGCATCTTGGCTCCTTCTCCTCAGACCCCGATAATTATCTAAAAGAATTCAAGTATCTTATCCAGTCTTATGACTTAACCTGGCATGATATTTACATCATCCTTTCCCTCAGGCGCATGCTGATGAGATACACAGGACAGATGACACTAAGCCCATAGGGGCCACAGCTGTCCCCCGAAATGACCCCTACCGGGATTATCAGGCATGGAGACCCGGACAAGCAGCCCATAACCATATGGTTGCTTGCCTCATTGTGTGCCTTCAAAAGGCAGGGCATAAAGCCATCAACTTTGATAAGCTCTGGGAAATAACTCAAAGACTAGATGAAAACCTAGCACAATTTCTAGCCAGGTTAACGGAAGCCCTACAGAAATATACAAAATTAGACCCCAGTTCAGCAGAGGGCACCATTGTTCTTAACACACATTTTAATTTTATCTCCCAGTCGTCCCCAGATATCAGCAAGAAACTAAAAACGGCAGAAGAAAGTCCTCAAACCCCTCAACGAGACCTTTTAAATTTAGCCTTTAAGATTTTCAATAACTGGGAAGAACAGGCAAAGCTAGAGAAGGCCCACGGAGTCCTCCAACCCAGCTGTGCCCAGCCTCCTCGGGCTCACTGCCGAAGGCTGAAGGTGCGCAGGGCCCCAGGCTCCGACTCTCATCACCTCTAGGAGCCGGGGCAACTTCCAGGGGCAGGGAAGCCGACCTCCTTCTGCATTCACACGGGGGCCACTTGCTCTGCTGTGCCGGCCTACTCCAGAAAAACCAAGGTCTCTCAGGTCTCTGTTATGGGGGTTGACGGTTTAATATCTATGCCACAAATAATCGAACCTCTACCTTGCACAATTCAAGATACTCCATTTTACCATTCTTTTCTCATACTCCCAAAAATGCCCCACTCCTATTCTTGGGAGAGACCTTTTCTCAAAATTCAAAGCCTCTATTACTATCCCAAGCCCACCCTCTGATCTAGCCTGGTTACTGCTCCTTCACACCCACCCCCTCTGATATTCGTCTGCAACAACAGGCTTCTTTCTGTTTTTCCAGACAAAACTCGATAAACAATTCTTACCCCCAACTAGGAACTATACCGCCACACCTCTGTAATCACACTTTACATCTCTCCTTCCCTTCAGGTCGATCTAGCATGTCTCAGGAACTGCAGGGCATTGTTTTATTTTCTCAGGGAGACTCATTTCTGAATATCCTGTAAATGTTCCTCCTGTAGGGGCCACACTGGTGACTTCACTGTCAGTTTCAGAGACTACTAACAAGTTCCCAGAAAGACTCCTATTTGCTTTCAATTTCAGCTGTTGACTTCCTACAGCTGGAATATATTTCTTATGGGGAGCCACTACTTATTTATGTCTTCCCACTAACTGGACAGGAACATACACCTTGGTATATCTGGCTCCTAACAATCAGACCCTTCCTTATCCACTAACTCATAACTGACCCAGATGGGCAATTCAAGTCATTCCTCTATTAATCAGTTTAGGAAGAGCCACTGGGATTGGAACAGGGACCACAGGATTCACAACCTCTTTAAATTACTATAAAAGCCTTTCTAAAGACCTCAATGACAGCCTGGAAGAAATAGCTAACAGCCTTATCACTATCCTAAACCAGCTAAACCCTGGCAGCCGTGGTCCTCCAAAACAGAAGAGGACTAGGCCTCCTCATAGCAGAAAAAGGAGGCCTATGCCTAGTTTTGGAGGAAGCCTGCTGTTTCTCCGCCAATAAATCAGGCGTTCTAGAGGAATCAACAAGAAATCTGACAAACAGGGCCTCAAGAATACCCCAACACCTCAGTAATTCATGGGAAAACTGGTTAAGCAATTGGAATTGGATGCCCTGGGTCCTATCTCTTTTAGGCCCTCTCCTTCTTCTCACCCTTATTCTAACTTTCAGCCCATGTTTAATGCATCTTTTCTCAAAATTTCTTCAGGATCACTTAAAAGCCTGCACCAACTGAACTATCCACAAGCTACTTCTAACTCACTCAGATGATCGAAAACTTCAACCCCACACAAATCCCCTTGACCCACATTCCAGCCTTTTCTTATCTCACCCCACATGATACCCCTGTTCCGCAGGAAGCAGTTACAGAAGATTGACCTTCAGCCCTTATCCTAAATCAAAAAGGCTGGAATGATAGGGTCCACATAGGGTCTCACTGATAAGATGGCTCGTTATGTCAACCTCTCAAGCAGAATAAACCACGGTGATCCTTGAGACTGACCAAACTGCCCAAATGGCATCCTGTTATCTCACTGGTGCCGATCTTCTCAAAGCTGCGAGACCACCAGATTCCAGACCTCCGGCTACGTGAATTTTTCATTGGTGGGGTATAAGAAGGACTCCATCAGAAAGGGAGGGTGCCAGTCCTCTTTAACAGCCAGTCACCCTCTCTTTTTCCCTCTAATAAATTTCCCTTTTCTTGTCTGATTGTGTGGCTCACTCTCTTTTTCTCTGTACTCGCCTTACAGTTTCCTTCTCCAAGGGATCTTCCTGACCCAGGGATGGAATCCCATCTCCTGTGTCTCTTGCAAGTGGATTCTTTACCCACTGAGCCATCAAGGAAGACTTACTCCTGGCTGAACGGAAGGCAGAAAACTGAACTAGGATTCAGGCTGTATATCCTGACCCTGACAAATGTTCAAGCCCTTCTCAGCTCTTGTTGCAAATTTACAAAATTTGCAAAATCCTCCCTGATGACTGACCCACTATTTCCCTTCACACACACACAAATTAGATGATTAACAATCAAAAGATACTTTATTCATCCAGTCACACACACATGTGCCAATTAGAGGAGGTTTTCTCACCTACGCAGAACCCAAGATAAACAGACGAGGCTGGAGAGCTCACACAGTCGACATCTGGAGGAAACAAAGGACTCTTTCTCACCATGGACTTCTAATATCTGAAGACATTCTCAAGCAAAAGAATAATTCATGAGAAATTAAAGATCTTCTTGGGGACTTCCCTGGTGGTCTAGTGGCTAAGACGCTACGCTCCCAATGCAGAGAGCTCGACTGTGATCCCTGGTCAGGGAACTAGATCCCACATGTCAAAACTGAAGATCCCACATGTCGTCAAAACTGAAGATCCTGCTTGCCACAACTAAGACCTGGTGCAGCCAAATAAACAAAATATTTTTTTTTAGAAAAAGATCTTCTTAGAAGTTGATTTTTGAAAAGTACTTATTGAGCATCTACAGCAAGCAAGCCTTCTGTAATCCATAGAAAAATCAGACATCCCCCGTGGTGATCTCACTGGCCAGGGCAATGACTCTGCATTAATATGGGAACAGTTCACTCTTTACTTCCTCTTAGCAAAAACAATCTCATACTCAGAAACGATTTCCGCTGGCGTATGGAAATAAACTTTCCTCCCATTTGACCCCCGGATGATGGAGAACCCTGAACTTGGGTACTTCCCTGTGGTCACTCTTCTGACTATATATATGTTCCGTATTGACTGCTGACTGCAAGACGTTGCTTTCTCACAGAGAGGGAAGTCAACGGATTTATCTCTAGGGGAAACTTAGTACCGAGGACACAAACAGCCTGACACAGTCCAGGAGACCCCAAGTAGGGGACGCCAAGCAGACTCGTCAGTTCCAACTTAGACCTCTCTGTGAGCTTCTTGGCAGCCTTGGAGTGAGTCCAGGGGGCACACAGTACTAAAGGTGGTGCCGGTGACCTCAGAAAAAGAGACAGGAAACGCGTGGGCTGAGTCAGGAGGCTTAACTGCTTAAGTGCACGTGACTGTGGCAAATCGCCCAGCCTCTCCTTGGCTTTCTCATCTGGAAAAAGCCTACCTCACAGGGCTGCTAAGAGGCCCCAAGTGGAAACGTTTTGAGGGTGAGGATGCGCTGTAAACCGTAAGGAGTTACATGAACACAAACACACGCACGCGTGCCATCAGTGCTTTTGAATTTGATCGTGTTTCTGGTTCTGGGTACTCAGTGTCTCCCATGTGTCGACTCCTGCTGTGGACTGAATCGTGTCACCCCAGATTTCACAAGTTGAAGCTCTAACCCCCAGTGGGATGGTATGTGGAGATGGGATCCTTGGGAAGTACTCAGGTTTAGATGAGGTCATGATGATGCCTTTATCATAAAAGAAACCAGGGGGCTTCCCTGCTGGTGCAGCAGATAAGAATCCACCTGCCAATGCAGGGTTCAATCCCTGGTCCAGGAAGATTCCACATGCCGTGGAGCAACTAAGCCTGCACACCACAAATACTGGGCCCAAGCTCTAGAGCCTGTGAGTCGCAACTGAAGACTGTACCTAGAGCCTGTGGTCCGCAACAAAAGCCACAGCAATGAGAAGCCCGAGAACTGCAACAAAGAGTAGCCCCCTCGCCACAACTGGAGAAAGCCCACACAAAGCAATGAAGACAGCGCAGCCAAATATAAAATAAATTAAAAAAATTTTTTAATGAAGAGAAGCCAGACAGCTTGCTACCCCTTTCTCTCCACCTACCTGTGTGGAGGAGAGACCACAAGAGGACACAGAAAGAAGGGCCATTTGCAACCCTGATAGCTCAGTTGGTAAAGAATCTGCCTGCAATGCAGGAGACCCCGGTTTGATTCCTGGGTTGGGAAGATCCCCTGGAGAAGGGATAGGATACCCACGCCAGTGTTCTTGGGCTTCCCTTGTGGCTCAGCTGGTAAAGATCTGCCTGCAATGCAGGAGACCTAAGTTCAATCCCTGGGTTGGGAAGATCCCCTGGAGAAGGGAAAGGCTACCCACTCCAGTACTCTGGCCTGGCGAATTCCATGGACAGTCCGTGGGGTCACAAAGAGTTGGACATGACTGAACAACTCTCACTTCACTATTTGCAACCCAAGAAGAGCGCTTCACCAGATGCCAGCCCTGCGGGCACCTCGAGTTTAGACTACCAACCTCCGGGACAGGGAGAAATAAAACCCTTTTATTTAAGCCTCCCTATCTATGGTATTGGGCTTCACTGGTGGCTCTGTGTTAAACAATGCATCTGCCAATGCAGGAGATGCCAGAGATGAGGGTTCAATCCCTGGGTTGGGAAGATCCCCTGTGGAGGATGAAATGGCAACCCACTCCAATATTCTCTCCTGGAAAATCCTATACAGAGGAATCTGGCAGGCTACAGTCCATGGGGTCACAAGGAGTCAGAAATCACTTAGCAACTAAACACACATATATAAATAAAACGTATTAATGTCTACAATGATGAAATGTACAAATGTGAAGTGTATATTCTCCAAGTGTTGAGAAGGCAGGTTGTAAGCACATAGGTTAGGGGCTCCTGGAGAAAGAGAAACAGGAATGGCCTTCCTGACATAAGAGAACCCATTTTGGTCTAAGTCATTTTGTGATCTAAGCCTGGCCACAATGCTTGCTTTTGAACAGGTCTCAGTAATTAATTATTTCTAAGGGAAATAAAGGAATCCAGGAACAGAGAAATGGCAGTCAAACAACAGTGCAATGATAAAGCAGAGTCTCAGTTCCTCCTCAAAGGATACATAATAATACAATGTATTAATTATAATCAATAATTATACATAATGATATAATATATTGATAACAAGCAGTACACTATAATAAATCTTTGAGTTCTACAGGAACTAAGACCTCCACTAGGTAGGGGTGCAATGGTAATGTTGACCCTCCTCCTGACTCCAATCTGCTAAGACTTGGATTCTGTCAACCTTTGCTCTGATTCTTCACAATTCACCTCTGCTCAAGCCCCTTCATTAACATGCACGTACCAACTTTGCTGCTCTGGGATACAGCACTTTGGGAAAGGTCCCTTGTGTTCACATTTGACTCAAGTAATAACACATCCTCCTCCTGATCTTTGGCTTGGTTGTGTCTGTTGGCTCTACATCCATCAGGAGGTGAGCCTAGTTTTCATGTAACAAGATCTCTGTGCAGGAGACTATCATCAACACTTCGCATTGAAGAAGGAATTCATAGGCCCTGGCCTCCATCTTAGGCCTATTCATGCTGATCATGCTCAGCCACCATTTCAATGGACTCTGAACTCTGTGTTTATTGCCTATGAAAACAACAACAGAAGGATAAGACGCCCTCCAGACAGGGGAACCTTGAAGATCGTATCTAGGTTACTCATCGCCTAAGAGAAAACATACACTAATCACCCCTTCCTCCAGACAGGCCGAAAATTTTTCTGTATCTATTGGAGTATAACCTCGGGCTTATTGATTATTGGCTAACTGTTTGACTGTTTGAGCACATGAGCACAGAGCACGTGAATGATGGGGTTACTGGGGTTGTATTTTCCTTGGTTTACATACGTCTCAAGGAATTTGGAGTGGTGGGTTCAGACACGTAAACATGGGGTATAAAAGATTTTCACAAATGTTGGTCGGGGTCCTTGGCTAAGAGAAGACTCTGCCTTGGGCCCACCAGTGTAGTAAACTGCACTTTACTATCTGCGCTGTCCTTCTGAGTGAGTTTGTTTCCCGGAATGAGTGGCTACAACACCATCAGTCAGGGCCCTCTGGGAAGCTCAAAAGATTCTGGTTCATGGTAGAATCCAGTGCTTCTGCACTGTAGGTTTGGATGAATTGGAGACAGGGCCTAAGGAGGGAAAAGAAATCCTCCTTCAAACCCTTCCTTCCACTTGCTAGAGGTTTCAGGGGATTAAGCTTTCAGGCTCACAAAAGCCCTAAAGGAAGAACTTACCTGTGCTGTCAGCCTCCCAGGAAAGGGGCCTCTGGGGCTAAGGGTGCTGGTTGCAACACAAATTCCAACTACAGCTCTGCTTGGCTTAAATAATATCCCTCAAATGGACTTTTTGACCCAGTGGGAGCTGAATCTGCCCATTGGGAGCACCCAGATTTATTTGAGGGACTGCATGGGGTTTGGGGTGTAAATCCTAAGGGAATGAATGGAGCCCCACTCACCTAGTCCTCACAATTGTATGCAGTAAATACAACCATCTCACTAGCCAAAGAGGAACCTAAAGAACAGAGGGTCTGAGTCACATAAACAAGTAAAACAGTAAGGAAGAAGATTTGTATTCTATTATAAGTTAATCACTAAAGGGAAGTTGCCTATAAACTTAAATTATAATAGTACTTCTCTGGAACCCCATCTCCCAGGTAATGGGCATTAAGCTAAAAATAACTTTGTTTAGCTCCCAGAACACACCTTGACCAGATCCACCAGTGAACCACTGCAGGAAGAAATTAACACATTTAACACATCCCTTCGGGGGGGCCCTCCAGAACCAGGACGTTACCATCTCCCCTTTTAGTATAAAAGAAACCTGATTTGGGACTCTAATCCACCATCTGCTGGGCCTTCAGGCTTTCTGAATAAAATTCCTATTTCTTGTCCCCACAACTCAGCTCTTGACCTATTGAATTATTGGCTTGTGCAAGCAGTACGAGCTTGGACTCAGTTCCACGTGACAGGCTCCAAACTCTGCCTCCTCCCAGCCAAAAACACTGATGCAGGGGCTACATGATCACAGCCTCAGAGCTGCCATACTGAGAGTGCTCCCACCCAGATGGGGGACCCTCATGCCAAGATACTTTCTCAACAAGGCAACCTGAGCACCAACCATACCCACTGTGTCAAGTTGCTGCCTCCGAGACAAATGCCGAAGCTCTTGGATCTGAGAAAACAAAGAACCTTCCAAGCAGTCTCAGGAGGGACGAGAGCCTGAAGTAGAAGAGCTGTTCTGCAAAAGGACACGTGACAAACTTCAGAGCTGCAGCAGACTGACAGGGATTCTCTGTAGCTTGGGCTACTTCTCCAGGTGGTCTATTTGCTTTTTAACTGCAATCTCCTGAGGGCAAAATGCCTTAAGCAGAAAAAAGCCACTCTTCCTTCCTAAACCCCACCACAGATGTGAGTTACGGGGCCTCCGATTGCCTGAGGAAGGAGGAGGGGCCAGGGCTTCAGGGTCACACCTACTGTTGTCCTGTTAAAACCTCTGCTTGGCCCTTAAAAAGCCAGGGTAACGTAGGATGTATCAGGACTTCTCTGAGTTCCTTCTTCATGGAGGAAACTCTTCTGTATCACAAGGCCGTTGAGAATTTTCTTTAAAAGGTATATATTACGCAATGAGTGATCCAGGGATTTCTCTGGTGATCCAGTGGTTAAGTCTTCACCTTCCAATGCAGGAGTGTGGATTCGATCCCTGGTTGGGGAGTTAAGGTCCCACATGCCTTGAAGACAAAAAGCCAAAAAAAAAAAAAAAAATATATATATATATATTTTAAACAGCAATATTGTAACACATTCAACGGAGACTTAATTTTTTTTAAATAGATGATTGATCATTCGTGTTTCGTTCTCCTTTCAGAGTGAAAGCTAGTTGCACAGTTGTGTCCGACTCTGCGATCCCATGGACAATAGCCCGCCAGGCTCCTCTATCCATGGAATTCTCCAGGCAAGCATTCTTCAGGCAAGGGTGGGTTGCCATTCCCTTCTCCAGTCAGCTACTAAAGAACCCAGTAAATATCAACAGAACATCCATTAACAATCTCTCCACCACCAGCCTAACCCTCTGGATTTAGAAGCTGGCAGAAAGACATCAGAGGAAAACAAAATTTACTAGTGTTTACAAATAAGGGGGAGAAGATCAGGTATTTCTTCAGAAATGGGACTTTTTTAAAGGCTAGCCAAAAAAAAAAATCCAGGGCAAAAAGGATTGGTCTTTTCCAATACTTCCCTAATCAACCCTCTTTTAAATTTATTTTTCTAATAGGTTTATTGAGATATAACTGACATACCATGATATTTATCCATTTTAAGTGAACAAGGTTTTTTTTTTCTGGGCCTAAAGGATACATAGAAATGCATCTCAGGGCTTCCCTGGTGGCTCAGCTGGTTAAGAATTCGCCCATAATGCGTGAGACCTGGGTTCGATCCCTGGGTTGGGACGATCCCCTGGAGAAGAGAAAGGCTACCCACTCCAGTATTCTGGCCTGGAGAATTTCATGATCTGTATAGTCCGTGGGGTCACAAAGAGTGAGACACGACTGAGCGACTTTCACAAGATACATGCCTGAAGAATCCTCTGGGGTCGCAAAGAATCAGACACCACTGAGCAACTGAGCATAGCACAGCACACTATCCATTACCATAGTTAATTTTATAGCACTTTTGTAACTCAAGAGATCTCATACTTTTTTAAGATTTTTTTGATGTGGACCATTTTTAAAATCTTTACTGAATTGGTTACAATGTTGCTTCTGTTTCACGTTTCAGTCTTTCCGCCTCCAAGCTTCAGGCTCTTGGCGCCCATACCCCGTACATCGCATCGTACATCGGAAGGTGAAGTCTTAACCCTTTGACCACCAGGGAAGTCTTTCCTATATCTTTCAGCTGCTGCTACTGCTACTGCCAAGTCGCTTCAGTCGTGTCCGACTCTGTGCGATCCCATAGACAGCAGCCCACCAGGCTCCCCCGTCCCTGGGATTCTCCAGGCAAGAACACTGGAGTGGGTTGCCATTTCCTTCTCCAATGCATGAAAGGGAAAAGGGAAAGTGAAGTTGCTCAGTCGTGTCCGACTCTTCACAACCCCATGGACTGCAGCCTACTAGACTCCTCCGTCCATGGGATTTTCCAGGCAAGGGTACTGGAGTGGGTCGCCAGTGCCTTCTCCGACATATTTCAGCTATCACCTCCCAAATCTCCCATCTCCCTGTCTGTGTCCCCAAGCTGAGGCAATCACTAATCAACTTTCTATCTCTACAGACTTGCCTGTTCTGGACATTTCATGTAAGTGGGATCATGCAACATGTAGTACTCCTCACTGGCTTCTTTCACTTAGCATAAATGTTTCCAAGACTTTTCCATGCTGTAACATGTACTAGTATTTCATTCCTTTTTATAAATGAGTGACATGTATCAGGATTTTGTTCCTTTTTATAAATGACTAACAGTTCATCATATGGGCACATGGCCTATTGTGTACCAATCTGCCATCCTGGGTTTATGGACACTGGGTCATTCTACCTTTCGGTTATTGTGAATAATGCTGCAGTGAACATGTGAATCTGAGTTTTTGTGAGGACGTGTTTTCATCTCTTCCGGTGTGACCCCAGCCTCTTTTCCAGCTACTCAGAAGTAAATAGCTTCTGCACATACGGCCCAAGGCCTTCTGTAAGTTCTGAGGGCTCTTCCCTGGAGAGTTGCCTCTACCCTGGCAAGTTAAGGCAAAATTCTACTGATCCTTCTATTATTCATTCATGTGTGAATTCACTCACTGACCACGTGTACATCCTCTATACATGGCAAGCATGCTGCTATGTGTTCGGGATGGTGAGGGACCAACAACGGCTAACTCCTTGTCCTCATGGAGCTTAACAGCCAGTGAGAGCAAAGAGAAAACTAAAATAACTTCTGTGGTGTGTTTCTCCATGAAGCACTCTTGGATCTCCCAGGAAGGGTTCAATTCCACTCTTGCAGTACTTGTTTATTTTTCTTTTGTTCTATTTCAAAAGGCATTTCTACCTCCTAATGAGAAAGAGATGTATCACCATCACGTGTGTGTCCTCCCATTTCATGCCTCCTCTTATGAGCACTTCTACGGAATTCAAGAAGGACTGATGTCATATGAATGTGACTTGGCAAAACACTGACTTGCAGTCTGGAGCCCAAGGCTGGAGCTTCTTCATCCCCACTGTCATTGCTCAGTTCCTTGGATACTCCACCCACTTGCGGTGTACCAACCAGGGGTTCAGTTCAGTTCAGTCTCTCAGTCCTGTCTGACTCTTTGCAACCCCATGAACCGCAGCACGCCAAGCCTCCATGTCCATCACCAACTCCTGGAGTTTACCCAAACTCATGTCCATTAAGTCAGTAATTCCATCCAACCATCTCATCCTCGGTTGTCCCCTTCTCCTCCTGCCCTCAATCTTTCCCAGCATCAGGGTCTTTTCAAATGAGTCAGCTCTTCGCATCAGGTGGCCCAAGTATTGGAGTTTCAGCTTCAACTTCAGTCCTTCCAATAAACACCCAGGACTGATCTCCTTTAGGATGGACTGGTTGGATCTCCTTGCAGTCCAAGGGACTCGCAAGAGTCTTCTCCAACACTACAGTTCAAAAGCATCAATTCTTTGGCACTCAGCTTTCTTTACAGTCCAACTCTCACATCCATACATGAGTCTTCTTTCCTTCCCCTCTTATCCTTAACTGGAACCAAACAGGTGCGAGCACATGTGTCCACAAAGCTGTCTGAAGGGCCCTGGAAGGCACAGTGACTGTGTCACAGCCTATGGCCAGGCATCTGCAAGACGCAGCAGCCAGTCAAGGCCCCTTGGATTTGGTCAGACCTATAGCTCTCTTACTAAACAAGCACCAGGATAAAACGTCAGAATTTCCCCAAGTCCCTTGAACAAAACTGGGATGATATCAACTTCGCAAGGTTGCCATCCGTATTACAAACATCCGTGGATTCATGGAGCAGGGTGGGACTTGCCCCCTCCCCCCAAACATCTCCATCAACCTCTGCAGGCACCCCCACCCTGAAGTAACCTCCAGATATAACACTGTGCTTGATATGTACATCCTCTTCGGGACAGGCCACCTGGCACCCCTTTTTCGAGACGGATTTTTGCCTGTCATGCCTTTATAGAAATTCTGATGCAGCTCTGGATTAGTACTCCGTGGTAATAAGTCAGGCTTCCCTGGAAGCTCAGCTGGTAAGGAATCCATCTGCAATGCAGGAGACCCCGGCTGGATTCCCGAGTGAGATCCCCTGGAGAAGGGATATGCTACCCACTCCAGTATTCTTTGGCTTCCCTGGTTGCTCAGATGGTAAAGGACCCGCCTGCGATGCGGGGGACGTGCGTTTGATCCCAAGGTTGGGAAGATCCCCTGGAGAAGGGAACCAGCTACCCACTCCAGTACTCTTGCCTGGAGAATTCCATGGACAGAGGACTACTTAAAAAGAAAAAAAAAAAAACAACTCACATATCTGACATATTTAACATTCTATTAAAGCTAACAGCCTTTTAAGGCTCTTCTGGTAAGCCTGCTGGTTCGATGCCCGCATCTCTGGCAGTGGTTTCTAGATCAATGAAATAAGGAAAAACTATCCTCTTCCCACAAGTAGGGATCGAGGCTTTGATACGCTGCGTCCCGTCCAGGGCGGCCCCGGGGAAATTCGCCGGGCGGGGTGAGGCCCCGAGGGCCGCCTGCAGCCCCCTTCTTCTCTGCAAGGGGATAGGCAGGAGGGACTCAGAAACCCGGCTCCCGGGGCCTGCGATGAGTCGCTGCCTGGAGGGCGCCGGGTCAAGGCAGCTCCTGGCGAAGCTGCGGGCGGGAGGTCACGTGACGCCCCAGTGGGGGCGGACGTCACGTGACGCTCCAGTGGGGCGGGGCGGTCACGTGACGCGGCAGCCGGACAGGGGGCGGGGCCCGGCGCCGTACTTAGCGCGGGGGCGGCTGCGGGCAGCTACGGCGGCTGTTCGGGCACCGGCATCAGCGGCTGCCGGGACACTCAGGCTGCAGGCCCAGGCCCTCGGCGGCGGCGGAGCGCGGTGAGTGCGGGCGGGCGAGGGGATGCGGAAGCCGGCGTCCCGGGCCGTGGGAAGCGGGGACCCTCGGGCAGTCGCAGCCGGGCGAACCGAGCGGCCTCGCGCCCTCCCGGACGTGGCTGTGATGAGAAAAGCAAGCTCTGCGCGCGGGCTGCCGGACTGCACTGCCATCTGGCCGGGAGGCTCGTGCCCCATCTCGGGCGCTGTTCGGACCCCGGGCCGGCTCACCCGACACCACGGTCCGCCGTCTCCAGAGCCGGAGGCGGGGAGTTTTTTCGGTGGACCCAAGGGAGGAGTCTGCGAGGAAGAGCTTAGCCTAGATCCCCGCCGACTTTCGACCTCAGCCTGGCTCCCCAGCCCCTTGTGAGCTTCTGGTTCTCAGTTGTCTTCGCAGATCACTGAGTTGATAGTAAATACTATCAACATCTGTCTTAGTTGTTTTCTTTTTGTAAATTATTTTCCTGAGCAACTTTCAGCACACAGTCATACAATTCCAGGGACCCCAGAAGACAGAAACTCAACCTGGAACTGGGTGGAGTGGGGACCCACAGGAAGAGTTTAATCCACAGATGGAGGAAAAGCTAAGCAGAGGGGAGGACAGGGGACTTTAGTGCCCGGGGTGCCAGCCGCTTCCCTGGCAGTGTGAGGGGAGTGGAATGCCCGCTCCAACCCTGCACTGCTAAGGAAGGGAGTCAGGCTTGGGCCCAGGGTGCTGTGGGGGCGGGAAGGCAGGGCAGAGTCCCTGGGGCATCGCCTGCCCCTCAGCTGATGACTCTGGAGGTCTGGGAGAGGGAACATTGTGGGGTGACTGAATCTGGGAGTCAGCCAGGCCGTTCTGGTAGATGTGAATTGGATTTGCTTTCTTTATGGGCCTTAGTCAACCCTTTCCCCAGGCACTGAGGAAGCCAATAGGCAGGCACAGGGAGAAGGATACGCCCCATATCCCTTTACCTGACTGAGACTCATTCTCAGTTGGAGGGGCATGGGGTTCAAAGGGAGACCTAGCACCTTTGGTTACCTTGGAAAAGCTGCCCTTCAGGCGCCTTCACTAGAAGGTACATCCATCTAGTTGAATCTTTAGATGCAGGGTGATAAGACAAAGAGCCTTAGCGGTGTGTCTGGATTGATTAAAGGTCGCTTTCCTTTTCTTCTCTCATAACGTTGTTAACTTCATGGAAGATTGTTTCTTGTTGGCACTGGTAATGGTCACCCTTAAGCTTTGTGGAGAAAGAGGTTGGGCCGCCCCACCCTGTGTGGCTTACCCAAAGAAGGTGCCCTGGATTCACTCAGACCTCTTAGGGGCATCTGTCCTAGAGCTGGGGTGCTGCCAAGTGGAAAGGTGCAGATCCCTTATCTGGGGGCCTCACAGGCCCAGGGGGAGGTACTCGGATCAGGCAAGAGCCCTGATTCCAATTACCTTTGCTGCCGCTGGGTTAGGACAGTCCTTTTTCTGAACTGGTCAGGTAGTGAGGGTGGAAGCCCTTTGTCTCCAGGAGGCACCTGCCCATGTGTTGCTGACTCAGAAGCTTGAGCCGAGGCCCTCCTTATCAACTGGCTCTTTCCGCAGCTGCTCACCCTGGGAGTTGGGAGTAGGAAGTTGCATGCGTTTTAGGGCTTAAGATTTCTTTTGTTACCACTGGTAGCTGCATTGGGGAGTGAAGGAAGAGTGCTTTCAGGTGAACCTTGGAAAGTCGGTTGGGTGGTTTTCTTAAATGTGGTGATGAGTTGTGATTGTGTTGAATATCCCTGTCCTTGGGAGAGAAGGACTGAAATGTTTTGGGATGAGAACCCACAATGTCTGCTGTTTGTTTTTGACAGTTTGGCAGAAGGAAAGTATTGGAAATGTGAGAGGTTGAACTGTATGAAATGGTAATTTTTGTAGGTCAAGGAACTTTGAGATCGATCACCTTGATACAGTTAAGTCTCGTGTGTAGGGTGGTCGGTGTTGACAGTAGGTTGATGGATCTACTTGAGCAACATGCAGGTGTGTGTTGGACTCACTGGGTGTTAGGAGGCAGTTGTCACTCTGCCCCTGGTCCTGGGTCTTCATGTTTCTTGGTTTACACTCAGTGCCCTGGGTCTTCATCTTTCTTTGTTAACACTCAGGGCCCACTCCAGAGCTGCTTAAGCCAGGTGCTTGAGAAATGACTCCTGAGTCCCTCCATGGCTGATATCTTCACCTTCTACCCTAGTTTGGGTAGGAGGGGGATCTAGGGATCAAACACCATTAAATATTTAGGCTTCAGTCCCTTTTTAAAGCCCAAGCCTCATCCCCACCTGCTTTCTGCCCCACCCACAGCTTCCTTGTCTCAGCCTTGTGTGTCTGGGTGGCGAGGAGGGTGGGTGGTGGAGTCAGAGCCTTCCCTCCTGGTCATAGTCCCGCTCTGCAGGCAGCAACTTTCAGCTTCTTTTCTGCAAGTCTGTGTCTAGTTCCTAAGGGACATTGTAACTCCTATCTGCTTTCTCTCCTCTCTGTCTCTCTCTCTCTTTTTTTTTTTGATGTGGACCGTTTTTAAAATCTTTATTGAGTTTGTTACAACATTGCTTCTGTTTTATGCTTTGGCTTTTGGGCCACTTAGGTGTGTGGGATCTTAGCTCCCCAACCAATCAAGAATTTCAAATCCCTACCTCCTTGCATTGGAAGGTGAAGTCTTAATCACTGGACTGCCAGGGATGTCCCTGTTTCTGTTTCTAATTTTCCTGCATGATTTTTTTTTTAATTCCCTTATTGTTCTTTTAATCCTTGTATCTGTATCAATTTATGAATGTTATTGAAACGCACATGACTTTAATTATACCGTGTGTTTCCTTTTCCACTGGTGTCTGTGAAATTGATTTACATTGATACATACAGATCCAGTTCGTTCATTTTAAACGCACAGTGTGTTTCTCTCCTAAGGGACAGTTAGGTGGGTTTTGTTTTTCACTGTCCTCCCACAGCTACAGTGTCCTGTCTCTCAGACGGTTGCACGGGTTTCTCTCGGGGAGAAGCAGAAGTCGGGAAGGTGCTCGGTCCTATGGTGTGTGCGCCATCCGTGTTCTAGATGTCAGTGCTGTCCACTGAGGTTTCACCCACATATTCTAAGGGCCTTGACGGTTCTTGTTCCTCATATTTACCGACACTAGGTATTACCAGACTTTAACTTCTGCCCATCTGATGTGTTTGAAGAGCTGTCCTTGTTTTAATTTGCATGGTTGGGAATTCCAGTTTAATTCTTTGCCCTCGGAAATTGTTGATGAGGTTTTTCTATTTTTGTTGTTGATCAGTGGTAATTTGTGGGGTTTTAGTATGTTTGTCTGGAGAAGGCAATGGCAAGCCACTCCAGTACTCTTGCCTAGAAAATCCCATGGATGGAGGAGCCTGGTAGGCTGCAGTCTGTGGGGTCGCTAAGGGTCGGACACGACTGAGCGACTTCACTTTCACTTTTCACTTTCACACATTGGAGAAGGAAATGGCAACCCACTCCAGTGTTCTTGCCTGGAGAATCCCAGGGACGGGGGAGCCTGGTGGGCTTCCGTCTGTGGGGTCACACAGAGTCGGACACGACTGAAGTGATGCAGCAGCAGCAGTATGTTTGTCAATAGCTGAAACTTAAGAAGGTTTCTTTTGATCCTAACCTAGACATCTGGACTTGTCTTCAGTTAGATAATATTCTCTGTTTTTTTTAATTTTGAGGACACGTGTGGGTTCGGGGTACTGGCAGTCTGAATCTTCCACTTTACAGATGAGAAAACTGAGGCTCCTGCAGGTTTGTGACATGATGTGGGGAGGGGGGGTCACCCAGATGATTGTGGAGAAATCTCTACAGTTCCATTTCCTGGCAGTTCTGTCCCCATCCAGAGCTTGCCCTTGGTCTTTTCTCAAGCTCCAGGTCCCCTCACCTGGGAAACAAAAGCCTTAATCAGGACCAGGGGTCCTTTTCCAGCGTTACTATGTTATGAATGCTGGGTGCTAGGAGGGATGTGCCTGCAGTCTGACTGTGGTTACATGTCTCTTACCTGGCCAGTAAGTCACTCAGTGTGGCCATCAGGATAACCTAGAATTACCAGCACGGGTACGGGAAGGAGAATGGGACAAATATCTAGATAGTGAAAGGGCTCCGTATAGAGCACAGTGAGACCAGCTATTCTGCCAAGAGACCCAAGGCTGGGCTTCTCCATGACCTGCTGACCTGGAGCTGGGCAAGATGTGTTCATTGGAACAAATAAGTCCCATGGCTTAGGGTTGAGGCCTTGTCACACATCCACTGGGAGCCTTCAGCCCCCGCCCCTTCTGCCTCTACTTAACTCTGCAGGTATTTAGGGTTTGCTATGTGCTGGTGGTTAAGAGCAAAATAAACCATCATTTGGGCTCACCTGGTGGTGCAGTTGTAAAGAATCCACTCGTCAATGCAGGAGACACTGGTTTGTTCCCTGGGTCAGGAGAACTCCTGGAGGAGGAAATGGCAACCCACTCCAGTATTCTTGCCTGGAGAATCCCATGGACAGAGGAGCCTGGTGGGCTACAGTCCATGGGGTCACAAAGAGTCGAGCACAGTTGAGCGACTGAGCGTGCAGGCACACATGCAAACCATCATTTGAGGAAGATCTTGATTCCCCCCACCACCCACTGGGGTACGTTTGAGGACAGAAGGAATTACCCTGGGGAGGGAGGGGTTAACCAGCCTGTGCACAGGGAGATGTGTTGCATGAGAAACTGTTCTCACTTGGTCCCTGAAAAACTGTTTTCCTGGGTGGCTGTCGGACTGTCTGTTCCGAGCCAGGCAGCACCCTGATGAGAGGCATGTGTCTTCTGAGGGCCCCAGGGAAGGAAACCAGGACCCATAAGAGAGGTGCGGCCTCTCTGCTGCCCGCTTTTGTATCTGCTTATGTTTCTGTGGCCCCCAGTGCCCAGGCAGCAGGGAGATGTCATCTAACCTCAAATTAGGGAGCTGCTGTGTTCCTGCTGGCTGGAGAGGCTTGGAACACTAATCTCATTTGAATCTTCCAAGGATTTCTGAAAGCTTTTATAAAGTAGTCTCAAGGTCCTTCAGAATCCAGGCAGCGTGCCCGTTTTAGTGACCGACCGAGTGGGGAAGGAGTGACCCCTTCAGCATCTCCGTAG
Organism: Moschus berezovskii; assembly: GCF_049115385.1. Classification (NCBI taxonomy): domain Eukaryota; kingdom Metazoa; phylum Chordata; class Mammalia; order Artiodactyla; family Moschidae; genus Moschus; species Moschus berezovskii. The sequence goes on from NC_142466.1 coordinate 12,809,128, forward strand.
AGTCAGCGTCTGAGTCTGGGAGCAAGCTGGCAAGCAAAAGCTTCCACAGCTTTACAGAACCTTGCCCAAATGGTCTTGCTTTTCAAAAAAAACAACATTTTTTGACTGCCAAGGACCTTCCTGGGGGTCCATTTTTTTAGGCCTGTTGGTTCGTGGCTCAGTCATGTCCAAACTCTTTGCAATCCCATGGACCCATGGAGCCCACCAGGCTCTGCTGTCCATAGGATTTCCCAGGCAAAAATAGTGGAGTAGGTTGCCATTTCCTCCTCCAGGGGATCTTCCTAACCCAGGAATTGAACCTGTGCTCCTGCATTGGCGGGTGGATTCTTTTACACTGAGCCACCTGGAAAGCTCTTTTTAGCCCTAGGCTAGCATTTTTCTTCTCTTTGTAGGGTGTGAGCTGTTGTGACTGATCTTAACACATTACTGACTGGGGAATTTTTGCAGAAACTGACGCCTGTGACCATAATACATCTTTGGTCAATAGTGTGTTAAGTGATGTTCCATTTGTGGGCACTGCAGCCATATGGTTTCCAGGCACCAGGGGAGAGCAGCTTGAGGAAGCCACACTGCAGAGCTTGGTGAGAATTAGTCACTCATTCTGGGCAGACGATTGGCAGATGGGGAGCAGGGAGAGTCCCTGTGAGTGTCCTAAAGAGTTTAGGTGGGTGAGGGTGGTGGGATCCTTCTCACGGCTCCTGGATCCCGTGGAGCCTGCAGTGATGTGGTAGATACCTTTTCTGGGTGTCACAGCACTTGCTTGGGGGCTTTCAGCTGCAGGGAGCCTGGCTCTAGGGGCCAGATAAGGAGCTCGTGTCTGGCTGTCTGTTTAGCGCTGTGAGGATGAAGACCAGCATCCCTTTCTGCTTGCTTTTTTTCTTTAAGGTATTTATTTGTAATTGAAGAATGATTGCTTTACAGTATTGTGTGGGTTTCTACCAGACATCAGCGTGAATCAGCCACAGGTTCACCCACGTCCCCTCCCACCTGAACCTCCCTCCCACCTCCCTCCCATCTCACCCTTCTAGGTTGTTACCGAGCTCCAGTTTGAATTCGAAGCAACTAAGCACATTTCCGTTAGGAACCAAGACATCAAACAGAAAGACCACATCAAGGCTGTGATTCAGATTCAGAGAGGAGGGGTCCCAGGTGTCCTTCAATTCAGTCAGAGCCCGTTTGAAGTCAAGGTGCTGTGCAGCTCCAGCATGGAGGTGTCAGTGAACAGCTGACATCCAGGGGACATGAAGGGGTGCCTGGTTTTGTGTGGGTGCCCTGAAATGGCCCCAGCTTCAAGGTCACAAGTGCTCAGGGCGACAACAAGAGGCAAGAGTAGTCTTTGTGGAAGAGAAAGAAACACAAGTTCTAACATGATCCCACTGAATGTTCACAACCCTCCAAACCCTCCACCTTACCCCTACCTAGAGCCACTCTGCTGCATAAGAAACAGCCTCAATTTGCAGCTATTGGCAGAATGTAGGCACTCAGTTCTTTTGAGCTGACCATGAAAGCCAACTGTCAATAGTATTTGAGTGGCAGAAATGGATAGGGGGCTTCCCTGGTGGCTCAGTGGTAAAGAATCCGCCTGCTAATGCAGGAGACAGGGGTTCGATCCCCAGGTTGGGAAGATCCCCTGGAGAAGGAAATGGCAACCCACTCCAGTATTCTTGCCTGGGAAATCCCGTGGACAGAAAAGCCTGGCGGGCTACAGTCCTTGGGTTTGCAAAGAGTCAGACTCGACTTAGAGACTAAACAACAGCAATGGATAAGGAAGAGCACAGGACCAGATGAAAGACTGGTTGGACATTCATCCGTCTTTTTCTGAATTGGCTGGTGGATTGCAGGTGGCCAGTGTGGACATTTCAGGTATATATATCCTGTCTCCTTAGGATTTAGAATCCAGTCTGCAGAGGGCTCTTAACCATATAAGAAAGCTATTGAAAATCAAGCTCGGGCTCTTGTCCTGAAGGCCTGTGTTGTATCAGCATTTTTGTGCACCTCCAACTCTACCAGGTCCCCATTCTCATGGAGGCACCCAGGGCAGAGGTGCGTCTTTAAGCCCTGGGACGGTTATTTGCCCAGCTGTTTGCACAGCTGTAATCATAAATAAATGATTTCATGCATTTCAACACCAACAAAAATAAAACTTAATTAAAAAATAAATAAAAAATCAGGCTTGGCTACATGTCCCTGGGATGTCAGGACTCCCATGTTCAGTCCCATCCTTCTTGAGGCCTGGTCCACGGAGCCCATAGCTGGCTGCAGGGAGGTATGGCGAGCAGCTGTGCTCTCAGGGGAGGCTGGACACAAAAGTGCTCTAGGGGTCTGGAGAAGAAAGACACAAGACAGCCCATATTTTTAAATGCTAGGGATTAACTTGGAAAAGGGCCGGAGGGTGTAGAGGAGCCCATGATCTGTCTTCCCAGGAAGTCAGCTGACCGAGGGCTGGAACTCACATCTGCCCACAGCTGCTCCTGTTCCGTCCACACCCTGACGTGGTCTGGTGACTTTCAGGTTTCGTAATCCTGTATGGAAGCCCTCTTTCCTCGCAGTAAGGACTTTCTGTTCTTTCTCCCTGGTTTTTAAAGGGGAAAAAGACCCTACAGAATGAGAAAAGGGAAACGTTTGCCCAAAAGAGGGGAAGTGAAAACTGGCTGTGTTCCGTGCTGAGGCCGTGACACTAACAGCACAGCTTGGGCCTCCAGCTGTCTGCGCGTAGTTTGTCCCGTGTTCACGGTGCCTGTGGAGGTCGGCACCCCCTGGAATGCAGTTGCCACTGCCCTGAACATCAGTCTGTCCCCTAGGGAGGAGAAACTTGACTCCGTATTTTCTGGGATCTCAGCTTCCGGACATTCAGAAAGGGAGGCCCATTGGGAGGTCAGCTGGAGTTAACACCTGTTTTAATTTCAGGCTCTTTGTGACGTGGAGGTAGGTAGGGGGGTTTGTGCAAACTGGGCTTGTCTGGCACAGGCTGTGAATGGGAAAAGGAGAGAAGAGAAGAGGGAGGAGGCTTTGTTGCCTTCTGACTGGCAGGCACCCTCCTCTGACTCTGGACTTCCACTGGGGGACACGAGTGGTCATTGGCCCCATTTTACAGGTGGTGAGACTGAGGCTCAGTGAAGGCAGGTGCACAGTTAGGAAGGAAGTGGAATCCAGGTCTCCGGACTACACGCCTGGAGCTCATCCTTGAACTGCAACCCAGATGCTCTTATGTGATGCTGCAGCCCCAGTGGGCGAATTAGGGCGGTGGTTTGTGCTTTGCTGCAACACCCAGGTTCACAGGTCTGGTTCTCACTGAGGCTGGGGTTGAGCTGGGAGAGTAGTTGATAGGAGCCATGGAGTAGGACCCATAGAGCAGGAAAGCAGGGTGGGATCCCGGGCTCAGGCTGGGAGCTGCCCACATTCCCTGCTACCAGGAAGCCAGAGAAATCTTAGGTGTGATCCGGGTTGCATGGAAGCACCCCATTCTGCACACTGAGCAGCCAGCTAAGCCCACAGGGGTCCTGGGGACACTCCGCTTTGATACACAGGGAGCATTCACGAGGATGGCCTCTGGTTTCCTGGGGACCCAGCTGTGTTCCTGTGACCTGGACAGGCTGTGGTGAGGGCTGAGGGTGGCAACCCTTCTAGCTATGATTCTGATGGGCCTGTCAGCCTGACCTCCAGCTGCAGGGGTGGGTCTGTATGCGGGGAGCACACACATCTTCTCAGGGCAGTGTTGAGATGACAAGTGTAGGTCAGGGTGTCGATAGGAACCCTCTTCTTCTCTGCTCAGAAGCCTTTTAAAAAGAAGCCCTGGAGAGCTCCTCTGTCCCTCCTGGCACATGCGTGTACAGTAAAATATTTCCTGGCAGTTTGGAGGCTCCCTGACTCGGGGTCATGTGAGCAGCAGCCTTCCTCTGAGTCACTGAACATAGGAAGGGTGAGCGTTTAGAGCAGAAAGTCATTCGAGAGAAGGCCTCTGCCTGGAAATGCATCGCGGGCCTCAGCGGAACATGTTCTTTCAGTTAGGGCTTTCGGTCTTTGAGAGCACCAGTGTTATTCTTCCTACAGGAACAGAGCTTAGAGTAGAGCATGCTCACTCCAGAGTAAAGATAAAAAGAGGGAAGGCTGTGTAGTGAATGTGGGCTTCCTAGGTGGCCCAGTGGTAAAGAGTCTGCCTGTCAGCGCTGGAGACTTGGGAGCCTTGGGTTTGCTCCTTGGGTGGGGAAGAACTGGAGGAGGAAATGGCAACAGATCCCAGTATTCTTGCCTGAAGAGTCCCGAGGACAGAGGAGCCTGGCGGGCTGCAGTCTGTGGGGTCTCAGAGGTGGACGCAGCTGAGTGCGCACACGCATAGTGGACATAAGCAGGTAACGTGTGAGTATGGTTTTCTAGACGTTTTGCGTGAAGTGACAGGAATAAACGCACGCAGGTTGAGGGCTCACACTTGGCATGACTCACCTGCTCCTTTGCTTTCTTTCACTTGCTGTATGTATATATACACACACATATATAGATTATTATCAGTACGATGTGGTTCACTTCCACAAGCTCATTTCTTAATGGCTGCTTTTGTAGTTCATTATTTAACCATTTACCACAACTTAACAGTGACTGTTCTAGATGCTTTCTTTCTGGTCTTTTGTGAACACCAAGAATGTTTAGTGAATCAACCCACTCCAGTGTTCTTGCCTGGAGAATCCCAGGGTCGGGAGAGCCTGGTGGGCTTCCGTCTATGGGGTCACACAGAGTCAGATACGACTGAAGTGACTTAGCAGCAGCAGCAGCATGTACCGGTGTCTTTGCATTTTGAGGCTTGTAGGATACATTTCTAAAGGTCAGATTGCTGAGTCAAAGGGTGTGTGGCTTGAAGAGCTGATCGAGGCTGGGCAGCAGCAGCAGCAGCGTCTGGCTCCCCACCTCTAACCCCGCGGAAAATGATCAGACCCTGCAGCTTCTGCCAGTGTAGTGTGGTGGAAGATGAATGCCTCCTCGATGAGCATCTTTAAATATCTGTTGGCCTTCTGGAGCTCTTTTTCTGTACATGTTCTGTGTGTATCCTTTGGCTAGTTTTCTGTTATGCTACTTCTATTCTGATTTTGGGTCCTTTGCCTGTCAGGGAAACAAAGCCTTAAGTGTATGTAAGGGCTGCTTTTTGTCTGTCACTTTGTATTTCGTTTTTTTCTAGAAGGGAGGCTTTACTTTCCTGTGATCAAGCACTTTCCCCTCAAGCACTTTCCCCTTAAGGGCTCAGTCTGAGGCATTCCTCGCTCCAGTACTACGTTTGTTTGTTTTAATAATCTTAAAGGTTATTTTATTTTTGGCTCTGCTGGGTCTTCTCTGCGTTCTCTTGTTTTGGCGAGCCGGGGCTACTCTCTAGCTGTGGCACATGGGCTCAGTATTTGCAGTTCCCGGGCTCTAGAGCGAAGGCTCCATAGTTGGGGCACACAGGCTTGGTTGCTCTGCGGCATACGGGATCTTCCTGGCCCGGGGATTGAACCTGTGTCTCCTGCATCGGCAGGCGGTTTCCTTATCCCTGAGCCACCAGGGTGGTCCCAATACTACTTAAGTGTTCTTATTTTCTCATACAACTTCTGTGTTTTTATGCAAGATCTTTGTTCCATGTAGCATGTGTGTGTGTGTGTAAGAACTTGAGGGTAAAGATTCAGTCGTATTTTTTTCCTTGTTGTAAATGCACAACCAGTTGTGCAAACACCATCCACTGAGATGTGTGTTTCCTCCCCCACCTCTGCCGCACACGGGCTGTGCCTCCAAGTGGCCTGCTGTGTGGATGGGCCCCTTCCTGAGTGGCATCCCCCAGGGCTTATCATACCTTTGCCACCCCAGGGGTTCAGGCCTCCGTCACTGCTGTTTTCCAGAACTGCCTGGCTGTCCTCACACATGGATTCTTCCCGGTGGCTTGTTGCTTAAGCAACAGATAAATTTAGATTTGTTTTTGCTTAAATATAATTCACTGTGTGGGAGGCAGCGTGTTCCGTGCTGTCACCCCCATCATCTTCCTGTACCATTCACAGCAACCTGTGACCTGAGGAGGTGACGCAGTAACCAGCTCCTGAGGTCAGGGACAGGAGGGTCCCCAGTGCACACGTGCACACACACACACACACTCGCGCTCACTGAGAGGGCATCTCCACAGGCCTGGTGGTGCTGTGGCACCTGGGTCATATTTCTTGATTTCATCAGAGCCTCTTGCCTAAGAGTGTGACTCAGAGGCCTAGCTAGAACTCGCCTGTCTCTTGACCTGCAAGCCAGTCCAGGATCTAAGGCCGTAGTGATAGTGGGATGGCTCATCTCGGGAGCCCCGTCTCTGAAGCAGAGTCATTGTCTGACTGGAAAAACCGCAGACAGTCCCAGGAGACCTGTGCCACCGGCCAAACCAGCTCTACTTCCCGGCTCTCAAGAAAGGCGTGCGGGGCTGGAGGTGGACTTATGTTTGCTTGTCTGTTGTTTCAAATGTGGCTCGTGAGATTGATCTTTGGTTTCGTGCTTTCTCTCTCGCTGGGTTCCCGGCTGAGGCATGACCACAGGGAAAGGTGTTCGCTCTTTGGGAGCTCAAACTCGAGAAAAGGCCCAAACTCCCAGAACTGCGTGGAGAGGCAGGCTGGCCCAGCAGCAGGAGCAGAGGGCTTGACTTTCTGTGAAGATTCGGTTTTCTCTGTTTGTTTGGGATGGACTTGTTGGCACTGCTTGTCACCTGGGCCCTGGGGTGGGTCCTGACGGACAGCAGGCTGCCTTTGCCCCAGCCTTATAGCTCACGAGATAGTTGGTTCACAAACCATGCAGTGACCAGCACCCTTTTAGACCGTGAGCCCTTCCCTGGCCCTGCAGCAGCTTTGGAGACTTAAGTGATACGCTGTTCTGCCCAAATCAGTGGGGCCTTATGTGCATGGTACAGCCCTTCCTTGGCTTGCTGTCTTGTGTTCCTGGACCACATAGTCTCTCTTAGCCATTCAGGCAGCTGCAGCACAACGCCACATCCAGTGGCTTCCAAACAAACTTACTGCTCTCAGTTCTGGAGACTGGGAGTCCAAGATCAGGGGCCAGTGTGATCCACTGAGGACGCCCTGCCTGGTCAGACTGCCCTTGTGTCCTCACATGGAGGAAGAGGCAAGGGAGCTCTGTAGTGTCTTTTATATAATCAGGGCACTAATCCCACTCATAGGGGCTCCACCCTCATGACCTCATCATTTCCCCAAAGGCCCACCTCCTAACACCACCACCTTCTGGGGTAGGATTGCAACTTGAATTTGTGAGCGGGGAGCAGAAACATGCAGTCCATCGTGTAGTCCTGTGTGCTGTGGGCACGGGCTGGGACTCTGAGACAAGGCATGAGAGCCCACAGGTACCAAGGTCCCTGCAGGCACTCTGCCGACACCCTGGTTTCAGAAGGGGACACCAAGGAGCGTGAGGGGGCAGATGGTGGAGAAGGGATGGGACGAGGTCCCCGGAACAGTGCATCCCGAGGTGATGCCTTGTGTGTGTTGAGCGCTTGAACTGAAGGAAGAAACGTACTGATGTCTTTTGTCCTTTCCTCTCCAGGTGAATCTCTGATCCAGTTTCCAAAATGTGGCAGCTCTTGGCCACCCTCAGCTGCCTGCTGGTGCTGACCAGTGCCCGGAGCAGCCTGCATTTCCCGCCTCTGTCCGATGAGCTGGTCAACTTTGTTAACAAGCAAAACACCACTTGGAAGGTGGGCTGGGGGCCCCTTCTGTGCGTTCTGACTCCTGAGGGAGGGGCTGCAGCCGTGGCCCACGGGCTGGCGCGTCCTGGACAGTTGATCCAATTCATGGTCCTGACTGGCTTAGGCCCGTGCCCACTGCCCTGTCCCCTTCCTGGGTGTGTGTATGTTGTCCATGTGTGTGACAGTATGAGTATGAGTACGCGCAGGTGCAAGGGGGGAGTAAACAAGCGCCCGTGGAGTTCACAGCTGGGTTGATGCTGAGACCCCACCATGATTAGGGTGCTAGCATGGCCAGGTTCTGGTGGGGGTCCTTTTCCAGGTGGCAAGTGGTGACTTCTTGTGTCCTTACCTGGCCTGAGGGGCAAGCTTGATCTCTGGGGTCTCCTTATAAAAGGGCACTAGTCCCAGTCTTGAGGGCTACACCCTCAGGACCTGATCATCTCTAAAGGCCCCCGCTGTGTAACAGCATCACAGTGGGGTTAGGTTTCAACATGAACTGAGGGGGAGAGACATCATCCTGTAGCGGTGCCCAGCACCCTTGCTCTGTGGGGTTGAGGGGGACCCCTGGCCTTGTCAGGCCCTGTGTAGGCGGTGTGCACATTCCACACCCCCAGTCCCCCAGGTTGGTGGGTGACTGCTCTGGGTGGGGCTCTTTTCCAGGCCGGACACAACTTCTACAACGTGGACCTGAGCTACCTGAAGAAGCTGTGTGGCACCGTCCTGGGCGGGCCCAAGCTGCCCCAGAGGTGCGTACCTGCTCCCGGGTAGGGCCCCTGGCTGCACCATCACTGCTGCCATGTGAGCAGAGATTATGCTTGGCGCAGGGGAAAGGGGGAGACAGGAAGGCTTCCCTGGCATCCAGAGGCCTCACCCGCCCCAACCCCCGCCCCGAGCTGCAGGGCCCCTGCCTGAGGTGCAGGGCCCCGCTCCCAGCGTCAGAATTTCTTCCTGTGCTTCTCAGGTGTCCCAGCTGCACAGGGAGAAGCCCCAGGTCTGAATGGTCTTGAATAAGGAAAATCTGGAAAAAGCCATGAGGTCTGCCATTAATGTTTTATTTTATTGGAAAAGTCTGCATTTTTCACGCAGAGACTTCCCTTGAAGGAAGCATTAGAAAAATCTGTGAGGCTGGGATAGTTAAGTGATGGGACCATTACACAGTTGTGAAGATGTTTGAAAAATGATGAACATCTGGCAGATGTTTGATTCGAGGTAGCGTGGGGAAAGCACGAGATGTAATTATCTGAACCCTGAGGTTAAAACTCTTCAAAAATATGCATGAAATAAGTTTAGGCAAAAGTAAACAGAATGATAAGTTATTTGGAGGAGAAGCACCCAGTTTTGTTTTTATCAAGCTCCAAGTGGGAAGTTCCCCGGCAGTGCAGAGGTTAGGACTCCATGTTATCACTGCTGAGGGCATGATTCCAATCCCTGCTCGGGGAACCAACATCCTGCATGCTGCGTGGTGCAGCAAAAAAATTTTTTAATAAAATTCCAAGGGGATGTCCTTGCACATGGTCCTTGCACATGGCCCCCTCCACACATCTTCATGCCTCTCCCTGCAGAGTGACAGCCCAGGCCACAGGGGTTGGGGGCGCGTTCTGTAAGGTGATGGCTCGTGATGGAGACCTTTGATTTTTCAGAGATGCATTTGCTGCGGATGTGGTTCTGCCTGAAAGCTTCGATGCCCGGGAGCAGTGGCCAAACTGCCCAACCATCAAAGAGATCAGAGACCAGGGATCCTGTGGCTCCTGCTGGGTGAGGCCCTGCTGGCCAGAAGGGAGGGTTGGGACGAGGGGCTGGGTAAGGGTGGGATCAGCCAGGGGATCCAAAGTCATACAGGTTGAGTATGGGCAATTCATATAAACTTCTCGAGGCTCAGTCTCCCCTAGTGTAAAAGGAAGATCCCTGGGGGTTGTGAATCATTGCAGGACCAGGTGGAAGAATTGACAGGCAGAGTGTCCTGTATAAGGTACGCCCCACATATGGGTTCTGAAGAAGTTTTGGTTTCTGTTGAGCACCCTGTCCTGGGCCATCAGCAGACACTGTTAGCTTTGACCGCTGCTCTGCCTGGCTACAGTCCAAGGGTCGCACAGAGTTGGACACGACTGAGGCGACTTAGCACGCACATACTGCTTCATGAAGTAGCAGTGCTTCTGTATTCAGTGAGCTGGCTTAACTGTGTTTGTGTGGGTAAAATGCGTGATATAAATGTAACTATCTTAGTCATTCAGTGTGCCAGCCAGTAGCATTGGGTTCATTCCCATTGCTGTGCAGCCGTTACCACCTGCGTCCACAGAACCCGTCACCTTGGAGAGCTGAGACTCCATCCCCACAAAGCACAAACTCCTGCTCGCCTCCACCAGCCACTCTTCTACTTTCTGTCTCTCATGACTTGTTTTTTTCTTTTAATTTTTGTTGGAGTGATGGCTCAGACAGTAAAGAATCTGCCTGCAGTGTGGGAGACCCAGGTTCAATCCCTGGGTCAGGAAGCTCCGATGGAGAAGGAAATGGCTACCCACTCCAGTATTCTTGCCTGGAGAATCTCAGGGACAGGAGAATCCCAGGACAGAGGAGTCGGGAGGCTACAGTCTATGGGGTTGCAAGGAGTTGAACACGACTGAACACACATACACATAATTGCTTTACAATGTTGTGTTAGTTTTTACTGTACAGCCAAGTGAATCAGCTACATATATCCCCCGATTTTTGGATTTCCTCCTGATCTAGGTCACCACAGAGCACTTAGTTCCCTGTGCTGTGATTTTTCTGTTTTGTTTTTTTTTTTCAATCAGTGAATCAGTTTATTATAGGGTGACTCACAGGGTAGGATCAGGCTGGGGGATATGAGTGGGGACAAGAGTCTGGAAGCATTTGCAGCTGCACTCCATACCACTGAGGAGCCTCTGGATTTTTATAGCTAACCTGGGGTATGGGGAGGGGTAGTTAGGAGCTTGAAAATGGGAAGTACGTTCTTAGGTCAAGATTCATGGATGGGTAACTAGGCATTATGTCAGCGAAGGCTTTCATCATTGTTTGGGGACTAACAGAACATAGAGGCTGCATGGTCCTAATGATTACGAAACACAATCTGTTAAACACTAAAGCCTTTGACATAGAAGTGATTCACTGCATCATGCAGTCGAGGTACATCAGCAAAAGGACCAGAGAAACTGCAGGGTCCCACGTCGGCATCAGTTAAGCTAAAGTCGTACACTCCACCCCTGACTTTTTTATTTTGGGTAGGGGAGCACTTATGATATTAACTAGTCTGGGTGCCTCATATAAGTGGCATCATAACAGCATTTGTCCTCTGTGCAAGCTATACTTTTATGTTAAAAACCCAAAAACAGCATGTTTCAGAAATCAAATGCCCAGGTAGAGGTCTGGGGTGAACTGGTCTCTTGCTTTAAAGCCCAACTTGAGCCCCAGGACCCCCAGCTGCCTTGAGAGAAACAAGCCACCAGGAAGGCCCAAGGTGTCAACTGTGGTCTCCTGGGTGCGGGATGGAGGGACTGCAGCGCAGAGTGGGGCTCACCTTGTGGGGCTTGTTCCTGCAGGCTTTCGGGGCTGTGGAAGCCATTTCTGACCGGATCTGCATCCACAGCAATGGGCATGTCAACGTGGAGGTGTCTGCTGAGGACATGCTGACCTGTTGTGGCAGCGAGTGTGGGGACGGGTGAGTTGGAGCCCCCGGGGAGCTGCCCCAGGAGACCTGTGGGTGGACGTGGACCAGAGGGCTCCCTGTAGGGGACAGGTGTGATACTCGCTCAGGCAGGACGATGTCTCTGCCGAGACACAAGGGGGTACCAGGGCATCTGGAAGCCGGCCCTGGGCAATACTGCTTGTAGGAGGCTCCTGAAACCGGGCTGGCCCCCCACAGGGCTGGATTGGGGGTCAGTCAGGGGAAAACATGTTCCTGGTTTAGTTTCTGGGTTTTATTGTGCTGCTTCTCCTTTCCTGTTCCTCGGGGAACCGCTTGGGGCCTGTCTCCTTCTCTGTAACTGAGGTTGATGGGTCCCCAGATAAGCCACGTTAGGAACACAGCTCCCTGTCTTCTGCCAGTGCTGGCCTTGGTTTTGCAACAGTGGTTCTCAGATGTGGCTGCAGATTAGAAAAACCTGGGGCTTGAAAAGAAAGTAAAAGGGGAGTGCCTCGGTCTCAGCCCACAGCAGTGAAATCCCTGGAATGGGTATTGTAACATAGCCCCAGGGATTCTCATGTGCTGCCCTTTGAGAACCCCTGTCCAGACAGAAGACACAGCCTCCTGGTGAGCACATGATTATGAACGCACTTGGTGGGCAGGCCTGGGTGACTCCCAGCAGGAAGTGGCTACCAGGAGGAGAACTGGGGAATTTGGGGGATCTGGGAGAACCGATGGGCCAGTTGCTGAAGGCGGTTATGGGTGCACTGGTGGTGGTCTGGGAGCAGCCAGGACAACTCTCACACTGTTTAATGAGTGACTCTCTCCTCAGCTGTAATGGCGGCTTCCCCTCTGGAGCCTGGAACTTCTGGACAAAGAAAGGCTTAGTGTCCGGGGGCCTCTATAACTCGCATGTAGGTGAGTGTCTTCCTTTAGCTCCCATCCAGCCAGATGGATTTTATAAGCAGGAAGAATAGTGGTCTCATTTTCCCCCATAAAGTGAAGATCAGGGTTGAGGGTACATTGAATGCTGGGCTGAAAACTCAGGTAGAAGACAGGGCAGCCCTGTGTACAGAGTCAGCAACTGCAAGAGGGCAGTGTTGGCGCCACAGACTCTGGGTGACTTCTGTTCTCGCGAGCTATCGCCCTGATTCTTCTCTCTGGCCTCTGAGGGGCTTCCTGCTGACACCCACCTTCTCCTTGGCCCCCCAGGTTGTAGACCGTACTCCATCCCTCCCTGTGAGCACCATGTGAACGGCTCCCGGCCCCCGTGCACCGGTGAGGGGGACACCCCCAAGTGCAGCAAGACCTGTGAGCCCGGCTACAGCCCGTCCTACAAAGAAGACAAGCATTTTGGTAAGTGGGGTGGGCAACCCCCGCCCCCGGGCCCAGGGAAGCTGAAGGAGGAGGCCGGGGCATTGGAGTCATAGGTCAGGAGAAGCAGTGCAGTTAATGCCTCTTTGATGGGAGAGAGCAGCACACAGTGTTCTCTGCATGTCTCCACCCTGAATGGAGTCTTAGATGCTCAGTCTTGGGAGGAAGAGACCAAAGCCCTCAGTCACGGGGGAGTTATCTGGCCTAGGAGCCTTCTGCTCCTGCCCTGCGTCTAGGGCCTCATGCTTACTGCGCACGCACACACACACACACACACACACACACACACACCGCCAAGATCCCGCCTGCACACAAACACACACACACACACACCCGCCCCCAAGATCCCGCCTGCTGGAACCCATGAACTGGGGAGTGGCTGACCCCCTGCCGGAGGCGCCCGCCCCACTTGGCTGGTTTCTTCGCAGGATGCAGTTCCTACAGCGTCTCCGGCAGCGAGAAGGACATCATGGCAGAGATCTACAAAAATGGCCCAGTCGAGGGGGCCTTCACTGTGTACTCGGACTTCCTGCTATACAAGTCTGGTGTGTATCCCCACAACCCCACCGATGGCACCCGGGGAGGGAGGTATGGGTTTCTGGCTGGCAGGATGTCCTGGGTGGGCGCTGGGCCTCCAGCAGTGCCACACGCCGCTGGCCACTCTCTCGGCCCCTCACGCCCACCTTGTCCATGGCCAACTCCTGCTCCTCCCAAGCGTCTCCTCCTGTCTACTCCTTCTGGAGCCACCGGCCCCATCTCGCCACCTCCATCGCTTCCCCATCACGTCCGCAGGTTTCCCGTGTCTGCACGGAGTGACCTCCTCCATCATCTTTGTCTTAACAAAGTCTTAGCCTTGTGCCCAGCCCCCAGTGGGTGCGGAAATGGAGAGCACCTTCCTGTGGGGACTCAAAGGGGGAAGGGGGCAGGATGGTCCCCCACCCAAGAGCTGTCTTAGAAATCCCCCGTTCCAGACAAGTGGTCTGTGCTGAGGACTTCTGTCTCACTTTGTATTCTGCTTATTCGAAAACTCAAAGCTCTCCAGTCATTTAAAAACAGACCAAGTTGCCTGGCGAGAAAAAAATTATAAACCTGGCAGTTCTTAACTTCCAACAATGTTATATAAGAGAACACGTTTCCAGCTGGACAGTCATTCATCAGTAACCGGGTGGTCCTCTGAGCACCTTAGCGGGTATCTCTTCACATCAGTCAGACTTGCAGCTGCCAGCCCAGCCCTCTCCCCCAGCACCCGGTCTGCACGGTGTGCCCCAGAGTAGCCATTTAAAACTCTTGAGCCACAGAATGCCTTGACAAGTCATTGCATGGAGTCCTAGTATGGAAAACAAATAATCGTTGATATTTTGATGTGTCAGAGTTTCTAACTTAAAAGGCAGCCAACAAGCACATTGTATTGCACTCCATCTTAATATTTATCCCCTATGTTCGAGTGTGCTGGACTTTCAAAAATATATTTAAATAATTCACGGATGTTACGGGAATCCCTGGAGTCTTCCTGTGGAACACCAGGGCCCGTCCTTTCCTCTGGCTCTATCTGTCCCGTGTGGGGTTGGCCAGCTGAAGGGGTGGGCTGCTGTGGGAGACCAGCAGTGCCCAGGCTGAGTCTGAAGGGCCTTGTCCTTCCCCAGGGGTGTACCAGCACGTCTCCGGAGAGATTATGGGAGGCCACGCCATCCGCATCCTAGGCTGGGGAGTGGAGGACGGCACCCCCTTCTGGCTGGTTGGCAACTCCTGGAACACTGATTGGGGTGACAATGGTGAGTGCAGTCCCTGCTAAGAGGGCGCCCCAGCCAGGGCACAGTGGGTATCATGTCCACCAGCTATGCTGGGGAGCTGGGGTTTCCCCTTGCCACAAGGGCTGCCTCTGATCCCAGGAGGGCATGTGGATGGGGGCCTCAAGCCAGATGTGCTCATCCTGGTTCCTCAGGGCAACGGGTGCAGGGGCGGGGGGCCATACCGTCCAGAACTCTGATACAGGGCTGGGTGGGAGGGTAGGTGGAAGCCCGCCAAGCACCTTGTGTGCCGGTTGGTGAGAGCTTTGGGGCTGGTTCGTGACTTCCACTTCCCCGTCTTTCAGGGGTGGGTCTGTGGCTTCCCAGGTGGCTCAGTGGTAAAGAATTCACCTGCGAGACACAGGAGATGTGGGTTTGATCCCTGGGTTGGGAAGATGCCATGGAGAAGGGAATGGCAACCCACTCCAGTATTCTTGCCCGGGCAATCTCATGCACAGCTGAGCCTGGCAGGCTAGAGTCTGGGATCACAAAGAGTCAAACACGACTGAGCATGCATGCTGGGTATGTCGGCAAAGGTCAGAATCCAAGCAGACTAAATGCGTCTTACCTCTGCTTTCCAGGCTTCTTCAAAATCCTCAGAGGACAGGACCACTGTGGAATTGAGTCGGAAATTGTGGCTGGAATGCCGTGCACTCATCGGTACTAGAAGATCTGATCTGCTTGGGGGCCTGTCTGCTGGCCCAGGGCCACTTTTCCCCTAAATACAGCCACTTGGACTGGGGATGAGGTTGGGGAAGGGGGGTTGGGATGTCTTTTATTTTTTGAATTATGATAAGATATAAGGGTTTTTAGACAGGGTCTGAAGAAGACTGGGTTGGGCCAAGCTGCATGTCTGCCATCGGGTCTGTCTTCCAAAGACACACAGTCAGGCCTGCCCAGGGATGGACTGCTGCCCCAACACGAACACGTAGACACACAAGCCACTGCCGAAGCAGAGTGAACCTTGCCCCGTAGACGGACTGTGTAGTGCCTGCTGCCCCTGCTGCTGCCCTGACCACTTCTACACTGTCCCCTACCCCGCCTCTGCATCACCAGGGAGCAAGACCTTAAAGGGCTTGTAGATTTCCGAGAGTGGAAAGCAGAGTTCCTAGTTAGATCCTGCACAAGCAGGCAGCTTTCTAGATCTGGAGTAGGACAGATCTGAGAAGAGACAGCGGGGCAGCCCTTTGGAGAAAGCTGTATTGTTCTCCCAGGTCCCCTGCATCTGTCGAGCTGCGCAGCATGGCTCACCCTCTCTGATCCTGTCCTTGCTGTGATCCTTTAAGTTTTCTTTTTGTGCACCTCGGCTAATCATGTGAATGAGAGTCTACCAGTTGGAAGAGCTGTACTACTTGTATGGATTGTCTGCTTCACACTAGGCAGTTGTGACTTGACTGACCTTGCTGCCCTCTAATCCACAGTGAAACTAGTTTGGCAGGAAGCCACTTTTTACCTTTTACACTGCTTCACCCTGTTACATACAAGGAATGGCTGCCAGTAAAAAGCCTCTCCTTCAGTGTGAAGTCTGAGTTCTGGTGGCATCTCCAAGATTGTGTGTCACTGTCTGTGGACTTCTAGCTGCTTGCTGTCTCTCCTTATCCCCCAGAAAGAATCATGTTCCCAAGAATCTGGGTGCCCTCGAACCTCTAACCAGGGATGTCTTGCCTCAGTTGAGTGGAACAAAATAAATACCTAATTTTAAACACATTGCTGCTGCTGTACTTTCAAACCATGGTGTCTCATCTCTTAGTTTCCTGTCGTTCTCATCAGCCCTCTTCTGTTGATTAAGCAGCTCTGTCCCTGTTTTATGAAAGTAAGAACTCTTAGCTCTTTTTTACCAATCATACACCAGCAGTGACCTGAGGAGTCCTGCAGGCCTGGTGTACCGGTGGTATAACCAGTCCTTCTACATGGCCAGGGTTCTGAGGCCCTCCAGCATTGGAACTGGGTGGAAGCAGAGTCTATGTGTGGTTTTATGAGCTCCTGGTCGCTTGGATTTACATTGCTGGTTAAGAATTACTTATTTCTGGGAGTTCCCTGGTGGCCCAGTGACTGAGACTGCGTTCCCAATGCACATGCCAGATTCAGTCCCTGGTTAGGGAACTAGATCCTACATGCTGCAACTAAGATCCAGTGCAGCCAAATAAATTTCTTTTGAAAATTACATATTCCTTTGTATTCTTTTGCATTGTCCTAGATAACATGCAGGAACAGTTCAGTCGTTTCCGACTCTTTGCAACCCCATGAACCACAGCATGCCAGGCCTCCCTGTCCATCACCAACTCCTGGAGTTCACCCAAACTCTTGAGTCAGTGATGCCATCCAACCATCTCATCCTCTGTCGTCCCCTTCTCCTCCTGCCCTCAGTCTTTCCCAACACCACAGGAACATACATACACAAAGGAAGGACACCAGTTCTTGAGGGATCAGGAGGCCATTAGAATTGGCAACATCCCCTCCTCTCCTGCCATCACCACCATCACTGGCCTGTTGATACCACAGATCACTTCCCTTCCACGACTGGGAGCTGGACCAGTGCTCTTCTGAGAAGTGGGGAGGTTGGACTTTGGATGTGTCTCAGAAGTTAGGATCAGAACTACCTCATACAAGCTCTTAAAATTCTGGTTAACATTGTAGGAAAAACTGGTAGAACCCAGTACTTATGGAATGTTTAATGAGGTTTAAAGCTGTAAATATATCATTGCATTATTTGTACAGTTTCAACTGGGAAACATGCATAACCTCAGTTCCAGCATTTTCTACCCACTGATACCACCTTGTCACCTTGGCTCACTTTTTCTTGGGTGCCTCTAAGCAAGGGGATGGTTAGAAGTGACAGTGCCTCTTCATTTTTAAGTGGAGGAGGGCATATTTTTGTTAGAAGTGGGAGCAAAGGTCGATCAGCCTATCCCACTCAGAGCATGCATCAGAACACTACACTTTTAAGAGCCCTGCTATTCAGGTCTGGCCCATGGGCCAGCAGCATTGCCATCTCCAAGGTTCTAAGAAATGCAGAATTTGGGGCCAGACCTGAGTCTGCAGTTAAAGATGACAGTCAGGGGACCTGTTAAAAACGCAGGTTTTGAGGCATCTCCCCAGATTTCCTGAGAAAGCATCAGTTCAGTTCAGTCACCCAGTCGTGTCCAATTCTGTGACCCCATGGACTGCAGCACGCCAGGCTTCCCTGTCCATATCAACTCCTGGATCTTGCTCAAATTCTTGTCCACTGAGTTATTAATGACATCCAAACATCTCATCCTCTGTCATCCCCTTCTCCTGCCTTCAATCTTTCCAAGCATCAGGGTCTTTTCCAGTGAGTCAGTTCTTCCCATCAGGTGGCCAAAGTATTGGGAGTTTCAGCTTCAGCATCAGTCCTTCCAATGAATATTCAGGATTGATTTCCTTTAGGATGAACTGGTTGGATCTCCTTGCAGTCCAAGGGACTCTCAAGAGTCTTCTCCAACACCACAGTTCAAAAGCATCAATTCTTTGGTGCTCAGCTTTCTTTATGGTCCAACTCTCACATCCATACTTGACTAGGAAAAAAACTATGAGAAAGCACAGTCCTAGTGATCTGGAACCTTCAGTCAGTTCACTGAAGTTTAAGAATCAGCCTTAGAGCTCTGTTCCCAAAACTAAGAACCTAGAATTCCTGTTAATTAACAAACATCCAGCCACTCTTCCTCCCGCTACACCCCCAGCCCCAGAGAAGGGGCCCAGTACCCAGAAGACGGGGGCTTCGAAGCAGCCTCCCAGGGAAGGGTGGGTGTGTTTGTGGGTGCAGGTCTTAGTTGTAGCTCCAGAAAGCTGCCCAAATTGGCTTGGGCTCTGTGAGCTTCTTGAATTAAAGCCCTAAACGCAGATTTGTCAGAAACTCCTGTGAGGACAACTTAAAATTTCTCACTGGAAGTAGGAACCAAGTAGACCATACCAAGGATGCTCTCCATATAATTACAGTGCAGAGTAGAGGAGGGCTGACAGAGACTGAAAGTACAGGATGCCCAATTTGAATTCAGAAGTCCTTTTTAAAAAATCTACTTTTTGGCCTATGCCAGGTCTCCGGAGATGCTATGCTTTCTCTAGTTGCAGTGAATGAGGGCTACTCTTCGTTGAAGTGCATGGGCTCTAGGCATGCGGGCTTCAGTAGTTGTGGAGCATGGGCTTAGCTGCTCCGAGTAAGTGGGATCTTCCCAGACCAGGGATTGAAACTGTGTCCCTACACTGGCAGGCAGATTCTTAACCACTGGACCATTAGGCAAGTCCCAGAACTCCTTTTTAAAGTATAAATATGTCCTGTGTGATATTTGGGATATAATTATACTAGAAAAAAGTTTATCTGGAGTTCAAGTTTAACTGGACATCCTGTATTTATCTGGCAATTATATCAATAGTAGAGAAACATCTAGAAGGCAAATGTTCTTTCAAAGAGCTTAGGAGTGTGTACCAGAGCCAAGACCCCCAACAGCTTTACAGCTGGGAGGGACCCACACCGCCCAGAGGTTCAGAAAGCCCCACAGCCCACAGCTGAGCGAGGAATCTTCCAGTGCATCCAGACCAAGGTTGTTGCCAGCAGCTTGTCCCGTGTCCTATGTGAACTTCAGCAGAACCAATAGGTTTCAACATACAAATCTTAACAACCTACCTTGGAATATCGAGACTAAGTTTTGATGCTTAAATTACAAATACTTGGAAAATCTGTTGAGTCTGGTGTAGAGCCGTGCTCCCAAGTGTCAAGTAACTTTGGGTCAGTGTGGTGACTGGTTTTAGTCTCAAATTAACTGAGGAACTGAAGCCTCCACGAACCCCAAGTCTATTATCAAACTAACCATCAGTCTATTATCAGGCAGCCAGCAGCGGCCACACGACCCGAATCAGTGTGGGTATTTGTGGAGCAGTGTGAACCCAGTTATTGCTGGAACAAACCTCTTTCGGTGACTCACTACATAAAGAGCCGGAGCAAAATAGGACTGTGCACTGTATATACCAAGAGCCTGGCTTCTGGAAAGTTCTATCATGCCCTCCAACAGGGATTCTCGGGCTCTGTGCTGAGACTCAGGGAGTCACTGGGTGGGCACGGCCCAAACTTCAGAATGCCTGGGGGAAAAGGGAAACAAACCATTGTGCTGGGGGAATGGGGCTAAGTGCCACTCGGCTTTCAAGCCAGTCATCAGAAAAACATCTGCCTTTCTTGAGAAACAAAAAAAACTGAAAGCTGAAAATTACCTCTGAATTCAATAAAATGTCTGAACACAGCTAATAGAACTGGCCAGAAGCACAGCAGGCCAGTGGAAGGGATGCTCTTGCTTCCTTCCTGGCAGGAACAGTGTCGGGCTGGGCAGCCGGGTGGTTCCAGCTTTCTGGGGGCAGCAGCCTGCCATCGTCCCTCAGCCACCAACTCCATACCTGGAGTTCCACACCTGCCACGCCTGTCCAGGCTTCAAGTGAACTACCCTTGACAAACACTGAATAATTCAATTCTTTATTATAAAAAATCTCAAAAACGTTAGCTTTGACTGGAAATCCACCTGCTACGAAGGGACCAATGGCAATCCTGAAACCTAAACTCCCTTTAAACAAGGAAATGATGCCAACTTCACGAGAAGTTGCCTCCTAGGCTTCAAGTGCAGCAGACAGTCTGCATTCTTAGGAATATTTCCTAGAACTCTAAAATATTCACACCTGCTGCATTCAAGTCCACTGGAGGAAACAAAATGATGAAAACAAACAAGACCCGAACGGAAAGAAAACTCACTTCACTTTCTACTGCGACAGGTATTCAAAAGTTGTTTCGCATTAAATACATTTAATTGTAACTCTAGCCTGTATTCACACTACGATCTCCTCTGCAGGCCCGGATGCAGCCACTTCCCCGATGGCAGCCGTGAACATTCGGCATTGGTCACCCTGCACAGGTGAGTTCAGGTGGCTGAGGTGTCCTTTCCCTTTAATCCTATCTTTTTCTCCACCACAGGTCACAGTTTCTAAAGGTCCAGGCCCACAGAACTCTTTGAGGGATTAAAACAGGAGGGGGAAAAAGAGAAGGAGCCCACATCCATCCCTGAAGAGAAGGTCAGTCTGTTTCCCAGATGGGGCCTGGGGAGGAGGGGCACTCAGTCTCCAGACTGAGCCAGTTCAGTGCTCCCCGGTCTGAACGTAGTCCTCGGTGACCTGGGATAGGGCGCTCAGGTACTGCCAGCTCAGGGCCGCCAGGAGCATGACGAATGACAGGTAGATGGGCGAGTAGTGGCTCCGTGAGACCAGCTGACAGTTGGGGAGATTCTGTGTCCTGATGGTGGAGATGATCTGCCGTGTTTTAGTGGAACAGGGGTCAGAGTTGGGAATTCTGTGATAAATCTGTTGAAGAAAGAGGAAAGCATAGTAAATTCTAGAAACCTTATAAATACCTGTGCTCACTTCTTGCAACAATCTGCAACAGCTAGGCATTTTATGCCCATTTGACCAATGAGAAAACTGAGGCTCATAGAATACAAAGGTAACAACCCCAAACCACTCCACCAATAAGGCAGGATATCAGCCTTGTCTGTGTGATCCCCCAGCCCATCCCGGAGCAGCCCGGCTGTCCCAGTGGGCTCTACCCCAGCACCTCCAAGAGCCAGTGGCATCCACACTCTGTGGAGGCTGAAGCAGAGTGACGTGGTGGAGGGAAATGACACTGCGATGCTGCTCCTGTTCCCCTTCTCGTTCACACCATTCCCTCTGCCCGGGAATGCTGCTCCCATGTTCTGTCCACAGTCTGAGTCCCATCTCCTGCCCAAGTATCAGCTTAAGTTTTTCTAGAACACCCACCCCAAGTGCCCAGGTCTGGCCAAGGGCCTCCTCAGGCGCCTTCTCACCCATCACCCTTGCTGGGCTGGAGCAGCCAGGGAGGAGGACAGGAGGCAAGAGCACTGGCATCGGGGTTGGGACACGAGAGTTCGCACGTCCAGTCCCCTGCCGGCTCGTCAAACTGTGCTCACAGGCGCTGCCTGGGCACCCTGAGATGCTGACTCAAGGACGAGAATGTTAACCCGCCTGCGGAAGACACAGCCAGGGGCCCAGGACTACGCTCTGAGCGGGAGGCTCCATGGGGTTTGAAGAGCACGGACCACAGCCAAACAGGAAGCTCCACCTGCTAGAAAAAGCTGGTCCTTGCCAAGGAATCATCTTTAGCAGAGAAGGAAGTAAAAGTTTCTGGCTGTTTGCCTGAGTATTTGTTTTTGTCCCAAAATAGCTGGTGGAGCTTCTCACCAGCTGCCAGGTACCCAGACTGCCTTCCAGTGGAGGCGGCTCCAGAGGACAAGGCCCTGAGGAGCGGCTGCCCTGCTCGGGGCAGCTGGGTTTCACTCCACCTCGTCCTTTGCACTTCGGGCTTGTGAGAGCCCTGAAATTCCTGCACGTGCACTGCGGCTGCAACCAGGGACCTCAGGGGCAAATGTCGTCCCGTCTCACGTGCTCGGCGAGGGGTGACAGGATGCGCACCAACATCTGGCCACCAGCAAAATGCCCAACAACTCGTGGACTCCACCCTAAAAGTCTTCACTCCAAACTTCATTGATAAAATGTCCTTAAGGCTGACATTAAAACCATTTCACATTCCATTCCTTGAGACTCAGAAATTTTCAGGTTTTTTAAGTCAAATAAACTTACGGCTATTAATATTTCCTCTAAAATACCTTAAGTTTCACTAGAGTAATTTTAAATAAAAAAATCAATGCTCTGGATCAAAGGTCTGCAAACCTTTTATCTTTTTTATATTTATTTATTTGACTGCAACAGGTCTTAGTTGGGATCTAGTTCCCTGACCAGGGAACAAATCTGGGCCCCCTGCATGGGGAGCACAGAGTCTTAGCCTCTGGACCACCAGAGCCGTCCCTGCAAACTTTTCTTAAATGGCCTAAAAAAGTATTTTCAGCGTTGTGGGCCCTGTCTGTTATAGCTGCTCAGCCCTGCTGCTCAAGAGCCCTGGGGAGCCAAGGACAATAACAGAAAACAAATGGATGGGGCTGTGTCCTAATATAAAGTCATTTATGAAATCAGGTGGTCAGCCAGCTGTGTGCGGCCTGCCCTGCTCTACCCTAAGTCAAACTGTGAATCCCAACTAGGCTTTAATTCCAGTAGTGATGGAAAATACCTAATAAAATATGAATTCCAATACAACAATGGAACTGCCTACATTTTAAAAACATGGTTTTCCAAAATCATTGATCAGAATAAAATTATAAGACTATTCTCTGAACTATAAACTACATAGCATGTTTCTAATTTATATAAAATGGGAACAGTACCTAAAATGCTACTATTTAGAAAGGGTAATTCAAGCCTTTAGAATTGTGGTCAACAGTGGCTCTGAAGTCAGCCAGACCTGGGTCCAGATTATGGCCTGAGCCATGGTGCTAGGGCCTCAAATTTCCTTGATATTAATAGTACCCACCTATTTGGCTGCTATGCCAGGTACAGAGTAAGTCCCAAGTAAGTACTGGCTAAACAGTGAACCCCAATGTCCCAAGTCTCATCAGTAGCTATTTTTTGGTCAACGGCTGGACATGTTCATCTAGTCAGTAAAAGAATTTGGGGTTTTTTAAAAACCCTGATCTCTTATACCTTCTATAAGTGCCTCAAGCAGAACTGCAGAGGTCTAAAACTTGGCAGATGGAAGACAGGAAAGAAAGTCAAGAAAAATGTGCAATATGCAATGGAAATCAGAGGAAATCATTGTATTATAGAATTTTTAGATAAAACTGCTCTTATAAATCTTATCCCTGTCAAAACATAACCCAGGGACTGGAAGGATCAGAAAACCAGGGGCAGTGGTGACCTGTGGGGAGGGAGGTCTTACGTTTTCATCTACTTCTGCAGTAGTTCAGTCTTGAGTAAGAACAAACCTAAGCCTCTCGGGTCTCTACGAAGAAGAAGGCGGTAGCCGCCCACACTCCCTGTGACAAGCAAAAATGTCTCCAGATGCTACTAAATGTCCTTGGAAGAGGAGGAAGCTAAATCACCTCACTTGAGAAGTAATGCTCAGGGCCTGCAAGTAGAGAGCCCCAACCTCTAAGAAAAAGTTCTAGAACAGGCATGCTCTGTTTTATGGGATGCATTTTGGCATATGAAATGAGATCGACATTACAAAATTTAGAAATAGTTGCAGCCTGATGGTTTTCCTTTGTCAAAATTCCCCATGATAGCTTCTCCACTGAGGTCCTTGCCGTAATATGAAGTACCGGATGGGGTGTCAGGAAGTATGGCCTGCAATCCTGGATCCCCTCAGATGCTATGTCATCAGCCACAGGCCTGGCTTCATATGCCTTAGCTGTAAAAGGAGAAGCCTGGTTGGCCTCTAACTTTATCTTCCAGCTCAAAAAATATGATTATCCTAGGAGCGCCATCGTAAAACCTGGCTTCCTTTATCCCCTCTGACCAGGGCACCAGGAAGCTCCCAACAGTCGGCTCCCTGTGCATATTCTTCTGGAATAAAGGACATCAACCCACGTCTTTACACCATAACACAGAGAGTTGTTGAGATCATCTAATATCCCAATATAAAGAAATGTTTAAATAGTAACACTACTAAATAAAGCCCACCTCTTCCATGTACTGGTGTATTATGGCTTTCACAGCTGGCATGTTGGTGGCATCCATCATCAGGGTGACCGCTTGCCCTTTTCGAATCTTCACCACCCCCTTGAACACCTGCTGATTATTGTAACAGGCAGCCAAAGTAGCAATGGCCATGACCTATGGATAATGAGACAGAAAACACGTTCATCTCATTTCATGAAAACGTGAGAAACTACACTGTAACCGGTCACCATGAGACGGGGAGAGAACACGGGCAGAGCATCAAAGGGCTGAGATGCAGCTAGCCGAGAGCAAACACCCACAAAGAGAGCACGCCAAGACGGCCCCAGCGCCCACACTGCCCTGTCTCAGTAACACAGGATCAAGCGCCCTTTGCGGTCCTGAATAATTCCGTAATTTAGTCTCGAAAGTTGCTTTTTATTTGAAAAAGACACACAATCCAATGTAACATTTTCCATGCTAAGGCAATGAGTTATTAGATCTGGAAAACATATATTCCAAAATAGTATCTGAAAATTTTTCACTATTTTGTTTTTTCTCCCTATTTTTCCTACAATGAACATTATCATTATACATTAAAAAAAAAAAAAAGTACAGGGGGTTGTGGGGGACAAAAGTAGGGTGCAAGGGAGTATGGTCTCCCATGCTTAAAGGTGAATTATTTCTAGGATGGATGGGAACCTAATTCCAGCATGTGGTTTCCCAGGTGGCACAGTGGTAAAGAATCAACCTGCAATGCAGGAAACCGGGTTCAATCCCTGGGTTGGGAAGATACCCTGGAGAAGGAAATGACAACCCATCCTGTTATTCTTGCCTGGGAAATCCAATGGACAGAGAAGCCCAGGGGGCTACAGTCCATAGGGTCACAAAGAGCTGGACACAACCAAGCACACACACATATATAACTCCAGCATAGAGATTTTAGTTCCATCAGCTGGGCAAGACTGGTGATTAGAATAAGACCAAACTAAGTTTCCAAATCAGTTAAATCCTGTAACTTTCTTCACTTTGAGTTAAAAACTGAAACAATTGATAAAGGGATTTAAAAATTAAGTTCCTAGTTTTCACAGGTTCAGGTTTCATGTTCTGTTATCCCAAGATCTAGGAAAAGGACAGCAAAAGTTAAGTGCTAATTATGACTTTTAACAGCTTCACCTGTGTTTCACCCAGCACTCCTCATAAAATCTGGAGTTGAAGCCCTCGATTTAAATCGTGAGGATAAGAATCA
The DNA here is from genome assembly GCF_049115385.1 of Moschus berezovskii. Classification (NCBI taxonomy): domain Eukaryota; kingdom Metazoa; phylum Chordata; class Mammalia; order Artiodactyla; family Moschidae; genus Moschus; species Moschus berezovskii. The sequence goes on from NC_142466.1 coordinate 12,834,414, forward strand.
AAGTAACTAGTTTAGAGTAGCTGATGGGAAAATAGGTTCTAGAAGGTTCTGGAAAAGCACAGACTTAATTAACCTCAAGGTTGAGCTGCGTGTGGTGGTTGTGGGGCAAAGAAAGAAAATACACTAGAGTCATCTTTTAAGGAACTCTCCATTCCTCAATACACAGACCAAAATAGTAAATACCTTCCATCATCCCCACCCCCAGCATCCCGCCCTCTCCTCATCAGGCTCCTCGCTCCGTACCTGCGGAATAGCACAGAAGTTAAATATACTCTGGTTTCTAAGTCGTGACAGGTAGGTGATGACATCGGGGATGTGGTGCAGTGTGTTGGTGATGAGTTCGTTCAGACACTGCACGGCCAAGTCGATGTTCTCTGGCTTAGCGAAGTCACCCAGCTTCTTCACGTACTTGCTCCAAGTCTGGACAGATAAGCAGATTAAAGACAAGTCAGCATATGCATAAGGGAGCAATGTGCGAGCCACATGAAAGGACCTTTGCAAATAAGAACTATGACATACAAAGTCTGTCTCGCCGCTGCCTCACCTTTCATCAGGACCAAATCTGTTTTAACCACCACTCAATGGCTATCATAACTACACTCAAAAGTCTAAAAACAACCAAGAGTAAGTTAGGTGTTTGGGAAAGTGCCCCTTTGGGGCAATTAGTGCAGCACAGATGGAGCAATACTTCAATGACCTCAGGCCAAAAAGGCCTCCTGATTTTCACAAGGCAACTGTCTACTTCAGAAAAAATAACCAGCTATAACAAAATCAGCTACAATGGCATTGTAAGATAAACGTTAAACATTTGCAAGGTGGCCATGCCTCAAAATAATTAATGATTAACATTATGTTCCCAATTCTAATAAGAACAAGTGAATCTCAGGGAAACGAGCTGAGTGTCTACTGTAAGAATGTTACCCTCCTTGATCTTAGTAACTTGAAAGTGAAATAACAGCCCCAACTTGAACAACAGGATTGGTTTGATGATCTTTAATGATATTATTTAGAGGGTTCTCTGAAGCTAGCAAATAATTTACTTTATTCTTAGGTATTCTTAAGCTTCCTAAAGAATTAACAGTTATTATAACTTTATATACTCCCCTAAAGAAATGACTGGGCCTAAAAGGGCTAACAGATTTAATGGAAAGTCAAATTTGTTTTCCATTCTTAACTTGCACCTAAACTCACTCAGATTGATGGTACTCAGCTGTCCTGCAGAACCTGGAGAAAAAGGTTAATGAGCGCCTATGCAACCATTCGCCCGCTTCAACAGTTACTGACACTTGGCTTCCACCACCCAGCCCCCAAATTATTTTAAAATCCCAATAATCATTCTATTTATCATTTTATCCTGATATGTTATCATTTAATACTTTATTATGAATTTCGAAAAGACCAGGAACCTTTCTTGCACATATATCTTATCACAACTAAAAGTTAACTAAAGATAAATGTTTAATACAGATTATCCAGTTAGCAGCCACACTGTCCCGCTATCTGATTTTTTCCCACTTAGTTTCTTCCAATAAGGATCTTAAACAAACAAGGTCCATGCGCTATATCTGATTGATATCACTTAGGTCTCTCTTAGTCCAGCTGCTCAGTTTTTATTTCACTCCTCAATGTGGCCCAATCCGGGAAGAGAATCCTGGCTGGTCAGTGTCCATGTCCAGTTCAAGGGGGCCAGTCCACTCCAGCTCCTCTAGGCTTTACCACCGCCCTCGTGGACTCACACACAGTCTGACAAGGAACACCTGTTTGATCTGAGCTGCTCTGTATTTGTCCTGCACAGATTCTGCCGGTTTCGTTTGTGGAGTTGGTCTTTTGTCTGCACCCATTTGTGTTTTGGAGTTCCTGGGGATGTTCTGTCACTTGTGCTTTTGGACATGTTATCCATGAGCTAGGTTTTGGGTATAGCTTGAGTTTTTCATCTTTTTTTTTTTTTTCCTTTGGTGAGAATCTGGGAAAATCCAAAAACTATGACACAGGAACCAAGCCTCTAAGTGAGTCACAGGACATTTTACCCACCAGTAGAGAAAGCTTGTCCAAGAAAAAGGGGACACAGCCTGAACCCCTAGATGGATGCAGCCAGTCTCCCTGAAGCAAACTAAATCCTAACCTAGTCTACACATTCTCCTGTGTTGTCTAAGGGGCCTTGATTTGTGTTTCTATCACTTGCAACCAACAGGATTTAATGGTTTGTTGTCAGAGCATTCAAAATTCTTTCTCTCCAAATCCCCTGAGGCTGTTACCTCTTGAGGCCAAAACTCTCTTCCTTCTCGCTGATCTTCCAGATAATCACGGATGATGTTTGTTTTCTGCAGGAAAAGGCCCATAGAGTTGGCTCGCTCTGTGTCTTCACCAATTAAGGGGTCTTCTAACTCTGAGGCCGAGAAGAGACGGGAGAGGCCAATTCCCACTAGCCCAGCAACGTAGTGACAGTACTGTAAGAAAATTTTTAGAGTAATAATGAAACTTTTACTAAAATGGAAACACTGGAAATCATTAGCTGCGAAAAACCAGGTTCCAAAGAGTGTAAAAGATCTCATTTCGCTTTAAAAACACACACATATATTATATACCATGTACATGTAAGGAGTAAAAAACATTCCAAGGATGAACACAAAAGACTTAACAAAAATGATCTCTGGCTCATCAGAGATCTGTGATCTTTAGCTCATGTGACAGTTCTTCTCTTTTTTTTTACTATATTTTCTATATGTTTATATATATATATACACACAATGCACATGCACTGCTTCTAGAATAAAAGGTTATTGGAAATAACCAAATACAGTAAACTTTCTGATATCTGAAATTGGGAGTGAAGGCCCTGAGGTAGGAATATTCTAACAAAAACTAGAATACCAAGTAGTGTTTAATCTTGAAGACATTTTAAGATCTTACAGTGTCTCAAAATCTTCATTATGTAAAAGAATGTCATGGTAGTTTTTTTGGTATGTTTTTTTTTTTTTTAACATAAGGAGGATGTGTTTTAAGCTCTGTGTATTAAGTCCTCAGAAACAACCCAGTGGTAACATAAGACTGTTAAGTCTTTATGAGGAGACGCTACCACTGGGTTGTAAAACCACCACTTCCTCTTCATCCTAAACATCACGGTGGGCACAGGGACACTAACCTTGTCCCACTCCTGTTCAGATGTCACACGCTTATCCAGAAACTCTGCCATCCCAAAGCCCATCTTCTGACAAACATCGACAATCACTGTTTGATATTTCTCAGCCAGATTTCGAAACTCCAGGGAGATCTGAAATGGAGGTCGTAAAAAAACAGAAAATGTGAAATACGTATTAAAACTGGGAAACAACATGGTACCTACGGATCGTAAAGCAAAGCTGTAACAGAACTTGTTAGTGAAGACTCCCAAATGATCCAGCAATAGGCCTAAATCTATGTTATACTATGTTTCTACATACTGAATAATAAGCTCAGCAAATTTCACAAATGTTAAAATAGAAGGGTATTAAAATGTTAGTTTCTAGACTCAAAAGAAGATGCATAGTCTTATTACATGCTCACCTTCCCAATTAATGAGAAATGAGATGCTTCAACATAAAACTGGACATAGTGTAAGAATTTTAGGAAGAAAACCTCATTTTCAGACAAGCCTCATTATAATGAAGATTCATTTGTTCAGTCTTGGGTGCTCCCTATGCAACAAGCACTGCTGTGGGTACTGGGATGTACAGCCAGCAGGTGACCTGCCCTAAAAGCTTATATTCTACTGCGGACACCAGACAACCATTTTCCATCATCAGTTTCTGAATTCATGCCATGAAGCTATAGTGTCTTCCCCATTATAAAGGCTACACTTTCTAATTTCTTAAACAACTCAGTTTAGTTCAATCTGAGGCAGGCTATCCAATGTTTTTTTTTTTTTTCCATAGCCCAAGCTTTAATGTCAAAAAGTATTATTGATGCTTTTAAAATTCATTGCTACTGCATAAGTATCTTGCTTAAGTTCAAAGAGGTGCTTGTAGGTTGTCAAAATAAAATATAAATTACCATGAAACTTCTCAAATAATATACTATCCACAAAATAGGAAAAGTAGTGAACAGACTTTGCTAAGGATCTGAAGGGTGAGAAATACTTGGTCTACATTTACAGAAAGGTTAGAAAAATTCCCTCAGGAAACACCTAAATATAAGGATCTGAGGGAAACTCAGCTGCTTGCAGGGCACTGAAAGAGCTCAGAAGCCTAAGATACTAAGGATTATTCTGATAAACATTGACTGTTAAACCCCTAAAATCCGTAAAATCAATCCCATCTCTCCAGAACTGCTCTTTCCAGAACAGCTGTTCCAAGACAAAGCCCAAAGGCAATTCCCACGTGGACTGAAGCAAATAAGCGACTCTACCAAAGGTCATCTGAATCCCTGAATCTCGAGAGGACCTGGTCTTTCAACAGCTAACGGGGCTGGGTCAGTTCTATTTATAAAAGGGGCAACGCCAGCCAGCTGGGGGAGGGGCAGCTTAGGCTTGAAAACAAACCCTCCAAGATAAACACTTCACTGCTGAATGCGAACCAATTTCAGCTCTTTGGTACTTACTACCTCGTTGTACAGAACGTGAAAACAAATGTCTAGGAAAGAGTGACAATGAAGAGCTCTCCATTTTCCCAGAAATCTGAGGGAGGGACCTCTGCCCAGCGAGGTCAGCCAGGAAGTGCTTTCTCTTGTCCCTCCAAGTAATTCTGTCTCCCACCTATGGTACACTTTTTGGTCCCTGGGGCACTCTCTAGTGATGTTAAGTATGAGAAGACAAGACACCGAAGAGAGTCCACTGGTATCGTGGAGAAAGGCCAGATTCCCAGCAGGGGTACCAGAAGCATGCAAACAGAAACCTCCCTAATAATAAACCTTGGGATGTTATGATCAAAACACTTCACCTATATGTAAAGTTTTACTTTCTTTAAAACCTTATTTTATTTTTAATTGGAGGATAATCACTTCACAATATTGTAATGGTTTCTGCCATACATCAACAGGAATCAGCCATAGGTAGACATATGTCCCCTCCCTCACCAACCTACCCTTCTTGGTTGTCACAGAGCACTGGCTTTGGGTTCCCTGCATCATACAGCAAATTCCCACTGGCCATCTGTTTTATATATGGTAACGTATACATTTCAGTGCTACTATCTCAAATCACAAAAGTTTCCTTTTAACCACCTTTTAAAGGGACAGTAAAGTGTACCAGGAATTGAGTACGAGGGTTCTGGAGGCAGGCCTTCTGGATTTGAATCCTGGTCCTGCCACTTAACTTCACAGGTTAATTTCAGGCAAAGGGCTTAAAACTAAAATTGTGCCTCAGTTTCTTCATCTATACAAAACATGGGGAACAGTATATCATAGACATTACATGTTAAACTCCATTAATACAAAATAAAGAAGATGATGACTCGATAATGAAGTGCATTTCATAACTCATAGCTCAATAAATGAATGCTACAATTGCTACTATTATTTTACAGTAACCCTTTGCTATTCCTCAAGCTATGACTGGAAGTAAACCTCTAAGACTACAGGTCTCCACTAGGATGAGGTGAAACAGATGTCCTCTAATTTAACCCATCACATACAGTGATTGTGCCAGAAAGCCTCTGGGGCTCATGCTCAGTCACTCAGTCGTGTCTGAGTCTTTGCGACCCCATGGACTGTAACCTACCAGACTCTTCTGTCCCGAAGATTTCCCAAACAAGAATACTGAAGTAGGTTGCCATTTCTTTCTCCAGGGGATCTTCTGGACCCAGGGATCAAACCCTGCATCTATTGCATTGGTAGGTGGATTCTCCACCACTGAGCCACCTGGGAAGCCCCTAGGGAACATTGAGATGTTGCCAAATCAAACCTTTATTTTTAAGGTATGGAAGAATCGCTT